>NC_081408.1:381531888-382136888 GCF_030272615.1 Cryptomeria japonica | reverse complement strand
AAGTGCAAGAATGATCTGCGAGAAAGTCTTTATCTAAATCTGAATTTTGACTCTCTAGACATTCATTTTCCAAGTTCATTATTAACATTAGCCTCAAAACAAAACGATTCTAGCATGGGATGACTATCAAATAGCTCATCTTCACAATCAAATTTGAATACATCTAATTCAGATCGCCTGTGTGATATCATAACAGAGGTGAATGAGTTTCCCTTGGTTTGTATTTCAGTATCCTCAAAATTCTTTAATGTTTTGGGTTGCAACAATTCCTCAATATCTTGCATGCAATCAAACTGAAAAGACTCATACCTTGTCTGCATATCAATATGAGAGATACCCCCTAATTGTTCATTATCAAATCCTTGCTCAATAGAGGAAGCATCCGAGCAAGTCATTAAAGTTTCTGATTGTGCAGTTTGATCACCCTCATCTTTAAATGAATTATCATTCTCAACATGCAAATGACAAATCCCTGCAATGCTAGGAGAGCTATTTTCAATCGCAGGAGGTGCTCAGAAATGTCCATCGTTAAAGACTATTAAATTTTGAGAATAAGAGATAGGTAGTGCTGATTTTGCTGCTTTCATAACAAGTTTCTTTTGTAGAGGCTCTTTCTTTGGATAAAACTTCTAATTATAAAGACAAATTTCAGATTGTGGCTCCCTCATAGCACATTCGTCCATGCATTTCATTCCACTTAAAAACATATCATCATCTACCTCAATAGCCTCTTTTTGTGCATCTTTCAAATTTTATATTTTCTTATGCTTCAACTGGAATTTAATTTCAGTTTGCAATGCAACAATAAAAACACATAGCTGATTACTTTCAGTTGGTTGGCAAGCTTGAGGAATTTTACCAACACATCTATTAAATCTATCAATAAAACCTCTCATAGATTCATCCCTTTTCATATAAATTTAAAGAAATTCAACAGTAACTTATAAGTATCAACCACAGGCTGAAATCTTCCAAGGAATTTTACCTTTAAGTCTTCCTAGCTAGTAATGCATCCATCTTGCAAATTCTGAAACCATTTAGCGACATTTCCAACAAGGCTATCAACAAACAGTCTGACAAAGACATTCTCTTCTTGCACTCCAAGAATCTCATAGGTAACCATGACTTCTTTAATGTGATCATCAGGATCTTGAGTCTTATCTCCAACAAACTTTGGAAAGCATTCTCTTGATCCTTTAGGAAGGGCTCAATATTGGGGCAAAGCAAAAGGTCCAATTTGAGTCCCCCATGGCTAAGCTATAACTAAAGCCATAATACAATAGAATTCTTTTACCAAAAGATTTTGCAAATTAATATATAGAGTCGCCAATCTCTTTATACATAGAGATATTTAACATAACTGGGGAAAGAAAGCACTGATCTTTCATTTCCAAACTCCCCAACAAAGTTGCCAAAAATCTGTTAGTGAACAGATTTGTCCCTCAAAAATAAATACACATACTAACTCCAAATGCCCAGGATAAAGGACAAAGAGCACTAACATTTGGATGGATTATCATTGAATTGATAATCTTCCTCTGAATTGAGAGGTACAACTCCCTCTTTAAAAGATTTACAATGAATTAAAATGCTGAATATGTCTTTAACTAGAAGACACGAAGGCATGTTAACACTCATCCATCAACATGGCATGAATGCAATTCAAAATTTAAATAACATAGAGAGAAACAAATAAATAGCACACAGACCATCTATTTGATCTTCCCATATACATAGGAACAAAGGGAAATTTAACATTTCATTCTACATATATGAATGTACAAAACCTACACATTTTGCAATACACACATATACTTGACAAGATAGAATAGAACAATACAAGGAATAAGACTGAAGTGATCAATAGATCAATCTCAATCAGAAAAATAAATATCCATACCAATAGATCTGAAAATATATTTCTCCTTTTTCCAAATACATAAATAAAGGTGACCAACTGATCACTCTATCCCTGCACCTAAAATCAAGCTATGCAGAATTAAAAAAAATCAATTCTTTCCCTTAATCCCTGTTACATTCATATAAAATATTTCCTCCTTCCCTTCAATACACAGACTTTTGGAAAAAAGAAGAACCCTTTTACCACCGAAAATCTCTTTTAAAAGACTCATTTTCGGTTTATATAATCGTTTCTTGAAAAGATCATTGATTAATCTCCTTTTTTTTTTAATCTTTCATTTCTCTCCTGATAACTCCCTCTTTTTGAAGATTTCCTTTCATTATAATAATGCTTGTAAATATTTTCCCATAGTATTATAAATGCAACTTAATAATTAAAACATATATGAATAGCGGAAATGAAAGAAAGATAAAGTATAATCTGCCCTGTTTGAGCCCACTATCACCTGTTCCAAATAATGTCTTTTGTCACAACCTGAGGATGTCATCATACATCAAGCATTAACCATTGACAATTAAAATGGGTCTTAGTACTGTAGCCATAAATAATAATTGCACCATTGGATTTGGCTCACTCTTTGATATGTTTTCACAAACCTAGTCCTTCACGTTTTGACCAAAGCGATTTACAAGATAATGATTGGTTCGAAAGTTATGATTAACGGGATTGAGTACTATCAAGACTGTCATGAAAAGATCAACTGCACAATGCCTATGCTTCAAACAAATCTTTTCCCACAAACTGTTGGAGTTCATCATTATTGGTGGAAACACTCTGTCACACAATTCGAGCATCTTTTTACATAGAAATCTTCAAATTATATACTGCCCAATTGCTACATAACCTTTGCGATGATAGGAACATATGTTATGACCATTTACCATCCTTTCTGTATTCATAGGCTCATCAAAACAAAAGAATTTGAAAATCATATGTGCTGCTCATATTTTGAACTTGAACTGTACTTTTGAACTTTGAATGAACCTGTACCTTCGAGCCTTGAACCTTGAACTTTGAAAGGTTCAACGGACAAGTTCAAGTTCAAACAAAATTTCACAAGACCAAAGTCGAGAATTCCACAAGGCTTGATTAAATAACACTCCTTATTTAATGGGCATAGGAACAAGATGCTCATGAAAAATGAGGAGGGTAACATTTTTCAAGAAGACCTCTTGAAACTAAAGATCTCAAATATACTATTTTTAATTAAATTTAAAAATAAAATAAAATTGCTCTATAATTTTGATGTAAAATTTGAATATTTAACATAATACTATTAGAATTGTTAAATTGATTTCATTCAATTTAAGAATCCATCAATACAATCATTTTTATGAAAATAAATGTCATATGCATCCACTTAAATTAAAATTGACAAAAATAAATAAATTTTAATTTTAAAACATGAAGATAAAACCCTTTATCTTCAATCCAATACACAACAAGAATGGAGGGAGAGTTTTATTGGAGATAATCTAATATTTAAACAAGAAAGAAACCATATAATCAAATTCAAACAACTAAAACTCTAGTCAAATCCAAGCCAATTTCTTAATCCAAACATTGAAGGAAAACATGAACAACGAATGCAAGCAAAGGGGTAAAAATGAAATGAATTCAAAATGATTTTTTCTTTCATATAAGCAAAATTCACTTTAAAAAAAAACCTGTATCCCATTTCCCACTCAAAACTATATAATACAAGACATCTTGAAACAAAATGACTTTACATTTGTTTTTTTCTTTTATTTCATATTTCCTCTTTTATTTTTTTTATTTTTTTGGCGAAAGTGGCAAGCCACTAATATATTATTAATATTAATAAAACTAGTTCAAGGGCTCTCAAAGGAAAGAACCAGCAAGAAAACCTCCATTCCTAGCCCTAAAATACAAATAACATAATGATAGAAAAGACAAAGCAAACCCCCCCACTGCCACCCCCCAATTACATGTATGTAAAATAGGTACATCAAAACTCGCTACATACATCGAAAATGTTGATGTGGTTAAAGTGATGGACTCATGCCAATGCCATAAACATATGTTCCAAACCACAACATCTAACTCTTCACCTATCATCCTTATCGGTCGCTTGAGCATCACACTATTCTTGTTTGTCGGTTTGCTATCCCGTTTACCGGTTAACTATATACCTGACTCCGCAACTAGTTAGGCTATACCGGTTGGGCTAAACCGGCTAGGCTATACTAGTTAGGCTATTCCGGTTAGGCTATACCAGTTGGGCTATACCGGTTAGGCTATACCGGCCAAGCTATACTGGCCAAGCTATACTAGCAACAAAAAATAGGGCACTTAATAGTTATCATCTAAAGATGGCCCCTTAATCTTCCGAAGAGGACCCGGTTAAAAGGAAGGATTAGCAACACAAAGATTATTGGGATGGAGGAAAGCTTGCAAAAAAAATAAAGCAGTGTGAACTTCGAAGAGGATTATGTAATAAGGGCCATAATATCTGAAGGAAACTAAGCGAAATCTGCATAAACTCAAATGATATTGCTTACATAACCATCTGAATCTTCACAGACTATCATCACTCGTCAATGCTAAGAAGAGCCAATATCAAAATTGTAGAGCCGGAAGCAAAATTTGGAGACTAGGGCAACTATTCTTCCATAGGTTGTGCACATGATGATTTTTAATAACCTTTCAATTTACAATTATTTCGTATAAATAAAATGACTACAAGTTATCAAATGAACATTTAAATTTTTTTAATGAACTTTCCTATAAATTGGCATTTCACCAAATTTAATTCTTTCAAGAAAGACAAACATATAGAATATATATTTGCACAATAATAATTCTATTTTACAATTAAATCATATATTTTATTTTTTGAGTTAGCAATATTAATTACATTTGTATGTAACTAAAAAATAAAATTTATCAATTATCAACATAATTTCATTTAGTAATTACATAATGAAATATAGAAAATGATTACATATAAATAATCATATGTGATATATAGGAAAAGTGGTTTTAGACTAATACATCCATTAACCTAGGATTAATTCTTTTATCCCGTACAACATTAGAGAGGAATGAATGGGCTTGACTATTATCACAAAGAAGAGTCAAGCTATCTTATATTCACCCTCTAGCTATTGGTTGTGATCGGAATCAATTGCGTGAAGAGCATGTTCAAGAACTAGGAGAAATGATAGAAAATGATGACTTTCAGCAATACCAATAAATTACATAATATAACATAAAACTAACATAGTAGGGCGGATCTTCACATAAGAAGGAGAACGAATGGGTGCGAAGTGACAAGGAGACCGGTGAGCGGGAATCCCAAATTTCAAATCTGGGAATGGCGGATTTCCTGGGGAAGGCGGATTTCCTAGGGAAGGTAGTCTCTTTGGGGTCGGAACTGGCAATCAGGCAAGTGGACAGGCGTCTCAAGGTACAGAAGAGGACAAGGATATAGTCAAATCGGTGGAGGACAAAGATTCCAAAATTGGGGACCCAAATGATAGAGGTAAAGGAAAAAAATGGTCTTTGCTTTTTCGAGTGAAGCCGCTGGCTAAATCAGAGCTTTCGGAAGTTACAAATATCTCTGATCCAGCTTCAGGGTTGGTTGCTATTTCTGTTCTGGACAAATTGGTAGATCTGACTATCGTTGGTTTAACTATTACTTTAGTTGGCTGATTTGCTAGCTTTAGGCCTAACATTGATGTTGTTAGGAATTTCATAAGGAGGAAATGGGTTTTAAAAGGTCAAGTGGATGTGGCAGCGCTGCCCAGGGGGTTTTTTTCCTTTGCTTTTAACTCTGAAGAAGATATGAATAAGGTTCTATGTGAAGGTCCATGGATGTTCGGCAAGTCGACTTTGGCTCTTCAGAAATGGGTCCCTAACCTTTCCCTTGATGAATCCTTCTTTGTATCGGCACCTATCTAGACACGCCTCCCGGGTCTTCCGCTGGAATGAGGAAGTCTTTAAGGGTATTGCGAACTCTTTTGGAGAACTCCTTTCGATTGACCCAATGACGGCTGCTAAATCAAGGTTAGTCTTTGTTCGCATCTGTGTAAATGTTAATCAAATGACGGATATGCCCCAATCAATTGAGATTATTTCTAAACTAGGGAATTGGACCCAAGCTATTGAATATGAATCGCTCTCGTTTGCCTATTTCCATTGCAAAAAATCGGGGCATTGGGCAAAATCATGTCCGCTTAAGAAGAGTAAGGAAAACAAGACTGACAACAATGTGAAGTATAAAAAGAAATGGCAAACAATTGAGAAAAAAGGAGACCCATCAGTTGAGTGTGATCCAAATAAGGAAGTAATGGAACTAGAAAATGAAGTTAAGAAGGGTGAGAATAGTAATAATGAAAATCAGGATTGTGTTTGCTCTAATAACCAAACAGAGAGTACTAAAGAAGGGGAGCAAGGAAGAGAGTTAAACAACAAAAATGATCTAGAGGACTAGTAGGTTGGTTCTGTTAGTCAGGAGAAGGAAGAGGTAAGTCCCAAAGAAGTTGTGCTTGTTTCTTCTTTCTCAAAATCAATTGAGGAAAACTTCAATGAAGCTCAAGATTTTAACCCTTCTGATATTGAGCCCTTATTGCTTCTGGCCAATGAAAGCCCAAAGCCTCTCCAATATAAAACCCCATCACATAGTGTGGTAATGGATATCCTGGAAGGAAATCTTAGGATTCTTGGTATGAAAGAGGGTAAATCGAATAAGGAGGAACCCAATGGAGGTATCTCAACTAGAAGCAAGAATAAGAAAAAGGAAGATGTTGGAAGTCAAAATAAAATGCAGGGGAGACCATCTCTAAAACATCAAAGGGAATAGGAAAGCTGGAAGAACCGTGCTGATGGAACACAGTGTTCCATCGAGTCAGCCCTATCTCCGGTTAAAGTATGAAGATAATCTCCTGGAATATTAGAGGGTTGAATGCCCCTCATAAGAAGGATGTGTTACGAAACATCATAAGAGATCATCAACCGGATGTGGTCCTTGTTCAAGAAACCAAGATGTGTAAGGATAAAGTGGAAAAGATTAGAATTTTTAAAAATAATGGAGTTATAGGATCTAGTTCGGAGGGAGCTTCTGGAGGAACTGCGATTTTTTGGAACAAAAAAACCATTAAAGGTAAGGAAATCATCTCTGCTTTTAATAGGAACTCTGTGCAGCTTGAGCATATCAAGGATAACTTTGTATGGGTGTTAACTAATGTCTATGCACCTAATACCAAAACTGGGAGAGCTAAATATTGGAGAAGCCTTGTTGAAGACAGACTTAAGTTTGCTGATCAAAGTTGGATAATAATGGGAGATTTCAATACTCTGCTTAAAGAGGAAGAGAAGATGGGAGGTCTCCCCTTGCAGCTTGATGGTAAACAAGACCTTATGGAGTTCATTAATGATCAAGCTCTTATGGATGTGGATCTTCAAGGGATTAACTATACCTGGACTAATAGAAGAACCGGAGCTGACCTGATTCAAGTTAAGTTAGATAGAACCTTAATTTCTCCTGAATGGTTAGCCAAGTATAGTTGTTCTCTTGCATCTATTATCAAAATTGGTTTAGATCATTATCCAATCTCTTTTACTGCCAACTCTTTTTCGGCTAAGAGAAACTTCCCTTTTAGATTTGAAAAAGTGTGGTTATCCCATCCTTCCTTGGAAGCTTGTGTTGTTGAATGGTGGAATTCTGAGGTTGAGGGTATGACTCTCTTTAGAATATCTAAAAAGCTCAATATTATAAAGGCTAAAATTAAAATCTGGAACAAAGAGATTTTTGGGGATATCTTCAAGAGTAAAATTCAAATTAAAACTGAAATAAAAGATGTTCAGGATAGAATCCAAGAGAATGGGCTGTTTGATGAACTGAGGGCTGTGGAAAATGGTCTGTTGTCTAAATACCACACCATTATTTCTAATGAAGAGACGTTCTGGAGACAAAGATATAGAGCCTCGTACTTGAAGGAAGGCGATAAAAATACCCGATTTTTTCACTTAATCGCTCTTAAGCATAGGGCGGCTAACAGGATATCCAGATTATCCTGTAATAAAGGGATTTTAATGAAGGACAATGATATTAGAAAGGAAGCTCTGGAGTATTTTGGCACCCTTTTGGGAGAAGTGGATAACCTGGATACCAGTAATCAAAACATCCTATTGCAAGCTATTCCTTCCACCTTGACTGTGGAAGATAATAACTATTTATCCCGAATTCCCTCTAATCAGGAAATCAAAAAGGAATTTTTTTCCTTTCAGGGAGATAAGTCTCCTGGATCGGATGGTTTTCCAATGTTATTCTTCCAATTATTTTGGCATACTGTGGAGACTGACATTTGTAAAGGTGTTAAATAATTCTTTGGCTCTAGAAGGCTTTTAAAAGAACTGAATGCTACCTTCATTGTCCTAATTCCGAAGATCCCAGGAGCTGACTCTCTCAATAAGTTTAGACCTATTAGTCTTTGTAACTTTGTTTACAAGATCTTATCCAAGGTTCTTACTTCCAGACTGCTGGAAATTCTTCCAAGAATTATCTCTGTCCAGCAAAATGGTTTTGTCCTAGGTAGACAGATTTTGGACTCCATTATATCTGTTCATGAAAATATCCATTCTCTGAAAGTGGCTAATAATCAGGGTTTCTTTCTGAAGTTAGATATGGCTAAAGCTTATGATAGAGTGAATTGGCAGTTTCTCTTAAGGATTATGAAAGTGTTTGGTTTTGGTGAAAAAGTTATTCAACTTTGTTCTCAACTTATTGAAACTTCCTCTTCTGTTGTTATTGTCAATGGATCCACTTCAAGTTTCTTCAAAAGTTCTAGAGGTCTTAGACAGGGGGACCCCATTTCTCCTATCTTGTTTACTATTTTAGTTGAAAGTCTGGGTAGATTTATTTTTAAAAATGTGGAAGAGGGCAATCTTAGAGGTCTGAAACCATCTTCATCCAGTTTCACTTGTACTCATGAATAGTTTGTTGATGATTCTATCAGTATGGGGGAAGCTACCATTAGGGAAGCTAAAAATATGAAGAAAGTGTTGAATATTTATGAATCTGCCTCTGGTCAAAAAATTAATTGGGATAAGAGCTCTTTGTTCTTCATCAATACCCCTGTTCAAAGACAATTAAGGATTGAAAGAATTCTTGCCTGTAAAATAGCTCAGCTTCCCTCTTCTTATCTGGGGCTTCCTCTGTGTATTAAGCCTACGGATAATTTCTGAAATAAGTTGGTGGATAGATTTAACTCAAAATTGGCTGGTTGGAAAGGGGCAGTCCTAAGTCAAGCGGGCAAAGTAACTCTGCTCAAAGCCACTCTCCAAAACTTGCCTGTTTATGCTCTTAGTTTGTTCAAAATGCCCAGAAAGTTTGCGGAAGCAATTGAAAGAATCCAAAAAAAGTTTCTTTGGTCGGGGGTGGAAGTCAAAAAAATAATTCCCCTTATTGCCTGGAATAAAATCTATTCTCCTAAGGCCTCAGGGGGGCTGGGCTTAAGGAATATTAGTTCTATGAATAAGGCTTTACTAGCTAAACAAATTTGGAGAATGAAAGGGGAGGAAAGAGAATGAAATTTAATCTGGAAAAATAAATATCTTCATATGCAACCTTCTGAGGAAGAATGTTTAGATGAATCTTTTATTGTTGAAGGTTCTGCAATATGGAATGCAGTCCAATCGGCTAAAAGTTGGGCCGCTGTTGGTCGAATGTGGAATCTGGGGGATGGCAGGAGTATAAGATTTTGGGAAGATAGGTGGATAATGGATAAACCTCTGGAGGAATTTCCAATCCTCAATGACTAGAAAGATTGGTTCAAAAGCAGGTTTGGGGAGTTGGTCAGAGACTACTGGAGAAATGGGAAATGGATTGATTTTAGCTAGTAGTGTCTGGAGCTAAAGTTCCTTCAGATTGCTCTCTCTGCTAAAGTTCCTAGAGACAACAAAGAAGACAAATTGATATGGAGGGAAACCCCAGATAGGAAATATTCTGTGTCCTCAGCTGTGGCTATCCAAAATGAAGTTGTGGAAGAAATTCCTATTTGGGCTAAAGTCTGGAACAAGAAGTTAGTTCCTAAGGTTAATATCTTTTTTTGGATTTTCATCCAAAACAAGGTTTTAACTTTGGACAACCTTCAAAAGAGAGGTTTCGTTTTTCCTAATAGATGTTCTCTTTGTTGCAAGGAAGAAGAGACTGCTTGCCATATTCTTAATCAGTGTACATTTAGTCAGGAAATCTGGAAAATCATCTTAAGCAGGTGGAAATTGAGCTGGGTTTTTCTGAATTCCCTAGGGGAATCTTGGCAGCAATGGCATTGCCCTAATTCTAATCCAAAGATTGTGGAGACTTGGAAACTTACTCTCCCAAATGTCTGGAATATATGGAAAGAGCGCAACAATATGATTTTTAGGGATAAAAGTGCCATTCCTGAAGTGGTGGTGGATAAAATTTATAGGAGCATATTTGAATGTACCTATGGTACTGATAATGGACCAGCTGCTAAAGATGACTTCAATGACAGGTGGAACCTCTCTACTACCATACCTAGTAAGGAGAAGGGAAGAGAAGGTCTAGTTTGGTGCTTTCCTCCTCAAGGATGGATTAAGGCTAACTTTGATGGGGCCTCTAAGGGGAACCCAGGTAAAGCTGGATATGGGGGCATTGTTAGGAATTTTGCTGGAAGTTGCATAGTGGCGGTGGCTGGTCCTTTGGGGAGTCAAACTAGTCATTTTGTCAAAGCCTCAGCTGCACTGAATACCCTAATTATAACTAAGAACCTTAATCATGATAAAGTATGACTTGAGGGAGATTCACTTAATATTATTAAGTGTTTGAAGGGGGAGTCTGAGCCATCATGGTCAATTGAAAACATTATTTTGAAAGCTAGGGAAATCATCGCCAGTTTTAAAGAAATAATTATTCAACATGCCTTTAGAGAGAAAAATATGGTGGCAGACTGTCTGGCGAACCTAGGACTTAATTCTGATTCTCAAATGATGTGGCATGTGGAAGATATTACTATGAATATTAAAAGCTCCTTAGAAAGGACAGATTTACGGGGAGAGAAGGACCGCATAATCATGATAGGGTATATGAATAATTTATGCTTTGATGGAAAGGTAATGATTACCTGGAAAAGCGACAGAATCCCAACCAATTTTAATATTATTTCACACACTTTGTGGGTCATCCTTTTCAAAATTTCAAGTAACTACGGGAAAGAAGTGTTGAGTTTGCATAGAAATAGAGCTGAAAGTCCAAATTCGAAAATGGGAGGAGATTTAAGGAGGGAGGAACCAGACAATACATCAAGATGGAAGGCGATGTCGAAAGTGTGGGCGAAGCTGGAAAAAGGGTCCCTCACAAGCTTTATGGAGAAGCTAGTGGATTACAACAAAGGTAGGGTAAATCTCATTCTTTCCAATTTTTTTGAAAATTGGTGTAATGGGTCCTTTAAAATCTATGGGGTAAAGTTCAAATTGGACGCGGGACTCATAGCTACTGTGACTGGTCAATTTTTTTAGAGACCTTAAAGTTTCCAACAACGCGGTTAATCTTTTCTTAGCGTAAGGAAAAAGAGGGCTAAAATTGGCAAAGCCAAAGGGGGTTACTATGAAGCCTCAAATATCAAGAAAATCTGGGGTTGGGTTTTGAATGCCATAATGGAATATATAACTGTTGAGGGCCACTTTTCCAGGGTGCACACTTATCACTTTGTTCTATTAAACCATTTCAGACATGACAAAAGGGTATCCCTGCCTACTATCTATTCAGGTCCCTTTCAAGGTCCTTCAACAAACACAATAAGAATCCCTCAAATCCGGTTCTCCATTGCGAGATTTTGCTGCTCATTTATGAGCATTGTAAAACCCTCACCATGCTGGAAAAAAAGAGGTTATCCGCTTCTCTAGGGAAAGCCAAGAGAAAACTGGAAGGAGGTGAATCTAGCAAGGAGAAGGAGACCTCTAGCAAAAAAAGTAAGAGTTCCTCTAGGATGGAAACCCATGAAGAAAAGAATGATACAAAGGAAATTGGAAAATACGACAGTGAAATGGATACAAATGATTCTGATGGTGAAGACAGCTAGAAAGATGAGGAGGTGGGTGTAGAGGATGAAGGTGGTGAGATTGAGTCCGATAATGACAGCCCAATCCACAGTGCTAGCCCTGGCAATTACAACAGCAAACCTATGGTGGATGTGGAAGACAAGGATAATGAGGATAAAGATGTGAATTCTGAGAGGGAGGAGAACAAGGAACCTGAGCAGGATTTGACTAAGGACAGTTTAAGTGAGGATAAGGAAATTGTTGGTAAAGGGTTATTCCTGGCTAACCTTAAAATACTCATTGAGGCTAGATTGGATTATGACAGATGGACATATGAACTTTTGAAGAACTTGGAAAAAAATGGGAAACAAACGGATGAGAAAAGGATGTATTATGACAGGGATCAGATAAAATGGAAGCAGGAGATGGAGGAGAAGGTTAAATCGCTGGAAGAAGGGAATGTGGCGATAAAAAATTTGCTTGGCATTATCCCGAATATCCTGTCAGCTGTCACTAAAAACCTTGAGGATATTGCTAAGGTCCTCGATAATTCCATCTCTCCTCAACTGGTGGTGGACCTTGACATGGATGAAGATACTATCGATATTGGCAGTGGGGAAGCTACTCCAAGTGTTGCCGCAAAGAGGACTAGGGCAAGTGTCAAGAAAGTTGCGACTGCTTCTACTAAGGATATCCCTAATCTTAGGGAAAATATCAAAGACCTGCATGGGATTAACAATACCCTGAAAAATATCAATTAGTTTCTTCTCTCGGGTTTGGCTGGTTTTTGTTGGCTTTTTGGGGCTTTAGCCGGTTTTCTATGGTTTTTTGCTGGCTTTTCGTTGGTTTGTTCCTTTTGGTTTCTTAACGCTATATCTTTTAAGTTCCTTTTGTAAAGGGTTTCGAGGTCCCTTCAAAACCTATTTTTACCTTAATAAAAAACATAGTAGGCCGGATCTAGAAATAATATATAAATGAACTTGTAGCTGTAATCTAGAGTTGAAAATGTTAGACATAAGTGGTGGGTGCTCTAATCTTGGGGTTATTCAAACTGATAAAAAAGGGGCAAGAAATATTGTCAAGAGGTCATGTACAAGTCTCCCAAAAAACTAGCCAAAAAGTGTTAGACATGGGTGCTAGGCATCTTAGTCCAAGTGTTTCTACTTGTACAAAATATAGAACCAACTATCACTATTTTCTCTACACTCGTGTAACCTCCTCTATTGTTGGATCTGAACTTGCACACATGAAAATGACAAAAAATGGTTGTGTTGTCTAGGGGCTTGCCTAAGTCAAACTTTGTGTTGGTGTTCCCACTTCGACAACAAATATGATGATGTAAAACAGAGGTTACCCTCAATAGGATAGAGGTTAAATGATAATGGAATGCTGAAATAAAATAACTGTACCTCAAGAATGGAAATGATGGTGATGCAATGCTCTTCAGACAAGTTCTCCAAATGTCAATGCAATAAAATGGTAACAAAACATCATCAACATGAAATCATACTTAAATGTAGAGTGTTGTAGCTTTCTACTCAATGTATTGAATACTCATATGAAATGCCTAAATGCTCTTGAAATCAAATAGAATTGTAACTTAACCTTATGAATGATAACATATGTTCTTTATTTATGGATCACAAAGTTATTTTCAAGTTTAGGTTGATATAAAATAGTCATGTACAAAAATCGAGACTAGATTTCAAACTGTGAAGGTCGACACTAGCAATGAATACAATTTTCAGGAATTTTGGTGGGATACGGTTGCTGGATGCCCTAGTCCCACCAAAATAGGGCCTCCAAAAGGGAAATGTGAGTGTCGATCAAAGTCAAAATATTCCTTTTTGTTTTATGTTAAATTGCTTTCATAGTTTTGGGTCCAGTTCATGCCTATAAACTCACTTTGTATTTATGAACTTAACCTCTAACAAACTCTAGGTCTTGTCGTGTAAACTCTTTTGAAAGTGCATTGCTAAAAAATGATATTCTTTGTCACACTCTTGATATTCTTTTGTCAATCTAGTGGTATTTAAAAATACAACAAGCTTCAAACATATACATGAATTATACAATGATTGCTAGACGATTTGCATGCACTTGAATGAGCACAATCAAATATAATATTCTCCTTGCTTGATTTATGTGTAAATGTGAATGAAAATATTTTAAGATATTTCAATGTCATGTGATGATCAAAATGAGTATAAAGGGATATTTTTTATGTATAAATATAACAAATCTACAAAGATTTGTGTGAAGTCGAGTTCAAACTAAAGCATACGATGGTGTTAGTTGTTTAAATGCTTGATTCAAAATTTTTGTTCAAGAGGACTAAGATTGTGGTTGTGAAGACAACCTTGCTCTTGTGGAAGGGTTGAATAATTGAGTTGAATGAATGCATGATATGGATTAAATTAGATTGAGATAATATTACTTATCAAAATCAAATAAATGGGTAAATTGAACTAGAATGCACATAAACATATGACTAAATGCAAGTAAAACTAAATATATAAACCAATCAATGGGCTTTTGGTTTGTGAAGTTGAAAGGTTCTTAATGAGCCCACTAGATATCAAGTCTTACCTCGTGCGAATTTGACGGAATGGATTCTCCTGAGTCCTTGGCTCTTAGCCAAAGAGGTTCTTGTACTCCCTATTAGATAGCAATAACAAATTTGTGGACCAACCTCCATCAAAAATTATATTAAAACACATCATTTATAACTATATAAATCTATTTAAATATTATCTCAAATTAAACCCCAAAAAATAGAAAGTAAATCTTACATTACATTTCTCACGATTGTAATATAGACCTAAACATGCATATCTGAAATTAAACAGAAATTAAATAGAAAATACATCCTGCATTGCATTTCTCACAATTGCAACATACACCTAAACACGCATTTATCACAATTGCAATATACACCTAAACGTGCATTTATCACAACAACAAAACAAAATATTAAAAAACACAAAGAAAAAACAAAAAACAAAATATTTAAAAGAAACTTATTCTATTTGAAATTTGGGACTGGTAAATAGACTGGTAAATGGTTGCTTTGCACGTGAGTGGGACTAGACCACAACTACGAGAGGACTCCGCACATGGGGTTGACAGAGTTTAAATAAGACTTGAAGATGGCTGTGCTACTACTCTCAACTACCTAATCTTCCCCCCCTTTAAATAAGCGCATGGACTCACCAAATTTGTGATTTACTCTCTAATCTGATTGGGATCTCCGGAGGGAAATTTATACTTCACAGCCCAAACCAGTCGATTAGATTTCAACAATGGCAAGGAAGAAGATTAGAGAGTATGATTCCAAGCGCCTGTTGAAGGAGCATCTGAAGAGGCTCGCCGGAATACAACTTGAAATTAAATCTGCTCAGGTATCTCACCCTATGCTCTCTTCTTATTTTGCTGTATATTGCCCTTGTTTTACTGTTCTGGGTTTATTAAAGTGATGCAACAGGAATTACAATAGAATGCAATTTTGTTTTGACAGGTAACAGAATCAACAGATTTCAATGAGTTAGCTGACAGAGAACCATGGTTGTCCTCAACAAAACTGGTAGTGAAACCAGATATGTTGTTTGGAAAGAGGGGAAAGAGTGGTCTGGTAGCTCTAAATCTAGACTCAGCTCAGGTTGTTTCCTTTGTCAAGGACCGTCTGGGAAAGGAGGTATAGGAATCAGGATTTAGGATCTGCTTTTTGTTTTTTTCCACTTATGATTTGATCATCCTATACATGGATATTCACTTTTATTTCTTTGCATTCAGGTTGAGATGGGTGGTGCAAAGGCACCCATAACAACATTCATTGTGGAGCCATTTGTACCTCACAATGCAGAGTATTATCTTTCAATAATCTCAGACCGCCTTGGCTCAACCATAAGCTTCTCAGAGTGCGGAGGGATTGAAATTGAAGAAAATTGGGGCAAGGTAACTCAACAGAACTACCTTTCCTGGGATTCAATGTAGTGTACTTCTGGCAAAATAAAACTGTTTAGTTTTAACCTCTTCTTGATGAGCAAGAAGTTTGTATAAGGCCGCAGATTCTCTTTTGTATCTAGTAATTATTTTTCAATTATTTCTGGGTTTTACCTTATCAGGGGTAGTTACGAAAAATCATGATTTGTGAGATTTTGCTAAATTTGCATTTCTGATCACAATCTGTGCAGGTAAAGACACTGTTTGTCCCAACGGAAAAGGCTCTGACATCGGAATCATGTGCACCCTTGATTGCAACCCTTCCATTAGAGGTAACTTATCCTTCCGACAAGGACTTTGCAATCTCTATTAACTTGGTGTAAAGTGAAAAGGAGAGAGATGAATGCAAATGTTAAATGAAGTTTACCTGTTAGAGAAACATGGGTACCGTCCTCCAGCAGGGTTGGGTTTCTATCATCTATGTTTCTTTTCTTATGAACATTGTATGGTCAAAATGGAATAATTTGTGTTGCATGTTTCCACTAAAAAATATCTACTATATGTTATGGTGATATGCATGCGTTTGTCTAATTTTAATTCAATTTTAAACATTTGTGATGACTACCATCTAATGACTGCTAGATCATGCACCTGCTCCCTTTGATCACAAAATCTTTAAGTAAATATGTGATTTCCAAGTTTCCTTCTTTATGTTGGGCCTCTAACTTTCAAATGGTTGTTTGTATAAAGGATAATTCCGTCAGCTAAACTCCACACATTTTATTTTACAATTCTAAAATCTAAAAAAATGTATGACATACACTAGAGGATTTAGCAATTTGACACACATTATCAGACGTGCAAGTTCATATTGAGTTTTCCTTGTGCAGATCCGAGGAAAAATTGAGGCTTTTATAAAGGGAGTTTTTGATGTTTTTCTAGGTAAAGATTAACAGTTGTGGCCCTAGCCTACAAAACGATATTTTTTATTTGACACTACCTTTTGATTACTCTATTCAGTCTTTGCAATTTGTCATTTTATTTGGAATTCATTGGAACCATGTTTGAATGATAGATTTGGACTTCACTTTTCTGGAGATGAATCCTTTTACACTGGTTAATGGAGAGGCTTACCCTCTGGACATGCGAGGAGAACTGGACGATACAGCCACCTTTAAGAACTTCAAAAAGTAAGGAGTTATTGATTCAGGGTTCTTCAGTAATGGACCATGGATGTTGAATGTTAGATAGTGTTTTAATTTAGTCTTTTAGATGATTGCAAAGATTTTTAACTGTTTTCTCTTTGACCAGATGGGGAAATATTGAATTTCCAATGCCATTTGGTAGAGTAATGAGCCCCTCGGAGAGTGCCATACATGGCATGGATGAAAAGGTATAGATTCTTTCACGAGATACCAAAACTAACCTAGGAATCTGAAATGTTATTAGTTTCTAATAATTACTAGTCCTGCTTTTTGTACTTTCTATGTGAATGCATCTAAATTTAGTTCACTGCAAGAGAGTGTTTGTACTCTCAGGTTAGATGAGATGTCATAATGAGATTTGATGACTTTTAATTCCCTTTGAGCTAAATTTATTTGTAGGATCTCTCAAAGTGCAGCTACTTGTTCAGAAAATTGTTTTCTAAGTTCCCATTTAAAAAGTACTAAATAAGTTTTCCAAACTTTGTTTGTTCATCTTGATATTTGATTATCACAGAAAATATATGTATAATTGTGCCTAAAATCAGTAACAACAGGCAAGATGGAAGGAAACGTGTTTCAACATCTACTCTTCTCGATATACATACCTTAGCAATTCTGTGTTCCCAAAGTGTTATTGGATGTGTCTGTACTAGTTTTACTATGGTGTTAGTATGGACGTTTAATTTCTAGTTATTCAAACATTCACTTTTTGACTTTCACGCATGTCCCAACACATGGACTGTTTACCCATGTCCCTTTGCCAACCTTTTTTAGTCGGAAATGACTTAAACATGATATGTTCTAGGTTAACCAGCTTATGCTTGTATATTTTAAGACATCTTAAGGAGTGTTACGTGAATTTCTCTTAGCTTGGGGATGTGTTCTCAGAGCGTTTTGAAATGTTAGTGAATTTTGGGGAGCACAATATATCATGCATCATTAGACAATATAATGAAGTCAAGAAATTTGGTGTCTAAATGCTCAATCTCGTTGCTGGAATTTAGCTGGTATGTTGAAATTAAAAGAAAACAAAATACAATGCAATGTCACATTCCATTTGAAAATTGAAATAGTAAAATCAAATTGAAGCAGCAACTTTGAAGATTAGAATACTTCAGATTTGATTTGCAGAATTTTCTTGTATAAGCAAGATCCAATATGATGGAAATGAGCCCATCTGTAATCTGAAGGAAATCATAGGTTTTTTTTGTCGTTTTCTATTCTTTATAATTTGTAGATTTAACACTCATGGGTTTGGTATATCAATATTTATTATCAAATCAGACTTGTTGCGGGAATAGTGAAGGACTGTTGATTGTTTATCTAAATCCACAATGATGTAGGACAATTTTATTGATCTATTGCAATATCATAATGGCATAGTTGGTAAGATTGATCCCTATGCATCCTTACACACTGATCTATTTCAATTTCTTTGACCCTTTTAAATATATTTTGGCAGTATTGTTAGGAGCTTTTCATCATCTAACACAAAATCTGATACTAAGCTAGTGTATCACTGTTGGCATTTGCTTTTTGAACGCTAAACTAGAAAAAAGCTTTGAAACCCCCAAAAGTTCCTTTACAGCACTTTTCCCTGAACAAATACCCATAACATAAAGGAACCATTTTTTAGTTTCAGAAATTTCACAAGCCATTGCACGCTGCCCCTTAAAGTTGATTTTGGGCTTTCTTTTAAGTGTGTTTTTTTTTTTGATAGGGGGAATAGAATTAATGTTATGTGCGTATGCACACTTTATTGCTTCTCAGTAGTTTTCCAATATGTTGATGGTAAACTTGGGATTTGAAAAAGGAGATGTGTGCCCCACTTACACGTATGCATTAATGTTTCCAGACAAGTTCGTCTTTGAAGTTTACTATCCTAAATCCAAAGGGACGCATCTGGACAATGGTTGCTGGAGGTGGTGCAAGTGTGATATATGCTGACACGGTGAGTACAAAATGCAATTTTCTCAAGAGTTGTTTTTTCTGTTTGTATAATTTCTTTTTTTAAAACAGACAAAAAGATTATATCAAGTAGTTAATCAAAATTATAAAGTGGTGTATCAGATATCCAACTAGCAGCAACATATGAGTATCTAGCCACAAAAAACCACGTGATGTCCCATAACAGGACAATTAATATGCCATCAGTTTACAGGGCAGCTCTCAAAGCTTCAACAATGAAAACAGTACTACTACTGAAGGAAACTATCATTATCAGCCTGCCAGAAGCATAAACTGTTTTAATGGTTAAGTACCATATATTCAGGTCCAACTATCTGACAGAAAGCCACTATCGCACCAACAAAATAAAACATATTCCAGTTAGTCAATTGCCTAGGGACTAGATTACATAGACATCAATATCAGAAATTCGCATGCCTTGGTGGGATTGTGGGGGCAACTCAAGGAGATTTCCCATTTCTCATTTCCATGACAGAATGACATCTTGCATCTTAGGGGATCTGGGACTCTTTCCACTGACCAGCTTCTCCATCAATGGGTTAACATCTGCTGTTTGAAATTGAAGATGATTTTCCTTAAGGACAATACCCCTGTTGAGAGTGCCATGCATGCACTTGAACAGAAGTGAAACAGAAACATGAAGGCCCCCCTTAAAGCAAAATATGAACATACTTTACAAAATTCTGAATGGTATCTAGGTCCTTTTCATGCTGCCTGCCAAACCTTTGCATTATGTTTCTGTTGTACTAAGAGACTGTTAATCTGGTCCTGTTAGGATTTGGTCAGCTTCTCTAAAATAGCAATATCTCTCTGCATTTTCCTAAAAACCCCACAAAGAGGAGAATTACTATGGTAAAGAATGCTTGAGTCAGAGTAGTGTTGGAATGGGTGATCTCTTGGGAAGTTCCAGTGCATCACACTTGTGAGCATCACCTAGATGCAATGAGTGCTAAGTGGACAATTTGTGGTCATCAGATATTGGTTCTTGTGAACCACTAATGAAATATGGGTTGATGAGAATTAAATCAAAAGTACACAGTTGAATCCTGATAAATCATGACATAATTTGACACACTGTGAAAACACCACATATTTTAATAAGGAGAATCCCTATTCATCATGGGCTGAGCAGGTTTGCTGGAAGGCACCTCTGAAGCACTTGGCACATCCTGCACCAGTAAAAGTATACTAAAAACTGTTTTGAGGCTTTAATGGAGTCACATCGCTAGTAATGGGTTTCACATCTTCGACAATTTTGTCTTTCACCTTTCAGATGGAAGTATCCAACTGGTGTCCCTATAAGTCATTTAGCAAACCCATTATTGGGGTTTCTTGTTTTTATATTAAAACATTTTTTTAGTTACGTATTTTTGTATTTTTTCTAATATAGTATCAATTACCTTGTGTATTATTTAGCTTCTTTTGATTCCGTGCAGGTTGGAGATCTGGGATTCGCCAATGAACTCGGAAACTATGCAGAATACAGTGGAGCTCCAAATGAAGATGAGGTCTTGCAGTATGCAAGAGTTTTGATAGATGTAAGCATGCTGAAATATATTTCAACTAATTCAGCTTTTCAATTTTTATAACTCCAATTTCCTTGCATTGCTTGATGCATATAACCAGTCTAAAATCTATTTTCTCCCTTTTTGGCTCTTAAAATGTTGCAATTATTCTTTGTTTCCAGCTTAATCTAGTTTCCTGAAAGAAAGTGTAAAGACATTTTTGTATATCCCTCTTATTTTTCTACATATTAAAATAAAGATTAAATGTTTTTTGGGATCTTAAAATGATGGATAAAATTTTAGTTTTGATGTTGTTGCATATTGTACTTTGTAGTGTGCTACTGCAGCTCCTGATGGCCGCAAAAGGGCACTAGTTATAGGTGGAGGCATAGCTAACTTTACTGATGTTGCGTCCACCTTTAATGGTATCATTCGAGCCTTGCGTGAAAAGGTTTGTATGATATCTAACCTTCATATCTGCTCCTTAAATTTGACTTCAAAATTGTGCGAATCTTCTTTTGTGATGACTCTACAAATATGTAGGCATATGACAATTGTATATTTTGGTGCTTTTTATCAGGAATCCAAACTCAAAGCAGCAAGGATGCAAGTATATGTAAGACGAGGTGGTCCTAATTACCAGAATGGTCTTGCAAAGATGCGCGTACTTGGAAATGAGATTGGAGTTCCTTTTGAGGTATGCCAATGTGTCTTTTGCCCCTTAGATATTGCCATTGGTTTATTGAAACATAGGTACGCATGCATATCTGATGTTTGATTTTGAACAATTGTAAGAAAAAATTAAATGCAGTTTATGCTGCTTAATCCCTGTTTCTTTTTATTATAAATTCTAATTGGTATATAAAAATAATGAAGTGATGTACTGAATTCAATATTGTTCTCTTTTTCTTTTTTGCATGCACAGACTTGGTTTTATTTGCACCATTTTCCAAAATGGATAATCTGTACTTAAGTTTGGTCATTGGTTTCTTATATACTTGATGCTTCCTTTTCTAGTCAGATCTGTTTTTGTATGCAATCATACTGATGGGCATTCGCTGCACAGGTTTATGGACCAGAGGCTAGCATGACGGGCATTTGCAAGCAGGCTATAGATTATATCACAGCTAGCGCATAGATTCAAACTGTTTCTACATTGCTAGTTTTGTTCGAGTTAGATTGTGATTCAAGAAAGGCTAGACTACATGCTCCGAGCATCTGCCTAATTATTTTTAAGTTTTTTTAATAGCTTGTTTATGTTGTTCAGAGGTTCCTTGCTATCTAAACAAAGAGGCAAGATTGCATGTTAATTTCTTAATAATGTGACACTGAGCACGATCAAGTTTGTATTAAATATCAATGGATAATTTGTAGTCATTAGAAATGAAATCGGAATAGATGTTCTGTTTGGAAATTAGCAAAAAGAATTTGAGCATGATCAAGTTTTTATTGAATATCAATGGATAGTTTGCAGTCATTAGAATTGAAATCAGAATAGCTGCTCTGTTTAATCAGCCAAAAGAGTTTAACTTCTGAGGATTACAGAATGAATTTTTCCTAACTTATTTTGAAATATTTGAAGCTGTCTTGGGTTTGTTTTGTTGGTTTTATTGATATGTCCAGCACTGGCATGATGGTCTTAGCTCATGATCTGTCTTTATAAATTATTCATGATATGATTATGTCGGGTGATTTAGAATTTGCACCCCATCTTGGTGGACTACATGAAGGATGTATTCCTGATGTTGAGCTTTGGCAATTGTTATGAGTATCTAATCCAGGCCAAACCTAATTTACAGTCCGCTATGGTTATGATCTCGAAAAGATGAGACTAAGGTTTAGGGAAAAGACATGATATTCTAATTGAATAAACCAATAAAGGGGATAAAAGTGCACGTTGAGAATTCTAGCGTAGAGATCAAAAAAAAATTAATGCATTTTCATTTTGTCATCATCTCTTCGAACCGGCATAGATATCTTAAATAGTCCTCATCCTCATATAACAAAGTTGATGTATGTGAGATATATAAACTAGTATAGATCTCATCCTAATAAAGCTAATGTATGTAAGACATATAAACTAGCATAGATATTTATGGATCGGCAGAAAGCTTGATCACAATGGTTCAAACAGGGGTTTGAACCTTGGTGATTACAACACCACCACTTAACCAACATATTATGGAAAGAACCCATTACTTCATTATATTTAAATTATAAATAAAAAGTTATTTGCATGTTTTTCCTTCAAACCAAGTACTATTTCCTATTGACTTGCGTCAATGGGATTTTGTCAAATTTTAGAATTTGATGTAGTTTCTCATATTGTTGTATTGTGAAATTCTTTCCATCTCTAATTAATTATAGTCAAGAATTCAAGTACAATTGTTTCCAAAGATATGTGAAGCTACCCTAGAGGATCAGCCACTTTCTTATCAACAATTTTTAGATGGGATTTGGCCAACGAACAAGATTTAGTCTCACGATTGAAATCTCCTACACTTTTGGCTTTACAGGACCAAGGTGGGTGTACCTCAACAATATCCAAACAAACTACTTCAACGCATACATGGACATTGTTGCTATAGCAGATTTCCCAATGAAAATAGACCAAGGAAAGCTTATGAACTCTAGATTTGGCTGCAATCCTGATTTTTTAAATTCGTACTCAGCTATTGGGATTGTTTTCTATGCTAACTCTACTCCTACAAACAAAAAACAAATATCATTTTGAAAATAGATGACCTTGAAACATTTGAAAAGGAAGGCCAGTGCCTATCTTGTTGAAACAGAGTCTACTTCAAAATATACCATGAAAATCATAATATATCTTCTTATGGCAGTCCTTTGCTTAACACTCTATGCATTACATATCATGTTAACATAAAATCAACTCAAACCATTCTTAAAATCACACTCACATGCATATATGTTGCAATGATCTTGAAACAGAATTTGACTCCATTAAAATAGACCCATTACCAAGAGCATTCATTACCCATTAGAGAAGACAAATCAATGTGTCTTTAACACAACAACCCATTGAACACAAATACAGAAAGTGGAGACAACTTGAAGATGATTTCATTCATTAATCTTCAAAATTTGATACATTGATGATACACAGTATACTTGCAGACCCAAAAAACTATTATATTGCACTTAGACATTGAATACAATGTCTCTCCAAAATTCCATAATCCTTTCCTATCAACCTTGATTTCCCTTTTATAGCACAAGGGAGCAAAACAAGCTTCAAGTCGAATAGGACACATGTAAAAAAATGGTTGCTTATACAATAGAATATGCCTTAAGGCATGAATTTCATGTACAATACAAAATCCTTCTAGAAGGCATGAGAGAAGGCGACTGGAATAACAACTTCTAGGGATTGGAGCTGCAGGCCTGAGAGGAGTGGAACTGATGTGTCTTTAATTTGCAGCTCCCGTCCTTGTCAAAATTCAAAAATCTAGCGCTGAAGACAATGTGGACCTGGGCTAGTATGTGCTCAATGTGTGACCAAAATGCACCTGCAAAAAAGAGACTTGCAAAAAGAATAAGGCAAACAAAAGTGGCAGAGACAACAACTATTCTTCGTCTAGCTAATCTTCTTCAAGTGTGCAATACTGATTGTGCCAGTTATCTATCTGCTCTGTAGTGGGCCAGGTGAAAGCTTTTAAATCTTGCAACTTATTCATAGCCTCTTTGGTCTTATTCTCAGGCATAGATGCAACCCCAACTATAAACTTGAGGTAAAAAGGATCAATCTCAAGAATTCTATCAATGATCAAATAATATGTATCCTTTTGGGTGGGGTCACCCCACACTAATCAGTCTAAAACTGCATTAACTGCCTCTTCAAAATCAAATTTCCACCTATTCAAGTCTTTGACCTGGCTATCCACAGTCAAAATATTAGGGATGTCCCACTTTTGGAGACCCCTAAATAATGCCATCCTCTCCCTCGATGATTTTTTTTCTCTTTGGTTCATCAACAAAATCAATATCTTTGAAGATTTCTTGAGGAGGAGAAGGTGGAGGAACTTTTGCATCCTCTTCATCATCATCCACAATCTTAATGAAATCAAACAAGACTAGCTTACCCTTTTCAATTTTTCTTATGGCCTCTGAAGATGGTTGACTCTCCTATGGAATTGGCTGAGAGGGGACAACTTGGGAAGATTCTCTTGTCAAAATTGCCTTCCCCTTCTTATCTCCCGGGGTAACCCTTGGAGGCTCATGGATAGGCCTTTCCTCTTTAGCTCTACCTGGGGGCTTCTCTGCCTATGCCTCATTCACAATGGCTTCAAAACTCCTCAATTTACACAACATCCTTGCAAAATTATTTTGGATGTTGGAGCAAAATCCATGAAACTTAGGGTCCCTCTGCTTTCATTCCTTTTCCATCCTCTTGAGTATATCCCACTTTTTCCTCCTTTGGATGGTATCACTGGGACGACAATTTCTTATTAAATCCTCATACTCATCAAACTCATGATAGATGCCTTTCACCTTCATCTTGTGTGTCCTAAGCTCATTTATGTATCCCTTTGGGTCATACTTTCAAGCCTTTCCACTTTTGAGATGATATGTGTCTCTCAAGAAGTCTTGTACCTTTTCAAGTGTCTCACTCCCCACAATAAAATCATCATATACAATAAACCTAGGGAGGTGTGTCCCCTTTTTCTCTGTTTGAATCCATTTTATTTGCCACATGAATTCAATGAATGCTAGCCTTGGAGAAACAGTAAGGGGTAATATGTGAGATGGATGAGGACATCCAAACACCCTAATGATTGAGCAATCAGAATATAGGAAAAAATCTCCAAAATTGTGGACAAATGCACCCTCTGGAAATTGTACATTTTTTGGCTTGACATCCCTAATTCCTAATACCTTTACAATATCCTTAGGGAGCCTTGCAATTTGGAACCCACAACATCCTAGAATCTTCATTACAAAATGATCAAATAATGCAGAGTAATTGGATCACCTAGACCCCTTATCCCAAACTTGGGTTGACCTTTGAATTGGCCATTTGCCACTTGAATCAAGATCAAACATATTTATCTTCAATGATGCATCCCAATTAGTCATGTTTTGAAAAAGATTAGATGACATAATAGTGAATAATATCTGAAATCTAATGGGGTCTTTTCATCCTTTGCGCTTATTAACCCCTCATGTGGCTTATCTTGTATGTATGTTGAGAAATAATCATACAATTCATTGGATTGAGGATGCAAAATTCTCATGGACATCATCATAAAACCCACAAGCATCTTAGACCTTCCACAATCTATCCCTAGAACCAGGCAGAGATAATAGTATGTTTTCACAAAGCAATTTTCAAATGTCACCGGGTCAAAGGGCTCCTTTTCAATGTTCAAAATATAATTCTTGCCCATTTGATACATCGTCTTCCTGTAATGGGGGAGCTCTTCATCTCTCAACAAGTTTTCTTGATACCATATTCAATCTCCAACCTCTTCAAATCAATTAACTTAAGTGTACTTCTATTGAAACCAAAACAAGAAATGCTGGCATCTCTGGCCATATCAACTAAAATATGATCAGTTGTTGTTCTCATTGTCATGCTCTCAGGATGATACTGCTTTCCCAATTGTGTGATGAGAAGTGGTTCCACAAAAACGTTGGGGACTACAAGCTTTGCCAAGTCTAAATTCCAGCAATTTGAAACAGGGGTTGGCTTATCCTCGTTACCATAGAAGTAGTAGAAGATTTCTCACCCCCTCTTAGTGGTGATGACATCTCTACATTTTGAGCTTTTGTTTGAAAATACATTTTTCAGAGTCTCCTGTATTGTTGACCCTGTGAAGAGTTTTAACAGATCTTGATGTAAGCCCCTCACTTCCCTTTTCTTCTTTTTCTCCATCACTTCCAGTCTTTTTTCAACCTCCTCAGTTAATTCTTCAACATTTTTGGCCAGTTTTGATGTAGTGGGGCCTTGTGCGAGAGGTACATCCTAAGTGGGTGGAGGGTTCTCTACAACAGGCGAAGCTTGCTCTAAGGATGAAGAGGTGGTTTTCATGGTGGAAGCACTTCTCCATTTTGGCTTTGGAGTTTCAGTTTGAGCGGGTGGATTTGGCTCAATAGTTGGAGGGGTTTGCTCAATGACTGGTTCGTTGGTAATCAAGTGTAATGTCCCCATTTTCGGGTTCTCTAATAGTGTAGTTGTCGTTGACTTTTTGGGTTTGTGCCAGCTTGTTCAAGGAGGTAATTTGATGTTACCAAAGAGCTTAGATGGTTTCGAGGAGTCATATGACGCTTTCAGATGTTATTTCCAGCTTCCGGTTTGGGCTCCAAGATTCTTGGAGGGAGCGTCTATTTATAGTAAGTCACCCAATTGGCTTCATTTTTCATTAATATTTATCGGGGTCACTCCAATGTGATCAGATTTCAATTCCGATGCTTTTCAACAATTTTTCGTCAAATTGGTGCATTAATACCTTATTTTTAAAGTCTATTACTAAGGTCAAAAAAATTAATTAAAATATTTAAAATGCACCTAAGTGTGATAGCTAGCCGGAATCGGGGGAAGGAGTTTTAAATCTTGGAAGCATAAAGTAGGGACCTTGCATCTCAAATTTTCATTATTTTAATGAAGAGATCATTTTTAGAGCTTAAAAGGAGTTTAATTTATAAAGTGACTTTATAAAGGGGTTCTTGGGAGACATAAGTTAATGTTTCTTTATATTTATTAAAGAGACACTTAAGTAGGTGACTAAAAAGCGGAAATAAAATAAAGGAAAAGTTATTTTTCCCACATTAGCAAGGCAGACGGGCAACTTCCAAGATGAAGTTATAAAAAGAATTGAAGAGCTCATTCTTGAGTATGCTTGGTTGATTTATATTTCCATTCTATTGGATTTTCACTGAAGAATCCGATTATAGGGTTTGGAGGACGAAATCCCTCTTGGTTGACAATATTTACACTGTTGAAAGATACAGCTGGGAGATTTGTATGGTGAAAGAATAAGGGGTTTATCTCCGAGGTTTGTGGGGACGTTCATCCTCATGAATAACTGTTGGCAATTGACACTCAATTGGTTGGTTTCAATAGGTTGCCATTGATGGAAACATGAAACTTGTTCTGACTTCATATTTTGGGTTAGTTGTGTACCGACAGGCACTTCACAGACACTTCACCGACACCGGCATCGACAGGTTGGATAGATTTCTTTGGTTACTGGCAATACAAGCCAACATGGTTTAGAATCAAGTTATTGGTATTGGAGGCCGACATCATTTGGAGATCCAACATCTACAATTGTTTTTGATATTCATGTATTTATGTTATCTAGCGGACATGTATATTCATATTGTAATTATCTTTGTAAGACGACATAAGACATGATGATTTGTAAAGGGTATATAGGTCAGTTGATTAGATCATTTTGATATATGTATATGGAAGGAGATAAAAAAGGAGATGCAAAATATATGAGAGAGATCATATATGTGAGGATATTTATGTAAGGGTTATTCCAATAAAGGGTTTAGGGTTTCAGACCGGAACAAACAGAGCTTAATCGAAATTCTATTTAGGCATAGAAGATGCTATCATTACAGTTCAATCATTTCTCTGGATTGTAGTTTGGATTTGTATGTAGTCAGTGAGGCTCCTTTGGTGATTGAGCAATGTGCTCTAGGTTGTAAGCCTTCCTGCAAGTGCATGCCCCTATATTTTGTAATATCTCTTCATATGGCCAGTGGATTGATATTGTGGGTCACAAATCCCACCGTGGTTTTTTCTCTTTGAGGTTTTCCACATATAATTTTGTGTGTTATGGTATTCATTTATGTGATTGGCTTATTGGCTGCTTTACTTCTTTCAATTCTATATGTATCGGTATACTAGTTGGTGTATGCATGTTTTAATAAGGTTAAAATTGAGCTTTCCGGTAGAACATTGATTCACCCCCCCTCTCAGTGTTCTTGGATTCCAACAATTGGTGTCAAAGCCTTGTGCCTTAGAGGAAGTTTAACAGCTTGAGGAAGATCCTGAATCCAGAATCCATGGATATGAGTTTGGAGAAGCAAGTTGAGGTGGCACTTGAAGATTATGATGCTAAAAGGATGAATAACTTAAATCTACAAGATGAATTGAAATCTTCTCAAGATTTCATTCTTGTCCTACAGGAGAGGCTGTCATTTGTTCATGCTAGGAGGAAGGAACTTTTGCAGAATAAGGATAATGATGAGAAAGATGCACTTAATGAGAGATGTTTGAAGTTGAGTAAGGAAAACATGGTTATGAGTAATTAAATGCAAGTTATAACTATGAGGATGTCTAAGGAGATTGAGGACCGAAAGAAAAAGGAAGAAAATCTTGCTGTATGTCCGAAGAAAAAAATTGAAGAATGTGGAAGGTTGGTTCATGGGAATGATATGCTAAGAATTGATTTAGTACAATCCCAGAGTAATGAACAAGAGCTTGAGAGACAAATGATAATTCTGAGAGATGATCTGACTATTGCGAGTATAAAGAAAAATTCAAGATTAGTTCAACACAACTTGATGAGTTATTGAAGAGACAAAGGCAAAATGGAGACTCCAGTGGACTTGGATTTGAAAAAGGACAGAGTTCCGGTACTACAAATGAAGATCAAAATCATAAGGCACCGATAAGGCAGTCTAATGCTTATAACTTTAATGATAGATGCTTTGTTTGTAATAAATTTGGTCACATGGCTAGGCAATGTAGAAATAGAGCAAATCAGAACCCTGATTCTGCTCCCGGTCAATGTTCTAAATGTAATAAGTATGGTCATAAGACAAAAGATTGTAGAATGAATGTTAAATGTTATGCATGTGGAAAATTTGGACATATGGCTAATCAGTGTAGGTTAAGCAATTTCACTGGTTTTAGCAAAGCAATTCAAAAGAACAATGTTACATGTTATGCATGTAATGAGGTTGGACATATTGCTAAGTTTTGTAGAAGCAAAAATCCACCGGTTGGTAATGGAAGATCAAATGAGAAAGGAAAAGAGAAGGTTAATGAAATCTGACAAGATCATACATAGAGATGGGTCAGGAAGTCGCAAGAACAATCAGTAGATGGAAATGCACCGATTACTCAACCGATAGAGGAGGTTGCTCCTGCATCGACAGGAAGCTCATCCGGTAACTAAGGCAAATGCCTTAGGGGTAGACAAAATTCATGAAGATGCTGCATATGCCCCAAGAAGAGGTTGTGGAAGATGTTCCAGACATTGGAGATGCTTAACCGACATGGAGATGTTTTATCGAGATCTGATATCTTCCACCGGAAGTCATTAATATCAATGACAGATTAGGGTTTCTTAAAGGATAAAAGGTCGAATTCACTTCATTTATGATCACTTTGCATTTAGAGCGATTCAGAGGGATTTAGAGGAAGTCTAAGGAGAATCAATGCGATCGATATCATCTTGAGTGATTTCACCAGCGATTGGAAGAGGTCTTTAGGGTCTTTCACCATCAACGATTCAGAGGTATTTATCTTCAATCATGGAAGCGGGATCATCATTTGTACCTATATTTGTTGCAAATCCGACTATTGTTGAGGTCAAGGACCGTCCCAGGCTGATTTTCAAGTGATATCCACATGTTGCTACCTTGGACGATTCGGTTGGTGCTTTTTCTCATGTCCCAGAAGGAGTCATGTATGTTGAAGATGTAAGAGCCTACATTCACTATCATATTGAGGATTTAGGAACAACTGATATTAAGAGCATGTACATGAATGAGCTAATGGGAGATTTTGGAAAGATTAAGCCTGAATACCAGCATATTGTGGATTTAGGGTTTACCGACATTCTGAATATTCTAGAATTTGAAGATTAGATTGTTAGGTATGCTTTGATCAGAGTGCATGGAGAGTTTATCTGGTTGGATAGAATATATAAAACAAAAGAGGCCATTAGGGCAATCACCGGTTTACCACAGGTTGTATAATGTCCAAAGAAGAAAGTTTCAAATGATCAGGTGAATAAGATTACCGACGCAACATCAGACAAGCGGTCAATGAGGATCAGTACTATCACTGACACAAACATCAGATTCAGAAGCATGGTCATCGGTTACAAGATAACACAATCAAACCAACTGAATTCTGTTTCTAGCTCCTGCATTTATGCAACTCATAAAATGATGAGGGAGAATGAGAAGTTAGATCTATGTGGTTGGATGTTGGATGAACTGTTGATTAACCTAGGAAAGATTAAAGGAGAAAAATGAGGAACTTTTCGGTATGGTAATTTAATTGTCTGTTTAATGCTATTTTTCATCAATGAGACTCTTGATTTTGGGAAAAGAAAATGGGCATTCGATATCTCGGTAGTGAGGCAATTAAAACAGTCTATTGCTACATTGGGTAGTCAGAGAGATGACAAAGTGTGGGGTTACTTTAAAGCATTTCAAAAGGCTATGAATTCTAGGATGAGGGTTCCAAAATACATTGTTGAGAAGTACTCAACTGACATATGCTTCATGGTCAAGAAAGATGAAACTTTGATGGAAGCTATAAGGCCCCGGAAGATTTGGATTGAGGAAATGGGTTATGAAGTTGATGCTCAGATCCTTGATGCTCATGCACAAATGCTAATTGAGGCACCCGTTGATGAAACTGTAAAAACCTTTGGTACTACTAAGTAGAATAAGCAATAGGTTGAAACTGAGTTCAATCGGAAGAAGAGAGAGAAGCAGGAAGGAAAGGCAAGTAAGTTTGTTGAAAAGGTTTCACAGGACATTAAAGCATTGATTGATGCTGTCCCAGAGAAAGGCAGGATGAGGAAAGAACCAAAAATATTCATTGAGCCTATTGCAACAGAGTCTGTATTTGATGATGACACACCCCTGGCATTCAAAAGGGTAATTAGGAAGAAAACTGAAGAAACCAAGGTAGAGGCTAAGAAGCAACCGGTTAGGAAAGTTACTATCAGGGTAGCGACATAGAAAAGAACGCCAAAGGAAACACCTTCAACCCCATCCGGTACTAGAAGGAGAAAGAAGAAGGATGACATTGATCTGGCAATTGAATCTGGTAATGTAACTAGCATTCCGCCAAAGACTTGTGTAGAGTTAGTTGATGAAATTACTAAAGATGGTATGTTAGAGAATGTATAATTTTATTATGAACATTTAGATAGTGACGAGCAAAGAGAAGTAGATGAATCGGTTTTGTTGTATTTAGATATATATAAGAAAGCCTTGTTAGAAATTGAAGACCAAATACCGGAACAATTGTATGACATGTTAGATGCTAGAAGACTATCAACAATGCAAGAGGACATGCATATAAAGATTCAAGAATTGTTATCTATTTGTGTTTCTATTGCTCCAGAGGAAATGGACAAGACACTTGAGGTTGCAGATAGGAAAATATTTAACAAGCATCATAGAATAATAAGTCTTATGCTAGGTAGGGTCAATGAGATAATCAAGGAGACACACAAGGCATGGGTTAAGTTATTTGAAGAGAACTGTGGTTTTTATACTTGACCAGAATCTAAGACAGATACTGCAGACATCCTGGTTGAAGGGAAAGGAAAAGGTATTATGGGTACTCCACCTTCAATTTTGAAAAACATTAAGATAGTGGATATTGAGCTCCCAGTAGATACAAATATATAGGAAAATGTTGAGATACCGGTAGATACAAAGAGTGTAAAGGTTGATAATGCACAAGTTACTAATGTTGAGGACAATAGTCCTCCGGATTAGATTGTACAGGATGAGGTTATAGTTCATAGGAAGGAACCGACAGTTATTGAGACTACACCAAGTGGCGAAGCCACTGGTGCAAGTGAGGAAGCTATAAAGGTTAAAACATCAGAGGATAAGAAAGGGGAATCCGACAGGGAACCGATAGTGAGTCCATCATTGTTGTCAATTGACACCTCGCAGGTTGAAAAGAAAAGCATAACCGAGATGAGTTCTACTAAACTCATGATGATGGCTACATAGAAAATGATGAAGGAAGGATCTATGGATAAAGATGTTATTGATTAGTCTATCATTGTTTTGCATAGACTTGTTCTAGAGTTCAAGTTTGACAATGAAGCGAGCCCATCCGACAAGCTTTAGACTATCACAGAGCACATTTCAAAGGATTTTCAGTCTTTGCAGAAGATATCAAACCGACAAGCACTGGAGAGATTTGTATAGGCTAAGAGAGCTACATTTGATCAAATGTTTGAGTCTGAAAGGAAGGAAATCGATGATAAGTTGAAATTGATAGATAATTCTTTAAGACATTGATGTCAAAGGGGGAGACTATTGATGTGAAAAATAAAAAAAGGGAGTTGTATACATTAGGGGGAGTATAGGTGAAAATATTCAGGAGATATGGAGTATTTTGTTCAGAGGGATATTCAGCTCAGGGGGAGCAGGCTCAGGATGAAACTGACAGTTGGAAACCATGATCATTTTTCACATGAGTGTTGCCATCAATGCCAAAGGGGGAGATTGTTGGCAATTGACACTCAATTTGTTGGTTTCAATATTTTTTCATTGATGGCAACATGGAAACTTGTTCCGGATTCATATTTTGGGGTAGTTGTGTACCGATTGGCACTTCACAAACACTTCATCGACACCGCCAGGTTGAATAGATTTATTTGGTTACCGACAATGTAGGCTGACATGGTTTAGAATCAAATTATTGGTATTGGAGGCCGACATCATTTGGAGATCCGACATCGACAATTGTTTTTGATATTCATGTATATATGTTATCTAGCCGACATGTATATTCATATTGTAATTATCTTTGTAAGCTGACATAAGGCATGATGATTTGTAAAGGGTATATAGGTCAGTTAATTAGATCAATTTTGATGAATACTAAGAGGGGGGGGGTGAATTAGTATGCCAAAAACTTTCGCACTTAAACACTTTGCAAGACTAGCAGTAAACCAGTAAAACAGTTTAACAGACAAACTAGTTAACAAACATGCAAACCAAATAGCTAATAATGCATTTACCCACAAAAGCACAAACACCATAACACAAGATATTTTGACGTGGAAACCCAAATGGGAAAAACCACAGTGAGATGGAACTCACAAGTCACTATCTGCAGAATAGGAACCAAACTGGTTAAGGTCAGACCGGTTAAGGTCTTACAGTGTTCTTTACCAGAACAGATCCTGCTAGGAATCTCAATCTCTGTTAGGAGACAAGTCCTATTTAAGACTACCTTGTTAGAGGATTTTAGATCCACAGGCATGAACCACCTTGTTAGAGGATTTACAAGAGGCTTTTGGGCCTACCCGGTTAAGGGCTACAGACTTGTTAAAGATGTGAGTAATCAATAAGTGTTTGATCTAGCTAATAGCACTGACTGCTCAGTTAGATCCTTGATAGCTCGTTCTTAATGCACTATTGCATTACTACAATCTTCTACACATTCATAATCTCTCTAATTTCTCAACCACCTTAAACCCTAGCCGCAATATCAACTCTCGCAACAACAATAACAACAACCTAAAACCCTAGACATGATGTCCTTATAAAGGAAACTGATTTCATGTCGGTCCAATAGGATTACATCACAATTTCCTAGGTTCAATGAACCTGGACATACTAGGTAATACGTCACAAAAAGCATCGCTACAGTGTTAGCACCGTCAAACAATCGATGGGTGGTAACTCATCACAAAGTACTACTGGTTCATACTAAATGCTGGTTGCCAGTTTGACAAGAAATGAAGACTGGTGGAAATGTATTATGCCGCTTTAATCCCTCGTACTGCTTGAGATCAACATGCCGCTTCAGACCGGGAAACACATTCTGCTAAAACATCAATAGTCTAAAGACTATAATACAACATACCTACAACATACTGGTTGGAACAAATACCGGTTGTGCTCTAACTCATACATATAAAGAGGATCTCAATGCAAGTGTGTGTCCATCAATGACAATCACAACATAAACATCAGAAAATGCCAACAATCTCCCCCTATAGTATTGATGGCAACACTTAGGGAAAATAAAATTTTGACATCTAAGTGTTTTACAACAAAATCATGCCATTAGCAAAATTGCTCCCCCTAAGCATATACACTATCCCCTTAACAATACAATGTATAACAATTTTGCGTATAGAGCATAAACATTGAGATATACAGAGCATATAATCAAAATTTGATTACTAGATACTTTTCCCAATAGAATTCTTCCCCCCCTTTGCCAACAATGACAAAGTACAGCTGAACAACCCTATTTTCATTTGATATTAAAAATAATAAAAGTTTATGACAACAAGGAATGATACTTGTCAAAAATAGATTTAAAATCCTGCTAGAATTGTTTCATCGACAGAGACCAGGACTCAAGTAGGGAGGTGGCTACTTGTTGCTCTGTCTGAATCTGGGAGACCTGTTCTTCCATAGCATCAATTATGCTCATTTCCTATGTAACAGTTAAGGCATCTAGGTTTAGATAGCACTTCTGAAGAATTTGCAATCGTGGGAGTAGAACTAGTTGAAGCTCCTGCAAATCTCTGGACTGAGTGCTGATCTCTTTCTCTATTTTCACTGACTGGATATGAAACCGGTGAACGGTTTGCCCATAAGTTGTGAAGGAATCATAAGGCAGCTTGAATGTGCTCAAGTAGGACTGCAAGTCCTGTTCAAGTTTTTTCTTCTGAGCTAGCACATCATCATAGAACAGATGGGGTTGACAGATTTTGCTGAGTAGCATATTCCCCTCATCTAGAGCGTCCCTTATATCCTTTTGTTCTTTCTTTAGTTCAGTCTGGAGCTCATTCAACTTTTTCACCAGAACTATATTAAGAGCCTTTTGATGCTCCTTCTTGACATTAGCCTCTGCTGCCTCTTCAAGGCTCTGCACCTGATCATCTACTACTGTGCATAGGAGCTTTAGTCTAGCTAGTGATGAATCGGTGTTTGGAATATTTGTACTGGGTATCAAACTGGTAAGCGTATCCACAACTACTTGGATTACATCCTGCTCCTTCTTCCGTCGAATGATTTCAAGGCACTCTTGAGCTACCTTGATACTCTGCATTAGCTCCGTTTCACTTGCAGACTAAAGATCTATAGGACTGGAGAGGTCAGCCGGTTTGGCTTGACTCCCGGTTGCCTTCGGAGTCTCCATCTAGGTGCTCTTCGCCGCTTCTCCTACCTTGTCCTCTTCCACTTTCTTCTTCTCTGCTTCTCTCCTCTTCTCTGCTTCCTTGTCCTCCTTAGCCTTTTTCTTCTCCTATTCCTTATCTTCTTTTTCCCCTCTTCTTTTCATCTTCTTGCTTCTTTTTCTCCTCTTCATCCTTCTTCTGCTTCTCCTCTTCATTTTTTTTTCTTCTTCTCCTCTTCATCTTTCTTCTTTTTCTCCTCTTCATCTTTTTTCTTTTTCTCCTCTTCATCTTTCTTCTTCTTCTTCTCTTCATCTTTTTTCTTTTTCTCTTCTTCCTTCTTCTTCTTCTTCTCTTCTTCATCCTTTTTCCTCTTGTCTTCTTCTTCCTTTTTCTACTTCTCTTCTGCATCCTTCTCCCTCTTCTCTTCTTCTTCCTTTTTCCTCTGCTCAGCCTCTTTCTTTGCTACTTCCTGTCTGTCCTCAACTTTCTTCTCCTGTTTAGCCTATTGCTCTTGACCTATTGCCTCAGATGGTATCTCCTGGGTAACATCTTCTCCATCCAGGGCATCGACATCAATAGCGTCGACCGGTTCATCAACCAAATTTCCTTCATCATCAAATGCTTCATCCGGTTTGGATATAACCGGTTCTTTCTCAGCTTGTCGGTTGGCTTCAGCCAATCGATGCATCTTCAGAGTGTCTAGAGCATGAGTGTGTGTATCCTTGAGCACTTCCTTACCTTTTCCTTCCAGTAACAGGAGTCTTCTTCTTCTCATGAAGAAAAGACCTTTGTATTTGTTCATTACATCAAACAGTTCCGAATTTGATACATCAGGAAAGTGTTCAACAAATTTTTTTTCTCTCATTTCCTGTTCCCGCTCTATGGAAATGCACCATTTATTGTCTAAGGACTTATACAAAGAATCCAGTGTTTCAGATCTAATTTTTGAAGGGGACCGGTCATTAATACATAAATATTGAATTATTTCTTTTTCCACCGCCTCCTTTTCATCATCATCAAAGTCATCAAAATAATCAATTAAATCATTCAATACTTTTCTCCTAATGTTTTTGATAGTTCTTTGACAATGTGTCAAAGGTTTGTAGGAGGAGATATCAATATTTACCAGTGCAGATGATGTCGGTTCATCCTTTGTTTTCCTCTTTGCTTGACGTGTTTTCTTTGGCTTTTCCTCAAACAAGGTTTCTTCTGAGTCTAGAGCGGTGTTCCTTGTCTTCCTCTTTCTCTAGAACACTTTAGCCGGTGCAGCTTCTAGTTTCTTCTTGGCTGGTGACCGCTTGGTCACTTTTGGAGTTCCAGTAGTAACCGGTGTGGATGCTACTGGCACTGCCTTTGCCTTCTTCTTTGCCGGTTCCTTTTCTTTCATTGCTGGTGGTTGCTCAACTGGTGCTATCCTTTCTAGGTAGGTTCCGGTTCTCTTCGCCTTAGGGTCAAGCAGTGAGGCAATAAGGGTAGAGGCATACCCTTCCAGCATATCGTACATCACCTCATAGCCCATTGGCTCCACTTCTTCCTGTCTGGGCTCAACAACCTCCATTAAGCATTTATCTACTTGGATGATGAAGCAGATATCGTCTTCATATTTCTTGGCAATGTCACCTAATATCCTCACTCTTTGGCTCATCTTCATTCTAAACTTATCAAAATACTTGTTCAGAATATCAGGGTAACTAGTTCCAAGTGCTTCAATGCTTTCCTTGATTTTCTTGGTTACCGGTTGGTCACCAGACCACTGAACATCTCCTACTCCTAGGAAGTAGCCTTGGAAATAGAAGAACAACCCTACTAGTAGTTGTCCAAAATTTAACCTAAGGGCATTATACTTGGACTTCCGTTGAATAAAATTTGCAGACTTGACAAATGCACTAGAAATGGTATGAGATGCAGAAGCCATGATAGAAACCTTAAGAACTTGAGAAATACCTTTTGAAACACGCGAAATTAGGGCTTGTAGATTCTCCTTTACTTCACACTCCATTGGTTGTTGAGTCACCGCTTTGTGTTCTCCACTTGACCGTTTCCAGTTTGAATTTGAATCTCCTTCGCGGTTTCTCAATTTCTCCAAATCTCTGCTCAAATTGCCTTTTCGTCGCTTTGCTCTTTGAAAAACTTTTCTTCGCTTGAAAACTGATAGTGAGAAATGATTTCAAAAATGCTTTTAAACATAGTCCTCACCTACCATCATTAATGCTCCTCCATTAGGGCATAAACCCTAATTTTGCCTTTTTACCATTTCCGGTCTTCTACCAAATGACAGGTATAACATACCGGTTAAGGTCTTTTACCGGTGAAAACTGGGGGTTTGAAACATTTTGCCGTTTGCTCCCCCTAAGCTTTTCTGAAGCTTAGTTTGCCGGTTCCATGATTTCCACACTAGGTGCAGAAACCAGTTCCTCTTGTAACACTACTGGTTTCTTCTTCCAGGTTTTGTTCATATCCGCTTGAATGGTGTCCACATCAATGTCTCCTTCCGGAGTGACCGGTATATCATCAGATATGTCCTTTCTTGATCTACAGAATCTGGCAATGTGACCCAGTTTGTTGCAGTGATAGCAGACCAATCCAGGTGCTCTCCAAGGTCCATTGTTTATGTTTCCATTCTTCCTTCTGCATGTTGCACCAGTGTGACCATGACCATGACAGATCATACAATTTGCTCTCCATCGGTTGCCACTTGATAACCACCGCTTCTTGGCTGATGATTGAAGACATTAAACTGGTTGTGATTCTGATTCACAAAAGGTTCATGACCAACTCCTTGGGCCCTTTGAGGATATCTTCCGGTGTTATTCATAACAGACCTACATTTAGATGCTCTATGCCCATACTTGTTGCGTGCATAACAGTTACCATCAATCCTATAGGGTCTATGCTTATCATTTAGAAAATAAGGAAAATTGTTGTAAGCCTTACTCCTACACACATTTGCAGTATGTCCTTCTTTAAGACAGTTGAAACAAATAGGTTTAAACTTTTTCTTACCTTTATCCTTTGATGTCGGTTGTTTCTTTGATGTTCCAACATTTGTACCAGAGGTTTCACCTTCCTCATTACCAGAATAACCAAGTCCATTGGTGTTTTTGACTGGTTTGGTAGATTCAAGCTTTTGCTCTAGCTTGACAGTACTCTTGTTGAACTTAGCAAGTATTTCCTTTGACTCAGAGAGTTCTTTGGAAATAGCAGCATTTGTTTCCAATAGGTTTTCATTCTCAGAGATGGCAGTGTTCAGTTCTCCTTGCATGTCTTCCTTTTCCACCTTTCTTGCATGGAGTTGAGCATTTAGGGCACTCATCTCTTGTTTCAGCTTGGAGATCTCAAGATCTCTTTCTTTCACTAGGTCTTCAACTTTCCTCCGATTCTCAAGCTCTTGACACAATCGGATAGTCAGTCCTTCCAACTCCTTTCTCAGGTTGGAGTTTGATTCATTCAACTTATTTACTTCTGCAATTAAGACTTCCATATCTGCTTCATCTACAGAACTATTTTCAGATAGCTCCATCAGCTTTTCATCATGTTCTCTCCTTTTTGCTTGAGATGCCTTGTATTTGACCATAAGATCATCATAGGCTTGCTCAGACTAAGTGAGCCGTTGAGTAAGTTCCCTCAAGGTGTATTCCCCCATATCTCTTTCCAAGTAGTTAAACTTATAGAATGGTTGGCTCTGATAACAATTGATGAATACTAAGAGGGGGGGGGTGAATTAGTATGCCAAAAACTTTCGCACTTAAACACTTTGCAAGACTAGCAGTAAACCAGTAAAATAGTTTAACAAACAAACTAGTTAACAAACATGCGAACCAAAATAGCTAATAATGCATTTACCCACAGAAGCAAAAACACCATAACACAAGATATTTTGACGTGGAAACCCAAATGGGAAAAACCATAGTGAGATGGAACTCACAAGTCACTATCTACAGAATAGGAACTAGACCAGTTAAGGTCTTACAGTGTTCTTTACCAGAATAGATCTTGTTAGGAATCTCAATCTCTGTTAGGAGACAAGTCCTATTAAAGACTACCTTGTTAGAGGATTTTAGATCCACAGGTGTGAACCACCTTGTTAGAGGATTTACAAGAGGCTTTTGGGCCTATCCAGTTAAGGGCTACAGACTTGTCAAAGATGTGAGTAATCAACAAGTGTTTGATCTAGCTAATAGCACTGACTGTTCGGTTAGATCCTTGATAGCTCATTCTTAATGCACTATTGCATTAGTTCAGTCTTCTACACATTCATAATCTCTCTAACTTCTCAACCACCTTAAACCCTAGCCGCAATATCAACTCTCGCAACAACAATAACAACAACCTAAAACCCTAGACATGATGTCCTTATAAAGGAAACTGATTTCATGTCGGTCCAATAGGATTACATCACAATTTCCTAGGTTCAATGAACCTGGACATACTAGGTAATACGTCACAAAAAGCATCACTACAGTGTCGACACCGTCAAACAATCGGTGGGTGGTAACTCATCACAAAGTACTACCGGTTCATACAAAATGCCGGTTGCCAGTTTGATAAGAAATGAAGACTGGTGGAAATGTATTATGCCGTTTTAATCCCTCGTACCGCTTGAGATCAACATGCTGCTTCAGACCGGGAAACACATTCTGCAAAAACATCAATAGTCTAAAGACTATAATACAACATACCTACAACATACTGGTTGGAACAAATACCGGTTGTGCTCTAACTCATACATATAAAGAGGATCTCAATGCAAGTGTGTGTCCATCAATGACAATCACAACATAAACATCAGAAAATGCCAACAAATTTGATATATGTATATGGAACGAGATAAAAAAAGGAGATTCGAAATATATGAGAGAGATCATGTATGTGAGGATATTTATGTAAGGGTTATTTTGGTAAAGGGTTTAGGGTTTCAGACCAGAACAAACAGAGCTTAACCGTAACTGTTTTTAGGCATAGAAGATGCTATCATTGCAGTTCAATCATTTCTCCGGATTGTACTCTGGATTTGTATGTAGTCAGTGAGGCTCCTTTTGTGATTGAGTAGTGTGCTCTAGGCTGTAAGCCTTCCTGCAAGTGCATGCCCCTATATTTTGTAATATCTCTTCATATGGCCAATGGATTGATATTGTGGGTCACAAGTCCCACTGTGGGTTTTCCTCTTTGAGGTTTTCCACGTATAATTCTTTGTGTTATGGTATTCATTTATGTGATTGGCTTATTGGTTGCTTTACTTCTTTCAATTGTATATGTACTGGTATACCAGTTGGTGTGTGCATGTTTTAATAAGGTTAAAATTGAGCTTTCTGGTAGAACACTAATTCACCCCCCCTCTCAGTCTTCTTGGATTCCAACAATAACATCTTGCTTAATGTTGAAAGACACAATCAGTGAGATCTTTGAAGTTTGAAGATTTATTACTAGAACACTATTGGAGTTTGAAGATTCAATTCAAGTTTCTAGTCTGAGGATCCAATGAAGTCTGAAGATTTATTGCTGGGAAACTATTGGAGTTTGAAGATTCAATTCAAGTTTCCAGTCTGAGAATCCATTTCTATGCCATTGTAGTTATTATGGGGAATTTCACAGGTTAAGGGCGAATAGGGAATGAATCTCAAGTAGAAAATGAGATGAATGTCATTGCTAGCCATTTTACTGTAGCAGTTTACAGTTGCTGAAGATTGCTGGTAGGAGTGTTACGTATGTAGACTTGTTTGTTGTGGTTTGGGTGAAAAAGTATAGGGTTATGCTGTTCAAATCATCCCATCTACATTTCTAGAATTCTTCACACTGGTGTGGCTGCATACTATATTTCTCTGGGAGCTGTGTCTAGGGTTCCCAGTCCCTTATTTGCTGTGTTTGGTCTGAGAAATATCATCATTATGTTGGAAACAATTACTGGGTATGTCAAGACTTATTTGTAATGAAATTTCTAGTTGATATTGGATTAAAATGTAATGATTGAAAATCAGAACTGTGGTTAATTTCTATGAAAAAAATTGCTGTCTTTTCATGAAAATATGAGTTAATACATATTTAGAAGCTGCAACATTACTTTCTGAATTTTCTCTCAATATATGAATGAATGATATGCATCATTCCTACATGCAAGCATTCAAAAAAACTTCTAGCAAGGAGGTAAAAGGGAATTTCAATCAGCCTCTTTCCAAAGATTTTTGAGTGCTACACATAGTCATAACCTAGCTATACCTATACATGAAGGTTTGGGACAATGAATTGGGACTTGGAGAGTCAATATCAGCCCTGGCATAAATTAAGTGAGTGGGGACACTTGGTAAGTGTATTTTCCGAGTCTAATACAATATTTTATATAAGTTAAGAAGTTTGAATTGAAGAAATCAGAGTGTATTCCTAGAACTTGGTGTTGGGACAAGATAGTACTTGGAACATTATTGAATTCAACAACACTATTGTATCTTTCCTAGCTTTGAATTATCGAATTAGGCAGACAATTATTAGCATGTAGTTAGCACTGGGTTGTATGCCAACTGTTTGTCATAATTCTTAAATAATAATGTCAAAGGGAAAGAGCAAAATTTTGGTATGAAAAAGGGTGCCTATTATAGTGATAGTGTGATCATATAATCATGTATTGCTACATTGAGATACACATTCAGTTAATCAAACCTTTCTTGCAAAGTGTTTGATAAATTGTCAATGAACCCAACTGAAAATATTGACCAGAATTAGCAGGGATGTTACATCAAGGATGCAGGAGGGATTATAGAAATTGGTGTTGTATCAATTATCTTTAGGGTGGAAGCCCTTTTTCTTTTGGGTTTTGAGGCATCCCGTTGCTCAGGAGCCTTCTCAGTGGTAGGGCTAGTTGTCTCCTTTCTTTTGGGTGCCATATCTACGTTATAGGGTTTTGAGTTATGCTTCTACTCTAATTGCAAACCATACGACAAGCTCCTAAATATTCATCAAATACACAAAGACATAGGTTTCACAATTACTTACTTGGGCTTCATAGAGATAGGTGTAATTGATCTTTTGAAACTTGTTTTTGGTTGCCTGAACTTGCTCTTCGCTCAATCTCTTGGAAAAAGGGTGCACAAAAAATTGATGGGAATTAGTTTTATTTCCTGTAGGGTGTCGCCATTAATTTTCTTCGTGCAGACATTGTGATCTAGTGACCTTGAAATTTGTACTCCACCATTGATTCATAAATGGATGGCCATGATCATGCCTTGACTTTGCTTGACTACTGATGTGGAACTTTCGAATTTTATCTCTATCGCCTTTTGGTTTTTCTCATTTTCAATAGTTCAGCCTTCAACATTTTCTACCACCTTTCTTCATGTTAATTTTCCTTGCGGGATAGTAGGGAGTCCCTTTTTCTTCTTTTAGATTTGTCCCACAAGCCCACGGGGTCATCTTCCATCTATTTTCCTTGCTTTCTTCTTCATTACCTTTCTTTATCCCTCTATCTTGAATGATTGTTAACTTCTTAATGTTTGTCTTGCAAGGCAACGAGAACAAGTCTTTTCTTTAACATCTTTTGTTACCTTGCTAGCCTACGAAGCGATTCCTTCTTGACTTTCACCATTATGGGGCCATGGGGGCGACCACTTTACCCTTTTGTCATACCTTATCCCACCAACCTGTGGTATACCTTTCACCTTTGATCAACCATCACGGGACTGCGGGGTAGCCTATTATTTTGCATAATACATGCATCCTGCCATCCCGCAAGAAGCCACACGGGGTGGAATTTTCTTCATTACTTACACACACCTCACTATCCTATGATGTTGTTATAAGTTCTAGATATACCTTGTGGGGTGACGGGGAAAGACACAAAACTTAAGCCCCCGCCATCCCGTGAGACTTTTACACTTCCTAATATGGCCCTGTGGGGAGATATAAGACCCTCACTTAAGTGAAAACTTTAGCACATTGTTGATTGCTTGAGGGTAAATTATTTTGCATAATACATGTATCCTGCCATCCCGCAAGAAGCCACACGGGGTGGAATTTTCTTCATTACTTACACACACCCCACTATCTCGTGATGCTGTTATAAGTTCTAGATAGACCTTGTGGGGTGATGGGGAAAGACACAAAAATTAAGCCCCCACCATCTCGTGAGACTTTTACACTTCCTAATATGGCCCTGTGGGGAGACATAAGACCCTCACTTAAGCGAAAACTTTAGCACGTTGTTGATTGCTTGAGGGTAAAGGGATCATGAACATTATAGGCATTAGGATAATAGGACACTAAGGACTTAGGAAAATTATCATGATATCCCCTTTTAATTAGGTATCTGGCTAAAAAACAATAACCTAGCATGCAGGGCCAGTCTTAGGAGGATAAATAATCCCTGGAGGTATAACATAAAGGATTGCAACCTGCTCTAACTGGTCAATGAGGGAAAATAACGTAGGGTTAAAAAATCATGCAAAAGACCTAAGGAGATCAAACCAATTCAATATTTTTGAAAAACCCAACCCTAGGAAGCATAAGGGCATCAAAATGTAGGGAAAAGGTAGCAAAATTTCATACTCCTAACGACGGCTTTGGTTGGGAACGCCTGATTTCTTGGATTAGAGAGAGGATCTAGAATCTTTGGTGGAGCAGACCAACTAACAAAAAATATAGGGGACATATTTACATATATACATAAACATACTATACATGGAAAGAGAGATTATGCAAAGAAATGCTTTAGAAACTGTCCATGCACTAACAACTTTTGCATTTCACCATTCATGTTCTTCAAAAGATCAGTGCTCGCCATTATTGTCTACAACTAAGTATGGACCCAGTCACATGGCTTCAAATTTCCCATGTTTTCCTTTATCTTGACCTCTTGCATTCCATACTAGGACCAAATCATCAATGTTGAACTTCCTATTTGATGCTTTCTTGTCAAACAAATACTTGCTTTTTTGTTGCAACTTCATGTTTTTCTTGTGAGCTTGATCTCTAACCTCATCCAACTCAAGAAGCTAATCCATCCTTTCACTCATTGGCTCTGGTATATCCAGATCATTTTCATGAATGAACTTGTATTTAGGTAAAAGATTATTCATTGACAATCTCACTTGCGTCCCATACACTAGCTCAAAATGTTATTTACCAATAGCCTTCTTGATAGTCATTCTATCAGCCCATACTACCATTTTCAGCTTTGAGTCCCATGATTTCTTGTTCTTTTCAAGAGTCCTTTTGATAATCTTCATGATACTCTTATTACTAGCTTCAACTTGTCCATTGCCTTGTGGGTGATATGGGGATGCATATGATATGATTATACCATACAACTTACAAAAATCAGTAAACTCTTCAAATCTAAAAAACATTTCATTATCCATTATTAACCTTACTGGTACCCCAAATTTGGTAATGACGTTGCTTATCAAGAAATCAATGACAATTGTGCTTGTTGCTTGCCTAGTTGGGATAACTTCCACCCATTTTGTAAAATAGTCTGTATCCATAAGGATCCATTTATGTCCACCACTTGATCTCTCAGTTATCTCACCAATAAAATCAATACCCTATTGGTAAAATGGAGCTTCTACTTGAATGGGTCTGAGTGGCAATTCTCCTGAATACTTTAACTTTCTTGATAACTTTTGACATGGTTCACATTTTCTAACATAAGCATGAGCATATTTGAATAAAGTGGGCCAAAAATAACGTGTCCTCAATACCTTATAAGTTGTAGTGTTTTCTGTGAAATGTCCTCCACATATTCCAGCATGCATGTCTTTTAGTACTACATGTGCTTGATGTTCATCCAAAAAAAATAATAGAATGACATCTCTATCTCTATAATAAAGGTCCCCACTAATGAAAACATATCTCTGAGACTGAAGTTTTAGGGTTCTTTTCTAGTTTTGTTTTAAATCATCTAGGCATTTCATGTGCTTAAAAAAAAAAGATATTTGTGTACCATGAAGTGCGTTAAAGACTGCATACGTTGTCTTTTGAAGTAGATAGAGCATTTACTTGTGCACCTTCCAAGTTCTCTTCTACCATGAGTTTTTCCAAACCTTGTCCTCTAACCAACTTAGTAATATGGGTGTCTATATTAAATTCCCAAATCTTGTTTATCTACCTACATCTTCTCCATGCCACTTCAGATTGGACAAAAATATCTTTTACAACTGCATTCAGTACATATGCTATGGCTTTAGCCCCTACAAGATATGGCCTAAAATTATTAACTGCGTTGAATAATGCATATGATTATTTTTCCACTAAGTCATTTCAATTTAGGATATTGGAGTGATTTTCTATAAAAAGCAATGGGCTGTTCTTATCCTTCATTATTCTTTTGAAGCATAATAGCTGCAACAATATGGAATGAGGCAAAAGAGAAAATTTGGAAAGGCTTGTCAAAGTCTACAAACTCTAGCACTAGGGCCTCTTTGTTTGCCTTCTTAATGGAAAAAAATGCATCCAAAGCCTTTGCAGTCCAATCAATCTTAGCCCCTTTCTTCAACATCCTAGAAATAGGCTTGACAATCTCAACAAAGTTGGGAATGAATTTGCGAACAAAATTTATTTGGCCAAAAAGAATGACTGTATTGATTTCACAGTCTTTGGGATAGGTATCTTATCTATTGCTTCTACCCTCTTTGGATCTATTCTAATCCCATCCTTTGATACTATGATGTAGGAGCATCCCTGGTTCATGGCCATATTGCATCAACCAAAAATATCTTCTTTCAATTTGTTCCTATTTTGCAGTTTCAACATTTCATTCTGTGTTTCTTTACATTTGCTCACCGGATCTTGCTGAGATAGATTTAGATTTTGGACATGTTCATTTGCCTTATCCTAAGTCCATAGGATGTTTGGATCTTTTCTTGGCAAGTTATCGCTTCCATAATGCAAGATAGTTTTTTGGCTTAGGACACCGGAACCGCTTGGACCTATTTACTATTCAAATCTTGCAGATCATTTCCATAGCTTGTGGAGCTTTAGTTCATTATTTCCAACATTCCTTGGTGCATGGCCGAACTTCCCTTAGGTCCACACTTCATCCTATGGATTTTCTAGATGGTTCTCTTTGGTGGAGGCCGACCTTGTTGTTTTACACGTTTCACCTTGGGCCGACGTGGATCATCCTTGATCATATAAATAAATGTAATTAAGCATTTAGAATCAATTTCTAGAATAGAGAAGATAGATATGAAGGTTAAGAGGTCCAGAGTTAGCTTGCATTCTTACTTGAGCTCGAATGTTGCATAACACACATGTTTTGTACTCAGGCCTGTGAGCCAAATCTGTGAGCCTGAATGTTGCTGGAAGTTAGTAATTGATTTTAATGATATAATATAGCTTGTTTCCGCATTGCCTCCATCACTTTGAGTTGTTTCTACTGTGTAACTCTTGCTACATGATCCAGACTGTTCTAATTGAGGACCCTCCCACCGTGACTACACCAAGTGGTGTCAGAGCAAGTTTTCATTTCAAAGATTGTGGAGTCCTATTCGATTTTTTTGTAGGGTGGTGGATTGATGATCCAGCCTACAACAGCAGATGAGGCGTAGAGATGACCTAGAGAAATGCTAAAAATGGTGGAGCACATGGAAATGCAGACCCTACCGTGATGAAAATGTTGAGAGGAATTGCAGTTTGATTGGAAGTTGTTGAAATGGCCTAAAGAAGTGGTTGACATGTTGAATATGTGAGAAAATATGAAGAAGAAGTGGCAGCTGGAGAACAAGGAGCAAATCCACTGGTGAATAATCTAGATGAAGAAAGGTTTATAAGATAATTGTCTAGAGCGAATACCAGACCACATTTTACCCCACCCTATTATGATGGCAAGTTGGTTAAGATGAATTGCTAGATTGGATCACGAAGATGGAAAATAATTTTGATTTTGAAGGCACCATGGAAGATAGGAAGGTGAGATATGCTTGCACTAAGTTGAAAGGAAATGCATCTCTTTGGTGGGAACATTTGTAGGTTGATAGACAAAGAAGAGGTAAAGAGAAGGTCAAATCTTGGGAGTGGATGGTCAGTGAGTTAAAATAAAAGTTTATTCTTGCCGATTATCAAGTGAATTTGTTCAAGTGAATTTGTTCCTGAAGTTGTAGAACCTAAAGCAGAAGGAATCCAGTGTGAAGGAGTATACTGAAGCATTTTACAAGTTAAACATCAGATCCAAACATGTTGATGAGATTGAACAAGTTTCTAGACATTTGAATGGGTTGTGGGTGTCTATACAAGATGAAATCAGTTTAAGCAAGTTGCAAATTGTTGAGGAATCCTATCAATATGCCTTGAAGGCCGAATAAAAGTTGAACAAAAGACATGAACAAAAACAAAGAGGTAGAGGTGGAAGGTTTTCAGAGGAAGATCTCAAGGAGGAAGAAGCTATTCTGGAGGAAGAGGACCTTGTACAGATCAATTGAAAGAAAATGAAGTTAGCAGAGATGGTAGTTCATGTCAGAAGGATGATAAAAATTTTTACCGATGGAGAGAACCAAATGGATATTGGAATGAGAGTTATGGAAAAGATGACATAAGACAAGATAAAAGAGTGTCTAGAGGAACCTTTTTTAAGTGTAGAGGAGAAGGACATCGATCTTTTGAATGTAAGAAGATTGATACCATTGGAATAGAAGCATTGGTAGAAGAAGACCATACCGGATCAGCTAATAAAATAGAAGATGGAGAATTGTTGGCGATTAGGAGATCTTTGTGTCATACCGGATATTATGAGGAGCCCTTGAAAAGGAGGAATTTATTCAAGACTAGATGTAAGGTATCCAATAAGTGTTGTAAAGTTATAATTGATAGCGGCAGTTCAAATAATCTTGTTTTAGGGGATATGGTTAATAAGATTAATTTGGAAAGGTTGAAGCACCCTAAGCCTTATTAGATAGCATGGATTTACGATGATCATAAGATACTAGTAAGTGAACAATGTTTGGTGAAATTGAAGATTGGATCTTATCATGATGAGGTTTTGTGTGATATTATGCCTATGGATATTTGTCATATCTTGTTGGTTAGACCTTGGCAGTATGATAGACAAGCAATACATGATGGAAGGAAAAAAATATACACTATTATTGCAAATGGGATGAAGTAGACCTTGTTACCCTTGGAGGAGCCTTTGAAAATTGAAGTTTGTACCAAAGCTAGAATCTATTTGGTGGATGGAAGGAAGTTCCTGGATGGGATGAGACATGAGAATGTGTGTTTTTCCTTAGTTCCTAAGAAGGCTAAAGATCCAGAGCATGAAGAAGAACAACTAGAGGAGATAAAGGAGTTGATGATAGAGTATGGAGAAATCATTTTAGATAATGTGTCTGATGGATTACCTTCTATGATAAGTATCAGTCATTGCATGGACTTGATTCTCAGAGCTAGTTTGACTAATAAAGCAACACACCAGATGACATCGACAAAGAATGAGGAGTTAAATAGACAAGTGCAGGAATTTTTGAGGAAAGATTTGATTAGGGAAAGTTTGAGTACTTTTTTAGTACCAACAGTATTAGCACCTAAGAAGAATGGAGAATGGAGGATGTGTACAAAATCTAGAGCATAAGTGTAGATTTCTCTTGCCTAGGATGGATGACATAATGGATTGTTTGAGTGGAGCCAAATACTACACAAATATAGATTTGAAGAGTAGATACCATGAGATCAAAATCAAAGAAGGAGATGAGTGGAAGACAACATTCAAGACAAATGAAGAACTGTATGAATGGTTGGTAAAGCCTTTTGGACTAACTAATGCACCGAGAACTTTCATGACATTGATGAATGAGGCATTGAAGATATTTTTGGGTAAGTTTGTTATTGTATACTTGGATGACATTTTGGTTTTCAGTAAAACAAAGGAAGAACATATGTTGCATTTGAGACAAGTTTTGTAGAGGTTGAGAGAAGAGAAGTTGCTGATAAACATTAAGAAGTGCAATTTCATGAAGGAAGAGTTAGTTTATTTGGGATTTGTGATATCTGTGGATTCATTGAAGATGGTTCCTAAGAAGGTAAGAGCAATTATTAAATGGCCTACACCAGAAAGCATTGGAGAGGTAAGATCATTTCATGGATTGACAAGTTTCTACCTTAAGTTTATTAGAAATTTCAGTTCAATTTGTAGCCCTATGACAAAAGCAATGAGAGGGGATAACAAGGATTTCAAGTGGACAACCATATAGAATAGGAGCTTTGAATTATTGAAGCAGAAGGTGATAGAGAAACCTCTGTTAGCTTTACCATATTTCATTAAAGTATTTCAAGTGGACTGTGATGCAAGTGGGAATGCAATTGGAGCAGTGTTGAGTCAGGAAGGAAGACCGATAACTTATTTCAGTGAAAAGTTGAATGATGCAAGGAGGAGATATTCTGTATATGAATAGGGTTTTTATGCCATAATTCAAGCATTGAAGAAGTGGAAACATTATTTGTTGCCTAAGGAGTTTGTGTTGTATACAGATCATCAATCTTTGTAGTATTTGAACAATCAGAGTAAGTTGAATTAGAGACATATGAGATGGGTAGAGTTCTTGCATAGTTATACCTTTGTGTTGAAGCATATAAGTGGAAAGTCAAATAAAGTTGCTGATGCATTAAGGAGAAGGAGGATCTTGCTGATAGAGATGAGAGTGGAGGTATTAGGTTTTGAGGAATTGAAGAACTTGTATGAGGATGACTCAGATTTTGCAGAACCTTAGAAAGCTTGTAAGGAACTGGTTAAGGTAGACATAAGTAAGTTGATGGACTATTTCAATCAAGATGAGATGTTTTTTAGAGGAGTTCAATTGTGTATACCTAGAAATTTTCTATGAGAGAAAGTTTGATAAAGGAGAAGCATAGTGGAGGATTAGCCAGACACTTTGGAGTTGATAAGATAGTGACATTAATTAGTGAGAATTACTTTTGGCCTCAGATTCATAAGGATGTCAGGAAATTTATGTAGAGCTGTAGGATTTGTCAACTTGCAAAAGGTAGTAGTCAAAATGTTGGATTGTATAAGCCTTTGACAATTCCAGAGAGACCTTGGGAGGACATAAGCATGGATTTTATACTTGGCTTGCCTAGGACACAAAGAGGAAATGATTCTATATTTGTGGTAGTAGATAGATTCTCAAAGATGACACATTTCATACCTTGTAAGAAGGCAACAGATGCAGTACATGTCACTGACCTATTTTTCAGAGAAGTGGTGAGATTGCATGGATTACCTAAAGGCATATTTTCTGACAGATACTAATGATGGACTTGAAAAGCACCAAGAGGGGGAGTGAATCAGTGACACCAAAACAAACACTACTTTAAACACTAACCGGTATATGAACTTAACCAAGCAGTTAAACAAAATACATGCTATCCAAAATGAAATAACAACATCCACCATAACACAAGTGTTTATACGTGGAAAACCCAAATAGGTAAAAACCACGGTGATATGGAACTCACAAGTTAACTATTTGCAGTAATAGAAAACTGACCGGTTAAGGTCTTACAAAGAGCTCTGCTAGGAGCGAATCTTGTTAGAGATCCCAAGCTTGATTAGAAGCTTATACCCTGTTAAGAGTACTACCTTGTTAAGAGTAACCTTGCTGGAGGATTTTAGAATCCAAACTAATGGATCACCTTGTTAGAGGATTTGTACAATGAAGCTTGTTAGAGCTTACCCGGTTAGGGGATTTAGTTCTGTTGTAATGATTAGAAAACAACAAGAAATATTTGAACTATTCTAAGTAGCACAAATTTGCTTGATCAAATCATTCTAAGTACATTCAACATTGCTCTCCATCTAAACACTTATCACTCTTCAAAAAAAATATTCACATAGATCACCTCTACTATATCTGTTCTCTCTTTTTCATCTCTCTCAAAATGCTTCACTAAGATGTCCTTAAATAGGCATTCAGACCTTATATCAACCATAGGAACACAATTTCCTAGGTGCAGTGTATCTAGACATTTAAAAATAACTCATCACAAAAATGACCGCCAAACAAATGGTGCTGGTAACGCATCACAAAATCAGATACCGGTTAGAGCAGTCAATATCAGTTGGAATAAAACTAGTGAATCATTGTCCAGGAATCTTCCACTTGATCTTCACCTTCAACTTCATCTTCACTTTGATGTCGACTTAGTGTTACCACAAGTTATCTCTTAGGCACGTACTGGTTGACACAAAGTACCGGTTAGAGATAGACCTTAAACATACCAGTTGGTAGTAAAAACCAATTGAAGTTATACCGACAGTCAATGTAAACATATATGTGTGTGGTAGTGTTTCATCAATGACAATAAGTGATGAATACATTACAATTATCATCAAGCCAACAATCTCCCCCTTTGGCATTGATGGCAACACTTAGAAAATTTAAGTAACACAATACCGCTAAGTATGCATACACAACATATTTACATATTTACTCATATTCCCCTTTTAATGCAATACTCCCTCTTAATGTATGCATAAATACAAAATTTTCAAAAACACACATACATATTATTACTCCCCCTTTGACAAAAATGCCAAAATGATAAAGTAAAATATATACATATATAAAGAAAATCTATATCAAAGTGTTCATCATATATTACAATTTTAAATAAGTTCATGCATTGGATATTCTCATGAAAATATTATTGAAATTCTGCTTCATCTGGGATAGAGAATTCTGCCATGATTCTAGTATGTTATCTGTATACTCAGAGGTAGACAACAGTTGAGAATAGAATTCTTCCATTGAATCTAGAGTGTAGGTTTTAGGAGTAGCAAGAATAGCTTCTGCATTGGAGTAGGCTCTTTGAAGAATGTCAATTTGTGAGGTGAGCTGACTCTTGAGCTCTCTTAGAGATTGGAATCTCTTAGCTCTCTCATTATCATACCTGTTCAGTTTGTCATGTAGTTCATCTATAGTTTGGTTAAAGGCATGAATAGAGTCCTAGATTGGGACATATGCCTTGCATAACCTTTCTATTTCCTGCTCAGTCTCAACTTGATTCTTAGAAATATCAGAATAAAAGAAAGTAATATTGGAGGTAGAGGCAAGATACTTTCCTCCAGATTCAATAGCTTTCTTTAATAGACTGCCATTATGAGATAAAGTCATTTTGCTATTTTCAATGTGCTTAGCCAATTTATCTCCATATGCCTTCTTGTGGCTCTTCTTAGTAGATATTTTAGCAACATCTTCAAGTGATTTGATTTGATCAGATGCATCTATAACTAATTGACCAAGTTTGCTGATAGGAGTAGGAAGATGTGCGACAAAGGTTTTTGGTAGTAATCCAGACAAAATTTCTACTGCATTCTGGATTGTCTCTGCCTCAATTCTTTTCTCTTTCAATCTCTTCTTGTGTGCACGAGATTGCATAACATTAGAAATCTTCATCATTTCAGATGCACTCAAGGTATTCATGTCAATAGGTCTTGAAATGCTTAAAGAGTCTTCATCATCATCATCAAGTAGTTCTGGCTTTGCCGGTTCAGGGGGTGTACTCTTAATGATGGCTCTTTTTGTGTTCTTCTCTGTTGCATCTTTTGTTTGTTGAGTAATAACTTCCTCAATAGAATCCTTTTGAGTAGTCTCAATGACCAGTGGAGATTGGGGTTTCTCTAGTTGTTCAGTTGCCGGTTCACTGACCTCTTTTAGTTGATTACCCGGTTGATCACCTGATGTAACCTGTACTTTTGTGATTGTAGGAGGATCCATATCTTGTGCAGTAATGTCTCCAGATAGGTCTATTGTGTCCTGAATATCTTCATCAACAAGAATAATTGAATCATCCTTCTTCTTGGTTGGATAGACAACGTCAGCTTGAACAATTTCCTCTTCATCCATTTCTGGTCGAGGAACATCTTCTGTGGTATCATCCTTACTGCTTGAGTGGATGACATCTTCCCTCTTTTTGATTATACAGGCTAGCTGATGTGTTTCAGACTCAACAACTGACCTTTTTCTATTTAGAAGCTTTAGTCTTCTTACTTTAAAATCAAAATATGCTTTGTATTCCTCAGTTCAAGCACTAATTCCATTTGATGATAGATTGGGAAAATACTGTACAAATACTTCATCAAAAATCTTCTTTTCTAATTGAATGGCTTCTTCCCATTTATCTAACAAAGTATTATATAAAGAGACTGAAATATCTTTCTCCAATTCATGTGGAAATCTACTATAATGACCCAAGTAGGTTAGTACCTGTTGAAGTACTTGCTTCTACTCATCTTCAATAAAAGAATCGTAATGTTCTTTGACATTGTCAAACCTGTTTCTTCCCAATGAATTCATTGTTCTCTCAAATTTTGTCTTAGGTTTGTAGGTGGTAATGTCTATAGGTGTAGTTGCCTTTGGCACTACCTTTACCTTCTTAGGTGTTCTGCTGGTTGCCTTATCCTTTTTAGGTTTTTCTTCAAAATCTGTACCCTCAGACTCTGGTTGCAAAATCAGTTTCCTGTTCCTCTTCTTTGGTGCACTCTCCTTCTTCTCAGATATTTTAGGTGTTGGTTCCTTCTTGGTTAGGACACTCCGAGTCACCCTTGTATTCTTCTTCACAGGATATTTTTCATCACATTTCTTTTGCTTTCCTTTTTTTTTTGCTACAGGTGCAGTACCGGTTTCAGTTGGTGCAGCTTGGACTGCTAAGATGTCCAATGTTGCCTTCTTTTTGTCTTTGGGCGATGCTAATAGAGTATTAGCATAGCCAACCAGTAAGTCATGATTGACCTCGTAGCTCATATCTTCCATCTCTTCCTTCCTTGGTTCAATTGCTTGTATTAAGCAAAAGTCAGTGGTAACCATGAAGATTATGTCTTTTTCAAAGTGTTTTACCACATCTTCAGGTAGCCTCATTCTCAAGCTCATCTTCTTCTGGAATTCATTAAAGTACCTGTCTGTGGCAGTTGAAAAGGTATTCTTCACAACCTTAATGTTGTTCTTGATCTGTGCATTGACCAGTTGTTCTTTGGACCGTTCAATGTCACCTATACCAGGTAGAAAGTTCTGAAAGTAGAAAAATAACCCAGCTAATAGCTGACCATATTTGAACTTTTGAGTATTGTCCTTCTTAATAGATTTCAAATTTTGAAATAGCTGGAGTTTGATAGCTTCAAAAATATCATAGTTTGCATTATCAATTATCATTCTATGTGCTGTATGAATCGCAGCGTATGGAACATTGTTAAGTCTATTGGAGTAGAACACTCAGTAGCCTATCACCATTGCTACAAGTTTCACTGCAGGGTCCCTAATATTGTTGATAGAAAAAGAAAGCCTATGGGATGTAGAACCGGTTAACTTGAAGATAGTATCTTTTGAAATTCTCCTCAACTCAAGAACTTCACCGGTTGAGCAATAACCTTTTACAGCCCTAATAGCCTCCTTTGTTATTGAGTGAGTCCTCTCCAGATACATATTTTCACTGTGGACTCGACTCAAAATTATTCTTATGTGTTCATCCTCAAAGTCTTCAAGAAAGTAGGCGGCATTATGAAACCCTTTTTCAAAAACCCTAGCATATTTAGCTTCAATCTTTCCATCCTTATTACATAGTGATTTCAGCTGAGTATAGATGTGAAGAGTTCCCAAATCTTCAATTTTGCAATCTATATACCTAGACAAATCACCTTTGACCACAACACCACTCAGGACTTGAGACAATGCATTATAAGATAAAATTTCATCTGCCTTTAGAGCTTCCTCAGGCTCAACAATGATCATCAGCCTCCCTATAGACTTAGAAGTAGATTCCATTCTAGATAAATAAGTTTCAAGGCGGTATACAAAGAAATACCTAGAATCTTGCACGTCGCTCCATTTCCCGGTTGGACTGTTCAAATGCACTCCCGTTCGCTTCTCTGCAGCTTCTAATTCAACTTGATTTCTCTTAATCACAAAGCAATTCACCAATTCGCACTAAGACAATCTTTCTCTGCTCTGCAATTGCTTCAATTTCTTTTTTCGAAAGAGTTAGGGTAAAAAAATGATAAGGTAAAAATTATTTTTATCCTTTTTACCAACCGCAATAAATGTTCATACTTTTAGGTTACAAACCCTAATTTCATCGCTTAAGTGAAATACTGGTTAATAACACGTCAACAAAAATCACCAAAATTCAAAATTTTTTTTCCTGCATATTTTACAAAAGGGGTTTGGAAATGTTTTACCGTTACGCTCCCCTTAGCCCTATTAGACATGCTTAAGTCGTCGGTGCTGGATTCTCTTCACTAGGTGAAGGAATGATTTCCTCTACAGGCAATTCTTTGCTTTTCTTCTTCCAAGTCTGGTTCATATCTTCTCTTGTTTCCTCAACATCAATTTTCTGTTTGCCTTTCTGATCCTTGAAAGAGTTGACCGATTTACTGTTCCTTGATCTACAAAATTTTGCCAGGTGCCCCAGTTTGTTGCAGTGGTAACAGACCATACCAAATGATCTCCAGGGTCTTGCATTTCCTCTTTCTATTCTTTTGTTGCAGTTCATAGCCACATGAACAAGGTTATTACAAAAGGTACAAACAACATCTGTTCCCTTTTCCATTTCGAATGGACTAAACCGGTTGCCATAGGATCTTTGCTAGTTCCTGTTTACCCGGTTATCAAAATTCCTACCATATGGTCTAGGATGCATGTGTAGCACAGGATTGTTTGTTCCATATCTGCACTCAATATGTTTATGCCCATACATTCCACAAGTGTAGCAATGTCCTTCAAACTTTCTAGACACATACCTAACTTTAATATTGTAACTTGCATTCTTGTTAGGTTTGTTCCTACAAACATTTGTAGTATGACTAGGCTTATGGAAAACAAAGCAAACATGTTTAAAAGCCTTCTTACCGGTAGTATTATTGACTTTAGAAGCAGTTTTGTTCTTTGGATTGTTGCTTTTTGTGCCAGAGGATTCACCTTTTTTAGTTGTATGAAAACCAAGTCCAGAGATATCACCCTTCATTCTCTGTGATTGAATTTGGTCTTCCAACATGGTAGAACTTTTAATGAACTTCTCCAATTTCTCATTGGCTTCAGTAAGCTTTTTGACAAGATCTTCATTATGCTTAGACAGGTTCTCTTGCAGAGATGATGCCAACTCAAGATCTATCTTTAAGTTCTCCTTTTCTTTTGTTTCATCTATTAAGTCCTCATGCATAGTATCTTTTTTCCATTTGATCTTTATGATTTCTTGATCTCTTACCTTGATAAGATCTTTAGTAGCTCTTCCAGCTTCCAGTTCTTGACTCATGCGGATAGTGAGACCTTCCAGCTCTCTTCTTAAATTCAGTTTCTCACCCTACAAATTTTCAACTTCTTCTGATAAAGCATCAATATTAGCTTCATCTGAAGAACTATTGTCAGATATAGCTCTCTCCTCTTGACTTGAGAAGCTTTCAGTTTGCCCCTAAGGGATTCAAATTCATTTCTACTAGCTTCTAGCTCTCTAGCCATCTTGAAGTAGCTTCTATCCCCCATGGTAGTTTCAAGATTCCCTTCTAAGCGGTTAGGCTTCAAAGAAGTTAGGCTCTGATACTAATTAATGGACTTGAAAAGCACTGAGAGGGGGGGGGCGTGAAACAGTGACACCAAAACAAACACTACTTTAAACACTAATCGGTAGATGAACTTAACCAAGAAGTTAAACAAAATACATGCTATCCAAAATGAAATAACAACATCCACATAAAGTAGAACATCCACCATAACACAAGTGTTTATAAATGGACAACCCAAATAGGTAAAAACCATGGTGAGATGGAGCTCACAAGTTAACTATCTGCAGTAATAGAAAACTAACCGGTTAAGGTCTTACAAAGAGCTCTGCTAGGAGCAAATCTTGATAGAGATCCCAAGCTTGATTAGAAGCTTATACCCTGTTAAGAGTACTACCCTGTTAAGAGTAACCTTGCTGGAGGATTTTAGAATCCAAACTAATGGATCACCTTGTTAGAGGATTTGTACAATGAAGCTTGTTAGAGCTTACCCAGTTAGGGGATTTAGTTCTGTTGTAATGATTAGAAAACAACAAGAAAGATTTGATCTGTTCTAAGTAGCACAAATTTTCTTGATCAGATCATTCTAAGTACATTCAACACTGCTCTCCATATAAACACTTATCGCTCTTCAGCAAAAATATTCGCATAGATCACCTCTACTATATCTGTTCTCTCTTTTTCATCTCTCTCAAAATGCTTCACTAAGATGTCTTTAAATAGGCATTCAGACCTTATGTCGGCCATAGGAACACAATTTCCTAGGTGCAGTGTATCTAGACATTTAAACATAACTCATCACAAAAATGACCGCCAAACAAACGGTGCTGGTAACACATGACAAAATCAGATACTGGTTAGAGAAGTCAATACCGGTTGGAATAAAACTAGTGAATTGTTGTCCAGGAATATTCCACTTGATCTTCACCTTCAACTTCATCTTCACTTTGATGCCGACTTAGTGTTACCACAGGCTATCTCTTAGGCACATACCGGTTGACACAAAGTATCGGTTAGAGATAGACCTTAAACATACTAGTTGGTAGTAAAAACCAATTGAAGTTATACCGGTAGTCAATATAAATGTATATGTGTGTGAGAGTGTATCATCAATGATAACAAGTGATGAATAATTACCATTATCATTAAGCCAACAACTAAGTTTGTTGGATATTTTTGGAGGACACTTTGGAAGAAGATGAAAATAGATTTGAAGTTCAGTTCTACTTTTCACCCATAGACTAATGGGTAGATAGAGTTAGTGAATAGGAGTTTGGGAAATTTACTAAGATGCTTAGTGGGAGAGAAAATTGGAAATTGGGATTTGATTATTGCACAAGAAGAATTTGCCTACAATAATTCAGTGAACAAGAGTACCAAAAGAACACTTTTCGAGAGTGTTATCGAAGCACACCCTAGAGGCATATCAAAATTGAGAGACATCAGTACTGAAGATAAAAGGATTGTGGAAGTAGAAGAATTTGCAAAGCATATGAAGATAGTGCATACTCAAGTTAAACAACAATTGGAAGACACGAAAAGTAAGTATAAGGAGAAAGAAGATGAGAAGAGGAGACATAAGGAATTCAAATTTGGAGATGAATTGATGGTGTATCTGAGAAAAGAGATATTTCTAGTTGGAACCTATAATAAGTTGCAGATGAGGAAGTTTGGACCCTGTAAAATCTTGAGGAAATTCAGTTCTAGAAATTATTATGAAGTGAAGTTACCAGATAGTTTGGGTAGTTCACCTATATTCAACATTGCAGATCTATATCAGTATCGGGAGACAAAATTTAGTGAGGGCAGTGTAGTAGACTTGGAGAAGCAAATACGAGACTAGATTGAAGAGATTTTGGATAGCAGAATTGGGCGTAGTTCCTAAAGCAACCAGTAAAATGAGTATCTTATGACATAGAAAGGTAGACCATTTGAAGATTCATCATGGATTTCTCAAGTAGAGGTAGACTGTATTGGTTTTCCTCAGACCCCAACAAAGTGAAGGACTCACTTTTTTTTCAACAACCTTGAATGTCTGATGTAGGAGCATCCCAGGTTCATGGTAATCTTGCATCAACCAAAAACATCTTCTTTCAGTTTGTTCCTATTTTGCAGTTTCAACATTTCATTATGCATTTCTTTGCATTTTCTCATCAGATCTTGCAGAGCTAGATTTAGATTGTGGACATATTCCATTGCCTTATCCTAAGTCTGCGAGATGTTTGGATCTTTTCCTGACAAGTTATTGCTTCTGAAATTCGATATAGTTTTTTGTCTTTGGACACCATAACCGCTTGGACCTATTTTCTATTGGTGAATCTTGTAGATCATTTTCATAGCTTGTGGAGATTCAGTTTGTTGTTTCCAATGTTCCTTGGCATGTGGCCGACCTTCCCTTAGGTCTAGACTTCATCGTATGGATTTTCTAGATGGTTCTCTTTGGTGGAGGCCAACCTTTTTTTTTTACACGTTTCATCTTGTTCATTAGTGATTGTTTCACCTTGGGCCAACATGGATCACCCTTGATCATATAAATCAATATAATTAAGAATTTAGAATCAAGTTCTAGAATAAAGAATATATATTTGAAGGTTAAGAGGGCTGGAATTGGTTCACATTCTTGCTTGGGCCTGAATGTTGCATAACACACATGTTTTATACTCAGGACTGTGAGCTGAATCTGTGAGCCTGGATGTTGCCGGAAGTTAGTCACTAATTTTCATGATATAATATAGCTTGTTTTTGCATTGCCTCCATCACTTTGAGTTGTTTCTATTGTGTAACTCTTGCTGCATGGTCCAGACTATTCTCATTGAAGACCCTCTCACTATGACTGCACCGTACTATATGGCCTATTAACTTATCCTCTGTCACAACAAAATTACACCTTTTGTTGGCAAATGCACACTCCAATGAGAAATTGTAGGTGATTGAAGGTATTGTCATTGATGGCAACCTTGCAATCCTATGGCACCGACACTGATAGACTCTACACCGACAGATAGTTTACCGATAGCGGCAAAGATGATTACCGACACCCCAGCCGATAGGATTTTGAATATTGGATTTTGTATTCAATTGTAATATCTTTTTGTAAGCCGACAAGGTGTATTGTAATAAGGCTCATATATAAGTATGAGATCTTGTAGATCATTTATGATGTGGACATGGTTAGATTATTGCAGAAGTAATATGCGAATATTAAGGCAGATTTTGGAGTAAGGTTTATGGTTATTGTATGAGCTTAAATCGATACTGAACCTGGCATAGCAAATGCTGAACCGAAGCAGTACATTATATTGGATTTGCATAATCCATTTTGTAATTCAGTGAGACTTCATTTTGTAATTAAGCAGTGAGCTTTAGGCAGTTGGCCTTCCTGCATGTGTAGGCCCCTATTGTAAGTAATATTCATTTATTGGCCAGTGAGTGAATATTGTGGGTCACAAATCTCACCGAGGTTTTTTGCACACCGGGTTTCCTCTTTAAAAATCTTGTGTTATGGTGTGCTTATTGTTCTTATTTACTACATTAATTTTTGTTTACTAGTACACTATTTTGGAATGCAATTTGTTTAATAAGATCAGAAAATCTATCAACTGGTTAGATACTGATTCACACCCCCTCTCAGTATCTTTGGGAATCCTAACAATTGGTATTAGAGCTTGGTCCTCTTTTTTCAAAAGCCTATCATCTTGAGGGAGATTTTGACACCGATACAGATGGATAATTTGAGAAAGCAATTGGAAACAACTCTTGCAGATTATGATGCAGAAAAGTTGAAGAATATCAAACTTGAAGATGATCTGAAGGCTGCACAGGAAATCATTCAAGGACTTTAGGAGAATCTTACTATTGCTAGAAGCAAAAGAAGAGAACTTCATGAGAAGATACAAAATGATGATGATGAAAAGGAAACTCTTAATGATCTTGTAAGAAAGATGAAGCAAGGATACATGACCTTGAGGAATGATGACTATGAGATTTTGTAAATACATTGAAGACAAAAAGAAGAATGAAGATGACTTGGCTAGGAGAATCAATGATGCTAGAAATGAAAATTTAAGACTCAGTCATGAAAATGATATGTTGAAAACATATCTGATTCACTTGGAACATGATAAAACTGAACTCATGAGACAGAAAGATTTCTTGAAAAATAAGTTGGCTAATGCAAATCAACATAAGGAGAAATTCAAGAAAAGTTCAGAAGAACTTGATGATATGCTGAAAAATCAGAAACCTAATGGAGACACTAATGGACTTGGCTTTGAAGTTGGTGAAAGCTCTGGTACTGCAAACAATCATGATCACAGTAAATCGGTAACAACCTAATGCATACAAATTTAATGGGAAATGCTTTAACTGTAATAAGTATGGTCATAGAGAAAATTAGTGTAGATCTAGAAACTATCAGAACACTAATGCACCCACCGGTCAATGTTCTAAATGCAACAAAATTGGTCACAATTCAGAAAATTGCAGAATGAATGTAAGATGTTATGTTTGTGGAAGATTTGGAAAATTATCTAATCAATGCAGAACACATATTGGCATAGGATATGGAAAAGCTATTCAGAAAAATAATGTGACTTGTTATGCTTATAACAAGATTGGACATATTGCAAAATTTTGTAGAAGGCATCACCGACAAATAATAAATGACCTAGTTTGAAAGGTAAAGAGAAGGTTGATGAGGTAAAACAAGAATTTTGAAAACAATGGATTAGAAAGACATATCAGAATGTTGATGAGTCTATTCCTTCACCGGTAGAACATAGTATCACTCCACCGGCAGGAGATTCTTCATCTAACTGAAAAGAAATCCCTTGGGGGTATGGAAAAAAATTGAAAACATGCTAGTTTACCCTCGGTTGATGGTAAGAAAATGAAATGCTTCTTTATCGGTAGATGAGTTAAGTTTTCACTTAACCGACAGACATTTATTATGGTAGTTGAAGGAAATGACATTATAAAGAAAGTGTTTTTCACTCTTTTTCATTCATCGAGCATTCAAATTTCCTTAGAGCGTAGAAAACCCAAGCAAAGGCATCCACAAAGAGAAGTGAAGCAAAATCTATCAAGCATTCAAACCTAAAGGCAAATAGGTATTTATACAATGGCTTCCTCCTCTGCACCTGAATTCATTGCAAACCCTACTGTAATTGAAGTGATTAAATGCCCTAGGCCCGTATTTAAGATTATACCCGAAGTTGCAAAGCAAGATGATACCCTAGGTGCATTTTCTAAAATTCCCAAAGGAGTTGCTTATGTTGAAGACCCTAGGATATACATACATTGTTGTTTTGAGGAACTTGGTGCTGATGAGATAATGAACATGTATAGGACTGTAATTTGTGATGAAAATGGTAATGTGAAACCGGAACACAAGATAATCGAAACCCTAGGTTTTGTGGAAATACTTAGCATTCCTGATTTTCCCAAGGAAGTTATAAGAATTGCACTGAGCAGAGTTCATGGGGAATTCTTTTGGCTTTACTCCATCCATAAGATTACAAGAGAAACAGTTAGCGCAGTGACTGGCTTACCTTCCACTGGTAGTAGACCTGATAAAACTAAAAAGGTTCCAAACAACACTGTGATGACCCTAACCGGTGCAACCCATGATAGAAGATCCTTGATAGTAAATGATGTCAAAGATATAAATGTAAGATTCATTAGCATGATACTAGGATACGAAACCACACATGCTAACAGACTAAACTCCATTTCTAGTTTATGTATCAAGAGTACTTATGACATGGTGAATAGTAACACTAAGATTGACATATGTGAATGGCTAAAGGATGAATTGATTGACAACCTAAAGAAAATTAAGGGTGACAAGAAAGGCACATTTAGATTTGGTAACTTACTTGTATGTCTATTGCTATACATCACTAAGGAAGTTCCTGGTATAGGTAGAAAAGAATTTGGTTTTGATATACCAATAGGAAAACAACTTTTGGATATTTTTACCAACATGGGAGATGACAGGGAAAATAACATAATTGAATACTTTCAGGCATTTAAGGCTAGAATGAAGACTAGGGAAAGAAAGACTATCTCAAAGTATAGTTGACAAATATCAGAAAGAGATATGTTTTGTTATCAAGTAGTGGTTCCTAGAACTATTTGGGTAACTAAAATGGGTTATGAGGCAAATGAAAACATAATAAAAACATATGCTAAAGCCCTCCTTGAAGCCCCTAGAGAACCTAAAGAAGAAGTATTTGGAAATGCAGAAACCATTGAAAGCAAAGTACAAACCTTGAAAAGAAGGAAGAAAAGAGAACAAACAATCAAAAAAGTAACTAAACAGGCAAAAGAAATCAAGGAAGACTTGTTGAATAAGACTGGTATCAAGGAAAGTGACCTAGAAGGGTTAAGACTAGATGCAAAAAGATTAGCAATTGTGGAATTGGATAAGAAGATAAAGGTAGAAAAACTGCTTGCAGTTCACCCAGTGAAAATAGCAAAAGACATTGATGAACTGATAAGTGAGGCAAACAAGACAGTATTTTCCACTGGTCACCGACATGTAGCTTTAATGGCTGACAAAGTGAATGAGATCATTGAAGAGACATCAGATAAATGGGATATTTTTTGTGGAGAAAGAAAAGCAAGAAGAACTTAAAAGGCCCAAAGCCTTCAGAGTCTATCAAAAGGATAAGGATAAAGGTAAAGGAAAGGTAGGTGGACCTCCAAGCATAAAAGTAATAGACAATTTGCCCCCACCTCCTTCTAATACTCCATTGGCACAAACTATTGATTCACCACCAGTAACTGATAATATTGAGAGTATGGAGACTACACATGAAGACACCAATCCTGATTCAGAGGTGTTATAAACTATGAATATTGACACACAAGAGGTTAACATTGTGGTTGATAAGGAAACCACTGAGAAGAAAGATGTGGCAACTGAGCCACTGGTTGAGAATATTGCTGTAGAAACACATGTTGAGGATACAATTGGAAATGCTGAGATTGGGGCTGAAACACACGTTGAACAATTAGTTGACCCCCCTGGAACTGAAACGGTGACAAATACCACTGGTGCACACACTGAGAAACCTACTGAGTTAGAGCAACAGGCTATTGATAGCACAGTAAAATCTGTTGAGATACCGACAATGGATAGTTCAGAGGTACACACAGAGAAACTAGTAGAAAACACTGAGACTTTATCAGAGAAATTGACAGAAGAAAGCACAGAGAAACATACTGAGGTACATTCTGAGAAACATGAAGAGAAAAAGGTTGCGACAGAGACAATGCCACCAACAACAGTTGAGAAACCCAAACCTTTGCTAGTTGAGATGCAGACACAAACTGACTTACTAGAGGTCAAATCAAGCAAAGAGGTTACTCACACCAACGGAATGCAGATTATTAAGGTAGTTGGACAATCTTCTGGTTCTTCCGTAACAGAATTCAGACCAACAAATGTAACAGAGGTATTATTGGATTCCATCAATAAAATCATAGATTGCAATGCACTTGCATATAAGGCTATTGATGACACAATTCCTTTATTAAAATTGATTGCACCCAAGTGCGATGTGGAAAATAAAGATTCTTTGAGTCAACTAGACACATTGTCTAAGTATATTACCGACAACCTATTGACAGTTGATCAGATCAATGAGGAGACATTTGGTGAGAAAATGAACAAGGAAAAAGAAAAATTCTTTGATGAGACAATAAAGAAGTGCACGGAACACATTGACACCCTCCTACCAGCACTAAACAAAACATTAATGGAATTTAAGGAGTTTTATAGAGACACATGTAGGACCAATATTTTGATAGTGGATATAGACAAGGAGATCAGCAAAGTACAAACATAAATAAATCATATAGCTGACAATCTCATCATTTCATCAGAACCCATATCAATTATAGAGCTGGAGATAGCAGGTTTTGAGGAAAAACTTGAAAAATTGGAAAAGAAAAAGGAAAGAATACAATACAAGGCCAAGGAACTGAAATATAGACTTGGTCTGAAACTTGACATCCTCATCTCTTTGAGAAAAGAGATATCAGAGGTTTCAATAGTAGGGGGTAGGGTAGACATCTACCTCTGCATTCAACACTACCAACTACCCTACTATGGAACATGGCACTTGTTCCTAGATTGAAGACATCGAAGAGAAAATGCACACCCTCACCAGTACAATTCAAAGGATAGAAGCAACATTAAAAGACAATGAAAGGTTCACCAACAACTTAAATTTTGTATTGGCAGATCTATTTTAGATTGTAACCAACCGGTTATAGGGATCCAACTGAGAACTACACTCAGTTGACATTTTTGACAACCTTTGTCATTGATGTCAAAGGGGGAGTAGTAGGAATGAGAAAAATAATGGACAAAAGAGATCATTTGCTCAAGGGGAGCACATAGTTTTGGCAAAAATTTTGGACAACATATTTTGGATACATTTTTGACTTTTTCTCATGAGTGTTGCCATCAATGCTAAAGGGGGAGATTGTTGGCAAATGCACACTCCAATGAGAAATTGTAGGTGATTGAAGGTATTGTAATTGATGGCAACCTTGCAATCCTATGGCACTGGCACCGACAAACTCTACACCGGTAGATAGTTTACTGGCAACATCAAAGATGATTACCGGCACCCCAGCCAACAAGATTTTGAATATTGCATTTTGTATTTATTTGTAATATCTTTTTGTAAGCCGACAAGGTGTATTGTAATAAGACTCATATATAAGTATGAGATCTTGTAGATCATTTATGATGTGGACATGGTTAGATTATTGCAGAAGTAATATGCAAATATTAAGGCAGATTTTGGAGTAAGGTTTATGGTTATTGTATGAGCTTAAACCGGTACTGAACTTGGCATAGCAGATGCTGAACCGAAGTAGTACATTATATTAGATTTGCATAGTCCATTTTGTAATTCAGTGAGACTTCATTTTGTAATCAAGCAATGAGCTTTAGGCAGTTGGCCTTCTTGCATGTGCAGGCCCATATTGTAAGTAATATTCATTTATTGGCCAGTGAGTGAATATTGTGGGTCACAAATCCCACCGAGCTTTTTCCAACACCGGGTTTCCTCATTAAAAATATTGTGTTATTGTGTGATTTCTATGTTGTGCTTATTGTTCTTATTTACTGCATTAATTCTTGTTTACCGGTACACTGTTTTGGAATGCAATTTGTTTAATAAGATCAAAAAATCTATTAATCGGTTAGATATTGATTCACCCCCCCTCTTAGTATCTTTGGGAATCCTAACAATTTTTAGGGTTCAAAGAGAGATACCATACTTTAGGGCCCTAGTGAATACCTTTTTAAGATGTAAGCAATGTTCTTATACTTTATAGAAAACACAGTTAAGTCATCTTGGTACACCACCATAATGATATCAATTAGGTTTGAAAATTCCACATCCATAGCCCTCTGAAAAGTTTCCCTAGCATTGGTGAATCCAAATGGCATCCTTACATAAACATATGTCCCCCAAGGAGTGGTAAAGGCAATTTTATATTTCTCTGATTTTTTCACTTTTACCCGGTTGTATCCTAAAAACCCATCCATCATTGATAGCAGCTCACAGCTAGTCACCTTTTGTAACATGGCCTCCATATTTGGAAGTGGATAGTTGTCCTTAAGGGAAGACATATTAAAGTTCCTAAAATCAGAACAAAATCTTATGCCTCCATTTTTGTTTCTGACAAACACCAAATTAGATACCCAGGTAGAATGTTTGATTGGCTTGGTAATTCCACCATCTCTAAGCTTCATGAGTTGTTCTTGCATTTTTGGTTTGAGCACTAGGTTAATTGGTCTTTGCTTTTGCCTTGAAGGTTTTGCATTGAGATTAAAAGACATTTCATGTTGGAATAGATCTTCTCTATAGACCTTCAAATCATCATAGGACCAGGCAAAAACATCCTTGTATTTCCTCAATAAGGCCGCCAATATAGTCCTAATCTGTGGGCTAATTTTCTTGCCAATGTAAATTTTCTTGGCGGATGATTTAGTCCCTAAGTTGACTTCTTCTAAGTCTTATTTATTGAGTGGGGATGGTTTCATGGTTTGACTATCATTGCTATCAAATACCCTCTCTAATGCTACTAACCCCTTTGGGATTTTATTGGTTTTTGATTGGACAACTTCATTCCCAAACACTATATCTTTGCCATCAAAAAATTCCACAAAAGCATTGGAATCTATCTCTTGGCTTTCATATTCATAAACACAATGGAGGAACTTGAGTAAATGATTACCATCATTAAAAAATAAACTAATTACATATGTTGTTTGGGATGGATGACCTAGTCTTCACTTCCACGATATCTTGATGAGTAATATCATTGCTTTTCAAGGAAACATTTTCCAAGAAGTCTACCATGATGTTATTTGATATTTCAATCCAACTAATATTGAAGGCATCAAATTATTCTATTGAATCCCAAACAACACACTTATATTGCTTCAACCTTTTATTCTTGGAAGAATATTTTGATCCGATTTGAGATATAACCAACTTTGAATCACCCCATATTGTCAACATTTTATTCCCATGTTTAGTTGTCAAGTTTAATCTAAAGAGAAGAGCCTCATACTCAACCACGTTGTTAGTGCACTCAAACAAAAATTAGAAAGAATATTTGAATGTCTTTCCACTAGATGTAATGAGGATTACCCCTTCTCTTGAGCCTTCTTTGCTACATGCCTTGTTAAAATACATTTGACATAGTCCTTGATCCTTTTGGATTTATTCACTCATAGGGTCTGCATTTTGGGGAGATGGTTGAGATGGTTCAACCCTGAATTTATCCATATCAATATCATAAAAACATACTATGTTATTTGGGTCTATATGCTCAACTATGGTATTCAACCTTGATTTTCTCTCCAGTTTAACATCATGTCCATTCACTGGGATAGTGGCATAGGACAAGTCTAATTGTACATTGCCACCCACAATATCTCTCCACTATCTTGACAATAGAATACCATAATTAGATGGAACATCAACCACTGTTACATCCACTTTATATGTGCCTTCAGGGAAATTAACCAATTTGACCTCTAAATCTTTTAGTATCTCTATCACTGGTATTGATCTATTGTCCATGACACAACATTTTCCATAGTTTCCATCAACCCACAACCCTAACCCTTTCATGATAAAAAAGGGAATAATATTTATGGCAGCACCAGAGTCAATCATGCAATTCTTTACATATTTATTGCTGATTAACAAGGTCAAGTAAAATGGGTCTACCTAGGAAGGGTTCTTGGTTATGGTAGTTCTGAAGTACACCTCGCGGATTTATATTATTTCTGATTCAACGTCATGTACCTGGGCATTTTTATTTCCTAAAATATTCCCATCCCCTTTAAATTTTTGAGATGCATTTGTAACACTTGATATTAATGACAATGCATTATCCCCATGCTCTTCTATTTTCATCATTTCTAACAAGGGAACTGATATCTTTATTTGTGATAAAATTTGAATCATATCAAATGAAGGTATACTAGGAATACCTGGATTAGCCTCTTTTTGTGCGACCAGCTTTGGTTGCTTGTCCTTCTCTACCGCCACCAAGGGTTTTGAAGGTGCTTCTACTACATTCTCTTTGTCATGCCTTTTGTTCTAATGATATGTATTTGGGACATATTGTTGAGTCTGATTGGTTTTGATTTCATTTCTTTTACCTTCACCACCCTAGGAAGCATGTTGCACTTTGGGATCCGATCATTTATCCTTCATGAAAATCCCTCCTGGTCTTCCTTGATTGGGTAGGACATCACTAGCTCTCAAGTTGTCACTTTTAACTTGATCAATTTGAGCTACAGTAAGTTCTCTAATTTACTCCTTAGTAGGTCTTCTCAAGCTCACCTCCTCGAATCGGTCATTAGCTGCATTAATCCTATATTCATCTATACTTTCATCATTTGAAAAATATCTTTGTGTTGTCCCCTATTACATTCTCTCTAGTTGTCAATATCAATTTCTGCTCCCTCCTCCTCAGAAGAAGCATACCCTACATCATTATTGTACATCCTAGGGAAAGCATATTGACCATATGATCCGATTCAAATTCATCTTCTCTGCAATTAGCATAAAACTAATCTAATTCTTCCATTGCTTTAGCAATGACACACTGAGCTTGAACATGTGGTAGATGACATACAATGCACCATGGATTGTCCTCTACAAAATGCGATCCTGTCTTTTTTAGAGGGTCAGGTGTTTCCTTGTTGTTTTAGAGCTTCTGATTGTTATTCATGGGTTTTCCATCCTTCCAATTTGTGTTGTATGACATGTCATGCAACCTTGGCCTATCATTTCTATGATAATTAGATCGATCATATGATAACCCCTTTTCATTCCTTGCAATCTTCTAATTTAAATTCTTTATGTTGCTCATGACTTTATTTATCTTGTCTTCTTCCTTAGGCTATTTACTATGATGTCCCATAGGATTTTGCAAAATTTTGACATCATCGCTCCTTGCCGCTTTACCAGAAGCCTTTCTATTATTTTCTATAGTGAGGGAAACTTTGAATGTTTCACTCAGAGGGTATATTATTATATAATTTAATGAATCTATTCTTGAAACTGGTCACTTCTTCATTATGCCCCTTCTGTATGTTGGTGAACTCGTGCAAGGCAAACTTTGGATCAAAGTGGTCAACATATTTATATTTGAACATTCTCTTAAAGTCATGTAAACACCTTATTGACATATTTGGTAGACTTCTATACCATTCCCAGGCATAATCAATAAGTGACTACAGGAACAACTTCATGAATACATCTTCACGTTCTACCTCAAAATTGTCCATCACATTTTAGAATGCTCTGATATTATCTTCACCAGTAACTACATTATTTACTATAAACTTAGGCAATGCATTCCTCAATTCTTTACTGATTGTATTTGGGTAACCCTGGATTCCTATGAAATCAATCTGTCTATATCTATCCAACTGTATGGGTCTCCTAGCAGAAGGATACAAGGGTGGCTTAGGGATATGATGTTGTTGCTGCACATTTCCTTGATTGAAATGGTACCATGGAAATTGATTGTATTGTTGGTACTGATTTACCATCTACTATTGATATTGCAAGTATTGAAGGTATTGCTGATAAACATTATTCCCTCCCATACGATTATTTGGAGGATATTGTGGAGGGGGATGATTATACCCATACCCTGTTTATTAAAATGGTTTTGTGCATTATACTACTACTATTGGGTATTTTGTTGTTGGCTAGTCCTTGCTTGACCGATAACAGTATATTAAACACTCACATGAGGTAGATTCAAATGTGTGGAAACATAAGATACATTATTCCCAGAGGTCTGAGGAACTGAGATGGGTACATTACTTTCTACAACATAGGACACATTAATTTGGAGGCTTCCTTGGGTATTATTTGTAGGCTGAGATGTAACTAGGCTCACTATAGGGGCTTGTGTATGAACATTTGCAACAACATAAGCAGGTTTATTTGAAACATTTGATGCAGAAGGTGATGGGTAGGGGGTGCTGAAGGGTTATGACTCACAACATTGGATATTGTAGGCATTTGATTTGTTCTACTATTACCACATCCACTAGACAGAGTGGGAAAGGACAAAGTTGACTAAGAGGCCAGATTCAGTATATCTTGTGCGATCATTTACCTTTCTCTTATTTGTTGCAGCCTATTGTTTTGAGCTTTCATTTTCTCTAATTGTTGTTGCAACTCTTGTATTGAAGGCTCTCCAAATACATTACCAAAAGTGGAACATATATTGGCATCAATAAATTGAGCTTGACATGGGACTTGAGTGGTAGGGTGACTCATTGATATTGGAGTTACCGCAATTACCTCAATATTAGGCCTATTTTGGGCATTTTCTACTTGCTCAACATATCTTGCCTCATGTTCTCTCTGGATCCTAACTCTTTCTACTTCTGCATACAACTTATCTTGGGCTGCTTTTGCCTAGATGTGGTCTTCATAGAAAGAGTTAGAAAGGTTCCTATCCATTATTGAAAAGGTGTGACTAAAAACAAGGCCCCCTTTGGGTGAGGAATCTTCACTACTAGTGTTTTCTACCCCTTGTGCAGATTTATATGAATCACTAAATTAATTTTTTGAAATACCTTTTCCCTTCCAACAATTTTGCAACTGATAAGCATCTTCTAAACTATCTAGGGAAATTCTAGAATTATTGTTCACCAAGTCTGTAGCAGATAAAGTTTCAAGGTTACCTTTTTGGTTGATCGTCCACCTCTTGCTCATAGTAGATTGATTCGACTGCTGGTTTCCATATTCTATGTGCTCTGCTTCTTTATCTGGATTATGCACATTCCCTGAAGCCTTCTATCTAGCAATTTTATCACTCCTTCGTGTAGTAGTGTTTGGAGACTTTTCACTACTCATATGAACCTCTCAAGCTCCAAATGAGTTTACCTTCTTCTTAGAGTTTCCACCCCACGTATGGGAAATACTTGATTCAATATTGTAATTTTGTCAAATCTTCTACTAGATTTTTGGATATGACTCTGGACTCTTTGGACAAGCTACTGTGTCAAAATATCTAACAATGTTAACTAACTCCCTAGTAGAGTCGCCAATCTGTTCATTCCCAAATCAACATATCCCAAACCCTAAAGGATCAACCACTTTTTATCAACAGGTTTAAGATAGGATTTGGCCAACGAACAAGATTCAGTCTCAGGATTGAAATCTCCTACACTTTTGGCTTTGCAGAACCAAGGTGGGTGTACTGCTGGATGTATGTTGAGATTTTTGGGATAATGTGCAAATATGTGTTTGGATTGACTGAGTGATGTGTTGTCATTGATGTCAACATACTCCTTTGTGTGTTCCAGTGTTGCAGTCAGATCAAGTGAGTTGGTTTGGCCAGTGTGTTTCAGATGAGTTGTTGCGGATTAAAGGGTTTTGAGATAAGTATCTCTATTTTATTCAACTCAAGTTTTAGTGCTTCGCATGGAGATTTGATCGATTTATGAGATTCTGTATTGTGGTTGGTTTTTCAGTTGTCCAATGTTGATCAGTGTTTTGGATTTTGCTCCGCATTGTTCCATGTTACAATATCTTGGTTTGCGGATTTGGAAAAGTGTTTGGGATGTTCTGGCATGTCCTCAATTAAGATGGTTCATTATTTGGAGGTCCACAAGTGAATCTTTCAGTTTGATAGTCATTGTAGTTAGTGTTCTTGAAGTTAGATATAATGATTATGAAGATTCTAGTAAGTGGTGTTGGTGTGGTTGTTTATGTGGTAATTCATGATGCTTGTGGATGTGTCTAGATCATGTCATATTTGTGTTGATGGTTCCTATTGATCGGTGAGCATGTTATTGATGATTTTCCTTGATCCAGTGGTGTTTTTCATTTTCTTGGCTGACATGATGATTGCAGTGTGTTGCGGATATTCGAGGCATAATTCTTGGAAGTGTTTCATGTTCAAAGTGTTGATTTAGGTCCATACTATGTCTTAGCTAGTATTGATTTGGTCCGCATACAATATTGTATTATGTATTGTTATATATTTTTTGTTTGTGATGTGTGTTGAGCCAACCTTGAAAGATAGGTTGATGCTGTGAATAAATAAATATAATATTCATGTAAGTGGTGCATTTGCATGCGCAAATAATGATTTGATCTTTTAGAAGTAGAGAAGTAGTGTGAAGAAGTGCTAAAGAGAACAATATGTGTTATGTTCCTAGCTGGAATTATAACCAGGCATGAGGAGATGCTATTATATCAGTTCATGATCTTGTGGATGTAATCCAAATATGTTTGTAAGTGTGAGTATTCCCTGGGTTATATCCCTTTGTTGTTTTTGAGCAGTGAGCTCTAGGCAGTGTGCCTAAATGCATGTGCATTCCCCATTGTAATATTTCATATACTTCTAACAAGGTATCATCATATTGTGGATAGATTCCCACCATGGTCTTTCCCTTGAATGGGTTTTCCACATCATAAATCTTGGTGTTATGTGTGTTATTGATGTGGTGTTGATTTATGCTTTCAATGCTAATTATCATATTTGAATTTTGTTGGAGTCAAGAAAAGATTTTGAGAAAACTGATTCACCCCCTTCTCAGTTTTCTCCCTTGTTGCCAATAATTGGTATCAGAGCAAGTTTGTTTGAAGAAGCTCTACTTGAGGTGATCAGGGATGGAAACTTAGAAGGACTGTTTGAGATTTGATGGATCAAACTACACTCTTTGGAAAGCCAGATGGAGTGTCACTTGAGATGCATTGGTGAAGAATACTAAAAATATGCATAACATTCCTTAGAATGGTCCTACAACTCCGGATGAGATAAAGGAAGCTGAATATAATATTAGAGCTAAGGAAGAATTGTTGAGTCCCTTGATTGATTCTGAAATGACAAATGTGATGGATTTGCAGACTACTCATGAGATCTAGAAGAAGTTTGAAACTCTGTATGAAGGTGATAGTCATGTGAAGATTGCCAAGTTGTAGAGCGTGAAGGGAAAGTACGAGTTGTTGAAGATGGGCGAAGATGAGAACATTACTTCTTTTATATAGAAAGTAAATGAGCTTGTGTGCAATATCAGATGTGTTGGTGGAGTATTAGAAGAATTAGAGATTGTTGCTAAAGTGTTGAGATCCTTGCCTCCTTCTTACAAGCACAAAGCTACTACTATTGAGGAGATCTAGACCGTGACTAATGTGACTAGAGACATGCTGATTGGCAAGATTGCTGCCTTTGACTTGAGTGAGTTTGGTGAATCTCTTCCTAAGACTGGATCTGCATTCAAAGCTACTATCTCTGAAAAGAAAATATATGATCTGGGAGAAATTTATTCAAGAATGGTATCTAGATATGAGAAAGAGTTTAAGGATATTGAAGAAGAAGAGTGAGAGCTTGAGGAGCTTGAAGCGCTTAATGCCAGAAGATTGCCTAAAGGAGTCGATAAGTATGATGTAAAGTTACCTCTTAAATACTTTTCATGTAATAAGATAGGACATTTTGCTTCAAGGTGTCCAAAAAGAGTTCCTAGGAAACAATAGAAGCCTAAATATCAGAAGACATGTTATTATGCTGCTGATGAAGGTGTGACAGATGATGAATCTAAGAAAGGAAATTCAAGTGATGATGAATGGGTATTTATTGCTATTAGGGAAGATGATCCAGTGCCTACTAATTCTGCTAGCCACATTTAATGAGGAGAAAGCTTTGGTAGCTAAAGTTGAAGAGAAAGATGAATGGGTTATTGATAGTGTCTTCTCTGACAAGTGATAAGAGTAAGTTTGTGAGTATGGAAAAGTATGATGGTGGTGTAGTAAGATTTGGTGATGACAAAGATGGTTTAATCCATGGTAGAGGTTCCATTTCTCTTGATGGTAAGCACAATACTAATGATGTCTTGTATGTAGAAGGTCTAAAGCATAATCTTTTGAGTGTTGGATAGATGGTTGACAAGGGATATGATTTACAATTCAAGAATGACAAGTGTAGAATCTCAAGTGGTTTCAGAATTGAGATTGCATCAGGGACAACTACTAAAGGTAATATCTTTCACTTGAATGCTAGTGGTAAAAGTTGTTTGATTGCTCGGATTGATGAAAGTTAGTTATGGCATAGAAGGATGTGTCATGTGAATTTGGATTGCATGGTTAAGATAAGTTCTACTCAAGCAGTGAGAGATCTTCCTAAGTTGGTAAATCCTACTAATTTGGTATGCAAAGAATGTCAATTAGGCAAGTAGACAAGAGTTACTTTTAAAAGAAAATAATATTTTTCTAATGGATTGTTGGATCTTGTGCATACTGATTTGTGTGGTTCCTTTAGAGTTATAAGTTTACAAGGAGATATATATTTCATGTTTCCGATTGATTACTATTCAAGGATTATGTGGGTTAATTTCTTAAGGGTGAAGTCTGAATCCTTGGAGAAGTTCAAGATTTTTCAGAGCCATGGTTGAGACTGAGACATGATTGAAGCTAAAGTGTCTGAGATCTGACAGAGGTGGTGAATTTACTTTTGATGAGTTCAATGCATTTGTGAAGAGCATGGACTGAAGAGACAATTATTTGCACCTAGAACTCCTCAACATAATGGTGTTGTGGAGAGAACTAATAGAACAATTTAGGAAGCTGCTAGAACCATGATGTTGGAAGGAAATGTTTCACATATCTATTGGAGAGAATCTATTAGTACTGATGTATACACTCTTAAACGAGTGCATATCAAAGGTGATATCGGTAAGAATCCTTATGAGTTATGTTTGGTCATGTTCCTACAGTTAGATATTTTAGAATTTTTGGAAGTAAATGCAATATAAAAAGAGATGAAGATCTAGGGAAGTTTGATGCTAGATGTGATGAAGGAATTTTTCTTGGTTATTATACTAAGAGAAAGGCTTACTGGTGTTATAATAAGAGATTGAGGAAGATAGTTGAGAGTGCTAATGTCAAAGTTGATGAATGTAAGGAGAGACATATTAGATCCTACAGATATGATTCTGATGATAGGAATGACAAATTAGATAAAGGAAAGCAAGTGCAGACCCAAAATCTAATTCAAATTGTTTTGGAAAAGCTATTAAATCAAGGAGAGAATAGTTCTAGTGCAAAAGAAAGAACTCAAGAGTATGAAAATCAAGAAAATCCTAAGACTCCCAGGTATGTAAGGTTGAATCATTTAGAAAATTAGATCATAGGAGATAAGAATAAAGGTGTGATGACTAGAAGAAATTTTTTTGAAGAATATTGTTTGATTTCTAAGATTGAACCTAAAAATGTTAATGAAGCATGCAAAGATGAAAAATTTGGGTTAAAGCAATGGAAGAAGAATTGAACAAGATCGAAAAGAATAATACATGGATTCTTGTTCCCAAACATAAGGATAAAAATGTAATTGGAACTAAATGAGTCTTCCAAAAAAAATTAGATGAACAAGGTGAAGTTGTTAGGAAAGAAGAAAGGCTTATTTGTAAGGGATATTCTCAAGTAGAAGGAATTGACTTTGAAGAGCCTTTTGCTCCGGTGGCAAGAATTGAAGCTATTAGATTATTTTTTTCTTATGCTGCTTACAAAGATTTGAAAGTTTATCAGATGCATGTCAAGTTGGCCTTTCTTAATGGTGAGTTGGAAGAGGAAGTTTATATTGAGCAACTAGATGGATTTCAGTTGATAGATCAAGAAGATATGGTTTGCAGATTGAAGAAAGCACTGTATGGATGGAAGCAAACCCCAATAGCATGGTATGCCAGATTGGATAAGTAGTTGTTGAAGCTTGGATTCAATAAAGGTACTACTTATAACAATCTGTATTTCAGGATTGATCAAGTACAATTTTGATTATTGAAGTTTCTGTTGATGATATTGTTTTTGGAGAGAATGATAGTTTGTGCAAGAAGTTTGTTGATGAGATGCAAAATGAATTTGAGATGTTCATGATTGGTGAGATGAAATTATTTTTGGGATTACAAATTACTCAGTTGAATAAATGCATTTTTATATCTTAGTCCAAGTATGTGAAGGAATTATTGAAGAAGTTTGGTTTAGATGATTCAAAGCCAGTTGGTACCCCTATGGTGATCGAATGTAAGTTGATAAAGGATGATGAATCCCCTAAAGAAAATCATAGCAGATATCGTGAATGCTGTTTGTCTTGTTCCTTGATTTTAAGCTGATCCCAAGGAATCTTATGTTGTTTCTAAATATTTAAAAGGAATAGTTGATCTTGGTTTGTAGTATCCTAAAGATGATGATTTTACTTTGAGTGCTTTTAATGATGCTAATTGGGCTGGAGATGTGGATGACAAAAAAAGTACTAGTGGTGGCACATTTTTCTTGGGAAAAAGATTGGATTCTTGGATGAGTAAGAAACAAAATGGTATTTATCTATCTACTATAGAGGCCAAGTATATTGCTGCTGCTAATAATTGTACTCAGGTTGTATGGATGAAACAGGTGCCTAAGGATATCAAAGTTATTTATGATGAGCCTACTACTATATGTATGCGGGAAAAGCGGGTCGATAGAACTTGAAATGTGAAAAATGGAGTTCTAGGGAGCCTTGCTCACACACCCACAGGACTTCTTGGTGCAAGCTATGGAGTCATGAAGTATGGCTCAGCTTCCCAGGGTTTTTTCCATGGTTCTCTATCTTACACGGTCCCTCAAATCACTGAGCAAAATGGTTTAGGGATGACAAATGCAAGAATGAGGGATGCTTTTGTTGATTTTAAGATGAAATGCATGCTAAGCTATGCATGATCCTATAAATGCAATAAACTAGTTATAAGATGACAAGATTAGTAACAAGACTATCTTAGCATGCTATATTAGTCTATGATTAAGCTAAATGATAAGGAAAATACTCTAAACATGCATATTTAGATTAATTCCTATTGAAAAGAGAGGCTAAATGATGAGCACAATGATATATTAAGCTTGGATGGATTTTAGTATAAGTATGATGCTAAAGACTTGGATGATGTGAAAATGGAGGAATGAGAGCTCTATTTATAGCAAAAATAGGGCAATGGATGGTTAGGATTGAAAGAGGCAATCAAGGGTTGAGTTTGAAAGTTGGGAATCCATGTTTACAATTGGCACCAATGAAATGGTGACAATTGTCAACATAAAACTGGGTGAGAGGAGATGTAAGAAGCATTCAATGCTTGAGAAGACCTCATGGTTACCCTAGGAGGTAAGGGTTAAGGTTAGGTTAGGGTTATCCAATGGATAAAGCTTTTACCCAAAGGATAAACTCTTGTGCAAAGGATTAAGGATAACCATGGTCACAACAATAAATGCTTCATGAGACCCTTGGGTTACATAAAGGTTGAGTTTATGAAAATTCTTTAACCATGCTAAAGGGTTGAGTTAACCATTAATGGTTATGAAGACTTTTGGGACAAATTTGTAAGAGTCCTTCCAAATTTGGGGGTATTCAACAAGTTAGCTTGTTGAATGGATAAAGGCTTTAATGCCTTTAGAAGACTTTACTCCAAATTTGAGAAGTGACCTCCTCAAATTTAGGGAAAAGGGATAATGGATGTGTTTGGGTTAATCAATTAGGATTAGATGGATTCTAGAAGAAATTAGGAAGAGGGTTAGGATGCAAGTGGGAGATGTAGGATTTTGCAAGTGGGTGAGGGAAAATAGAATTAATTAAAATAAATTGCTTTATTTTAATTTGGTTGCAATTAAATAAATTAGATTTATTTAATTTAGGATAACTATTTTAATTAAATTTGAGTTTAATTAAAAAGTGGATAGAGGCTTTAATTGAATAAAATGAATTTATCCTATTAAATGGTATAGTGAATTTAATTGAGTAATTTACTTAATTAAATAGAGGAATGAGGGTAATTTAATTAAATTGGATTTAATTAAATAGAGAAATGAACATAAAATATTCATTTAGGAATATGGTCATTTTTATACATCTACATTTTGCCCCTCTTTGAAGTGAGGTGTGTGCACATGTTATTTCAAAGAAAATGATGTGTCATTGCGATTTTATGATCAATGTCGTTTTTATGGATTTTCATGTCATGCGCTAGATTTGATGTGTGATGCCCCAAATTTGATAAACGATGGTGATAATAGAAATGTATGCGGGAAAAGCTGGTCGATATAACTTGAAATGTGAAAAATGGAGTTCTAGGGAGCCTTGCTCACACACCCACAAGACTTCTTGGTGCAAGCTATGGAGTCATGAAGTATGGCTCAACTTCCCAAGGTTGATTCCATGGTTCTCTATCTTACACGGTCCCTCAAACCAATGTTTTTGCTCTCAGATCACTGAGCAAAATGGTTTAGGGATGACAAATGCAAGAACGAGGGATGCTTTTGTTGATTTTAAGATGAAATGCATGCTAAGCTATGCATGATCCTATAAATGCAATAAACTAGCTATAAGATGACAAGATTAGTAACAAGACTATCTTAGCATGCTATATTAGTCTATGATTAAGCTAAATGATAAGGAAAATACTCTAAACATGCATATTTAGATTAATTCCTATTGAAAAGAGAGGCTAAATGATGAGCACAATGATATATTAAGCTTGGATGGATTTTAGTATAAGTATGATGCTAAAGACTTGGATGATGTGAAAATGGAGGAATGAGAGCTCTATTTATAGCAAAAATAGGGCAATGGATGGTCAGGATTGAAAGAGGCAATCAAGGGTTGAGTTTGAAAGTTGGGAATCCATGTTTACAATTGGCACCAATGAAATGGTGACAATTGTCAACATAAGACTGGGTGAGAGGAGATGTAAGAAGCATTAAATGCTTGAGAAGACCTCATGGTTACCCTAGGAGGTAAGGGTTAAGGTTAGGTTAGGGTTATCCAATGGATAAAGCTTTTACCCAAAGGATAAACTCTTGTGCAAAGGATTAAGGATAACCATGGTCAAAGCAATAAATGCTTGATGAGACCTTTCGGTTACATGGAGGTTGAGTTTATGGAAATTCTTTAACCATGCTAAAGGGTTGAGTTAACCATTAATGGTTATGAAGACTTTTGGGACAAATTTGTAAGAGTTTTTCCAAATTTGGGGGTATTCAACAAGTTAGCTTGTTGAATGGATAAAAGCTTTAATGCCTTTAGAAGACTTTACTCCAAATTTGAGAAGTGACCTCCTCAAATTTAGGGAAAAGGGATAATGGATGGGTTTGGGTTAATTAATTAGGATTAGATGGATTCTAGAAGAAATTAGGAAGGGGGTTAGGATGCTAGTGGGAGATGTAGGATTTTGCAAGTGGGTGAGGGAAAATAGAATTAATTAAAATAAATTGCTTTATTTTAATTTGGTTGCAATTAAATAAATGAGATTTATTTAATATAGGATAACTATTTTAATTAAATTTGAGTTTAATTAAAAAGTGGATAGAGGCTTTAATTGAATAAAATGAATTTATCCTATTAAATGGTATAGTGAATTTAATTGAGTAAGTTACTTAATTAAATAGAGGAATGCGAGTAATTTAATTAAATTGGATTTAATTAAATAGAGAAATGAACATAAAATATTCATTTAGGAATATGGTCATTTTTATACGTCTACATTTTGCCCCTCTTTGAAGTGAGGCGTGTGCACATGTTATTTCAAAGAAAATGATGTGTCGTTGCGATTTTATGATCAATGTCGTTTTTATGGATTTTCATGTCGTGCACCAGATTTGATGTGTGATGCCCCAGATTTGATAAACGATGGTGATAATAGAAATGTATGCGGGAAAAGCGGGTTGATATAACTTGAAATGTGAAAAATGGAGTTCTAGGGAGCCTTGCTCACACACCCATAGGACTTCTTGGTGCAAGCTATGGAGTCATGAAGTATGGCTCAGCTTCCCAAGGTTGGTTCCATGGTTCTCTATCTTACACGGTCCCTCAAACCAATGTTTTTGCTCTCAGATCACTGAGCAAAATGGTTTAGGGATGACAAATGCAAGAACGAGGGATGCTTTTGTTGATTTTAAGATGAAATGCATGCTAAGCTATGCATGATCCTATAAATGCAATAAACTAGTTATAAGATGACAAGATTAGTAACAAGACTATCTTAGCATGCTATATTAGTCTATGATTAAGCTAAATGATAAGGAAAATACTCTAAACATGCATATTTAGATTAATTCCTATTGAAAAGAGAGGCTAAATGATGAGCACAATGATATATTAAGCTTGGATGGATTTTAGTATAAGTATGATGCTAAAGACTTGGATGATGTGAAAATGGAGGAATGAGAGCTCTATTTATAGCAAAAACAGGGCAATGGATGGTCAGTATTGAAAGAGGCAATCAAGGGTTGAGTTTGAAAGTTGGGAATCCATGTTTACAATTGGCACCAATGAAATGGTGACAATTGTCAACATAAAACTGGGTGAGAGGAGATGTAAGAAGCATTCAATGCTTGAGAAGACCTCATGGTTACCCTAGGAGGTAAGGGTTAAGGTTAGGTTAGGGTTATCCAATGGATAAAGCTTTTACCCAAAGGATAAACTCTTGTGCAAAGGATTAAGGATAACCATGGTCACAACAATAAATGCTTCATGAGACCCTTGGGTTACATAAAGGTTGAGTTTATGAAAATTCTTTAACCATGCTAAAGGGTTGAGTTAACCATTAATGGTTATGAAGACTTTTGGGACAAATTTGTAAGAGTCCTTCCAAATTTGGGGGTATTCAACAAGTTAGCTTGTTGAATGGATAAAGGCTTTAATGCCTTTAGAAGACTTTACTCCAAATTTGAGAAGTGACCTCCTCAAATTTAGGGAAAAGGGATAATGGATGTGTTTGGGTTAATCAATTAGGATTAGATGGATTCTAGAAGAAATTAGGAAGAGGGTTAGGATGCAAGTGGGAGATGTAGGATTTTGCAAGTGGGTGAGGGAAAATAGAATTAATTAAAATAAATTGCTTTATTTTAATTTGGTTGCAATTAAATAAATTAGATTTATTTAATTTAGGATAACTATTTTAATTAAATTTGAGTTTAATTAAAAAGTGGATAGAGGCTTTAATTGAATAAAATGAATTTATCCTATTAAATGGTATAGTGAATTTAATTGAGTAATTTACTTAATTAAATAGAGGAATGCGGGTAATTTAATTAAATTGGATTTAATTAAATAGAGAAATGAACATAAAATATTCATTTAGGAATATGGTCATTTTTATATGTCTACATTTTGCCCCTCTTTGAAGTGAGGTGTGTGCACATGTTATTTCAAAGAAAATGATGTGTCGTTGCAATTTTATGATCAATGTCGTTTTTATGGATTTTCATGTCGTGCGCCAGATTTGATGTATGATGCCCCAGATTTGATAAATGATGGTGATAATGCCCGCTCGGGAGATGAATCAATTTTTTTTTGAAAATTTGATTTGATTTGATAATTGCGTTTGGGGTGCAAAATTTTGGCTAGGTGGAATGTGTAAATTGATTCATCTCCCAATAATTGACACGTGTGAGGGTATGCGGGAGACCGTGAGAAAATTACATGCTCATTTCCCTAACCCTAATTTCATTTTACCCTATAAAAGGGAAAAAGTGCATTTGTTTTGTCTCATTTGTGCTTGTTGAACTTGGAGAAAGAGACTTTTGGAGAGAAGACAAAATGCCTATTCCCTATTCTACGCATCATTTCGAGCGCATTCGGAGGCATCAGAGGCCTGCTGCGTATGGACCATCGGTAAGTCAACCCTTTTGACCCCTTTTTGATTTTTAATTTGATCATTTTTGGTCAGTTTTTGATTTTTGAAATGCGGTTTTAATGTTTTAGCGCATACAAAAAATTTAGTAGCGCATAGGGTCGCAATTTAGGGTAGCGTCCGAAAATTTATAGGTTAGCGCATGAAAATTTTAGGTTAGCGCATGGCCTTAGGTTAGCGCATGATGGACACAGGGTAGCGCTTCAGGTCAAAAGGGTAGTGCATAGGTTAAACCTAGCGCATAGGGTCCACAAGGGGTCGCATGGGCAGGGGGATGTAGTGCGTAGGTTAGACCTAGTGCATAGGGTTAAATAGGTAGCGCAAGCATGGGATAGGTTAGCGCATGGGTCAGTTTTAGCGGTTAGGGTAGATAGGATAGCGCGTGTAGAAAATAGGGTAGCGCGTAGAGTTAGTCTAGCACATAGGGTAGATAGGATAGCGCATAGAGAAAACAGGGTAGCGCGTAGAGTTAGTCTAGCGCATAGCCAAATTTAATTAGCACATGGATCAGATTTGGCAATATTTGGCGATTTTTGAATGTAGAAAATTACATAGGAAAATGTCTGTTTTGCTTGGGGAGGTGGATTTTTGTCATTTGCTGTGTCGGTTGTCATGTTTTTGATAATTTGTCCAATATGAGTATTGATATAACTTGGTTTAGTTTGCGATTGTTCAAGTTATTGATGCAGATATATTAATGTGTTATTTTGATCGAACCATGATTTGATTTGCATCGTTTCAAGTTCATATGTGTGGAGCCTGATTTGTGTTACAAGCTGATATGGGTTGGAAACTTGAGTTGTTTTACAAGTTGATATGGGTTGGAAACTTGAGTTGTTTTACAAGCTGATATGGGTGGGAAACTTGATTTGTTTTACAAGTTTATGTGATGTGGAGACTTAAGTTGTTTTACAAGTTTTGATATGGTTTTTGAAAACTTGAGTTGTGTTACAAGTTGATATGGAATGATATGATGTGGAACTTGATTAGATGAGAAAATTGTTTCATATTTTTGACGTGATTTTGATTTTGATATCTTTGTTTTGATGTGGAAACTAATATTGGACTTGTTTTTCTTTTTGATAGGAGCGATTGGGAGTGGTTCAGTTGCGCGAACAGTTCCCCACACCATGGGCCTTGATACCACGGTTGGCATAGGCTGACCTAGATGTCATTGAGAGATGTGGCTTGTCATCTTTGTTGGATATGCCTCGGTTCACTGTGAACCAGGGTTTACTCAAAGTGCTCACCGAGAGATGGCATAGTGATAGGAACACTTTTCACTTTGCTACTGGTGAGATGACGGTTACTCCAGAGGACTGTTACAGGATATTGTGGATTCCCATAGTAGGTGCATTATTGCCATATGAGCAGACTGAGGAGGGTGGGACTGAGGCACTGCGACACATATTTTATGATTAGACAGTCTGTAGATATGAGATCCCAAGCAGGAGTTCTTGGATCTAGACTATGCGCCTCTCTCGTCAGTACTAGCAGGTTTCATAGGTGGATTCTTTTGACCTGACTGTAGGTCAAAGGGATTCTCTGTGGGTTGGGGATTGGTGCTTGAGGAGATGGTGACCCAGGGCCGCAGGTTTGCTTGGGGATTGACCATGTTAGCTCACTTACACAGGGACTTACATGAGGTTGTGTATTTGGGTTATGAAAGTTTGTCAGCTGGCGTGAAACTTTTACAGGTATGGTGCTGGGAGAACATTCTAGTAGCGAGGCCACTGGTGGATAGAGACAGGCCTGTCGGGTGGGCATATGCATATGGTTACAGGGGGCTAGTTGTCCAGCATAAGCTGGGAAAAATTGAGCACTGGAGGAGGGTGCTAGATGATATTGATACGGTCATCTGGCGACCGTATACAGATTGTGAGGTCTAGGCCGAGGATGGGTTGGAGATGCCTTATGTGTTCATGAGTCAGTTTTTGATAGGGTGAATGCCATTAGTGATTGAGAGATTCCAGGTTGGTAGGGTTTTGTGGCAGTATGGTTGGCAGCAAGGGATACCACAGGGGACCTACTTGTATGCATGCCAGAGGCAGGATATACTAGACTGGGGCCCTACTATTGATAGTGGAGCGGCTGTAGAGGAGTTCTCCAGCTTAGCGAGCTAGATATGGGACTATGCTCCTGAGATACTAGATGCTGGGATGACACATGAGTTCACTGGGTTGTTTGTAGCTCGTGCGGTGGCCAGGATATCAGCTCCTGAGGAGATGCAGCCTGCCTTTGATGATGATGAGGATGAGGCAGGGGGAGATGGTGATGATGGAGGTGGAGGAGGATGATAGGGGAGAGAATATCAGGAGAGGAGAGGAGACAGGGGTAGAGATGGGGGAGGTCGGGTGGAGAGAGCAGTTTGACGAGCTGTGATGGACAAAGGGAGAGGAGGGTTGGCGATAGGAGCAAGGGAGGAGGGGAGGGTGGGAGAGGTGATGGCAGTGGTGGGAGGGACTGATGAGTGGAGGTGACCAACACAAAGGAGGAGGACTGATGAGTTACCTCCACCAGCATCGAGGACAGGTAGAGGGATAGGGGGTATCCCTTCACAGGTGCCCCTATGGGTCTGGGTCCCGACACATGTGGAGGATGCCTTGATCAGGACTCTGCAATTGACAGTACAACAGCTGTAGGCACAACTATTGATGCAACAGTGTCAGATTACCTAGCTGACCTTAGAGCGTGATATGGAGATAGAGCGGCGCGGTCAAGAAGAGGAGCTGGTAGGGAGCATTCAGAGAGCGGCAACAGGTGGTCCGATGAGGGACATCATGAGAGAGCTATCCTCGAGAGTGAGAGAGGAAGAGTACTATCGATGCCATTATGAGGATGCGGTGCCTAAGGAGCGCAGAGTGCAGAGCTTCACGCAGGCGAGATCAAGTCAATCTTGAGAGACTGGGTCATAGTTAGAGAGCAGAGGCATGATGGGGCCACCGAGATAGGATCCTCCTGGAGATCCAGGGGCTAGGACATCAGTGGCGAGACCATCCCCCTCAGGAGATAGTCATACTTGAGAGATGATGTCTCTATTGTATTTTGGATTATTGTTTTGTTTGTACGGGGCACAAACATGACAGATATTTGTACATTTTGATCATTTGTGATATATATATATATATATATAGATGACACCATTTTCTTTGATCATGTGATGTGTTATGGATGCATGTTTTATATGTTCTTTCTTTTCTTTATGATGATGCAATGCTTAGATAGATGATATGATGCATGGTGTAAATGTATGATTTGATATGCTGTGAGATGTATCTTGAAAATGAGATGGATGATAATGATAATGATGTGAGATGTATCTTGAAAATGAGATGGATGATAATGATAATAATGTGAGATGTATCTTGAAAATGAGATGTATGATTTGATATGCTATGAGATGTATCTTGAAAATGAGATGTATGATTTGATAATGATGTGCAATCAAATGAAAGATTCAAAATGATATGCAACTATTTGTAAAATGATATGCAACTATCAGTAAAATGATATGTAACTATGTGTTTTTGGAGCATCCTCATTCTGCATTTGTCATCCCGATATAACCATATGTTATTTGCTTTCAATATAGGTATCATCATTGAGCATTGATTTGTTTGGGATATGTTGAAAATTTATACAAGCATAATGGTATAATTGAACCATAATGACCTGAGAAAAATTTACATGATGTTTGATTTTGCAAGATAGCACAAGCGTCAAGGTATAATTGAACTAGGATGACCAGAGTGCAGATTGCGTATAAACAGACAAGATTAAACCATTTGTATGCATAAAGTGGAATCATGTCTTCAGTGATATTCGTTGAATCACGTCTCGAGACAAGGATTTACACAGTACAAGTGATCACCTCTCAGACAGAAGACTAAGAAAATATTGGAGTTTTCCCATGATCTCTAGCTTTGAAGCATTGTTGAGAAAATGCAAAGAATCCAATAATTTAAAAAGTTCAAAATGCAAAATAGTCAAGAATCTATGCAATAATGCAACATTTAGTACTTTAGAAAATCATCCATCATAGTGTTTTTGTGATTCTTGTTTTAGTGATCCAATGCTTTGTGTTGCGATGGAGTAAGTTTTTGGTTGCTAGATGTGGTGTTTTTGAGTTTGGTAAATAGTCTTGATGTCTTGAACGTGCCGCAAGTGTTGACAATTATTGCCCCTAGCTAAGTGTACCTCTTGATGTAGATGTGCACAGTGATTACCAAGCCATGGTGAGATGTGGTAAAAGGATATATGGATAAACTAGGATAGTGACTGTTAGGAATCCCACAGATACTGAGAGGGGGGGGGGGTGAATCAATATCTAACCGGTTTGTAGAATTTCTTATCTTAAAACATGCAGAACATATTATAACAGTATACCGGTATGTAAGAAATAATGTAATAAATAGAATTAAGAACATCCACATGAAAGGCACACCATAACACAAGGATTTAACGAGGAAACCCAATGTGGAAAAAACCTCGGTGGGATTTGTGACCCACAATATTCACTCACTGGCCAATAAGAGAATATTACTTACAATAGGGGCCTGCACATGCAGGAAGGCCAACTACCTAGAGCTCACTGCTCAATGGGAAGTCACACTGACTTACAATGAGGATTATACAAATCCAATATCTTGTACTGCTTTACAATAGCATCTATAATGCCTGATCCAATACCAGTTGCTGCTCTGCTTCTTACTTAAACCCTTAACCTATATTTTGCATAATAGGTCTGCCTAATATTTTTCTTATCGCTTACTTCACTTCCATTAAATGTCTATAATGATCTCTTTTATATATAAGAGTCATTTTACAATTTGCCAAGTTGGCTTACAAGTTTTTACAATAATAAACAAAATATAATATAACAAAATTCTGTCGGCCTCTGTGCCGGTATACTTCTTTTCTTTGTGCCGGTGTCCTGAGTGCCAGTGTAGAGTGTGATTTGCCGATGCCAGTATAATGCCTTTGCCGGTGCCATAGGATTGCAAGGTTTCCATCAATGACAAAACCTTCAATCACATACAATATCTCATTGGAGTGTGCATATGCCAACAATCTCCCTCTTTGGCATTGATGGCAACACTCATGAGAAATTTCAAAAATGTATCCAAAAATGTGAAGTCCAAAAATATTACCAAAAATGTGTGTGCTCCCCCTGAGCATATGATTCCTGTGATATTGAATTTTCTCATCCCACTACTCCCCCTTTGGCATCAATGACAAAGGTTGTCAAGATGTCAATAGAGTTTGTAGTTTCAACCTTGTAACTGGGTGGTTACAATTTGAAAAAGATCTCCCAAAATCAAGTTTATACTATCCATAAACTTTTTGCTATCCTTTATTGCTGTCTCTGTTCTCTTCACTGTACCGGTGAGATACTGCAAATGCTCTGCCGATGTTTTCTTTCCCTATATTAGTGCCTCAGATACTTCCTTCCGTAGTGATGCTAGATATTCCAATCTTGGACTTAGTTTTGATCTCAAATGTTTTTCCTTATTCACCATTCTTTCTCGCTCTCTTTCCAATTCAAGTAATTCTTCTTCAAAATTTGTTATCTTTTCCTCAAAAACTGATAGTGTATCAGGTGAGTTAATAAAATTATCTGCAAGTTTATTGATCTCTTCTTGTACCTTGCTCATCTTTTTGTCTATATCTACAGTCAAAAAGTTTGTCTTACAGGTGTCTTTGTACAGAGTTTTGTACTCTTTCAATAAATTACATAATTCCGGTAGAAGTGTGTCAAAATCTCTGTTACACTTCTTTATTTGCTGCTCAAAGAATTTCTGTTTTTTAATTTCTACTTTATCCTTCAATGACTCTTTATTTTCTCAATGTTTTCTGTGATATATTTACATAGTGTATCAAGTTGTCCTAAAGAATCTTTCCAAGGTTGTCAATTAATTCATCTTTTAACCACTCACATATATCAATCTTTGCATTGTCTATGACCATATCATAAGCACTCTTAGTGCATAAACTTGAAACTGAATTGAGTCTATTTGCATGAGTAGCTTTATATCCTAATATCATGCTGATAAATCTTACATTAATGTCTGTTACATCATTAATTATTAGGGACCTCTTGTCGAATGTTGCACCAGTTAGGTTTGTAACTAGGTCGTTGGATACCTTCTTAGTTTTATCTGGCCTTTTACCGGTGATCAGAGTGTGCATATGCCAACAATGACTATGCTAAGTATGTCCTGAATGGATATGTGCTAGGTGTCGAGCAATGGCCAATAGTGCTCTACTACAGAGATATGGAAATAGATAAAGGAGTTGTCCTCTCACAATAGTTCCTGTTACCAGGTTTTCACCAGTTGCTTTTATTGTACCTTTTTATTTTCTTTTTCTTGATTTTCGATTTTTTTTGGGTTTTTTTTTGACTTTTTCCATGCATTAGACTACTCAAGTGTAGTACTTCTTCAGATGAATGTTGTTAGTTGGTTCATCGAGCACATCTCCTTCTGAAGTTGTAAGCTGATAAGCGCTTGAACCATAGACTGATATGATGACATAGGGACCCAACCAATTAGGTTCAAATTTCCCTTTCTTTTCTCGATCTTCCTGATTTCTTGGATTTTCTTTGAGGACTAGGTCACCAACTTTGAAGTTGTGAGGGATGACCTTGTGATTGTAGCTTCTACACATGCATTGCTAATATGCTTTGAGATGAGTGTAAGAATGCTGACATCTTTCATCTAATAGTTCCAGTTCTTGCAGTCGGTTGACTCGATACTCTTCATCTGGAATTAAGCCTTTTAGAGAGACTCTGAGAGATGGAATTTCTACCTCTAGTGGTAAAATAGCTTCTGATCCATAGACCAATGAGAAAGGTGTTGCTCCTGTAGGTGTACGAATACTAGTTTTGTATGCCCAAAGTGCTCGATTGAGTTGTACATGCCAATTTTTGCCTGCATCATTTACTATTTTCTTGAGGATTTTCAGTATTATTTTGTTGGATGCTTCTGCTTGACCATTCCCCTAGGGGTAGTATGGCGTAGAGAACCGATGTTGTATTTTGAATTGTTCACATAGTTCTCGGACATCTTGGTTTTTGAACAGTTGTCCATTATCGGTGATGATGGAACTTGGAATACCATATCTGCAGATCAAATAGTTTAGGATAAAAGACACAATTTATTTTCCAGTTACTGTGGTCATGGGGACTTTTTCTATCCACTTGGTAAAGTATTCTGTTGCAGTTATAATGAACTTGTGTCCATTTGAAGATGAAGGATGAATTTTGCTGACCAAGTCTAGTCCCCATTGAAAAAAGGGCGAGGATGTTGTAAATTGTTGCAGTTCCTATGCTGGGGCATGTATCAGATTGCCATGGATCTGGCACTTAGGACACTTCTTGGCGAAGTGGTAAGAATCTTTTTCCATTGTAGGCCAGTAGTATCCCATCCTTAGAAGCTTTTTAGCAAGAGTAGTCCCACTTGAATGTGTGCCACAAATACCTTCGTGAAGGTTGTGTAAAGTGGAATCAGATTCATTACGATCAAGGCAATGAAGAAGAGTACCATCTAGACCTCGAAGGTACAAAGTATCAATAGTAAGGGTATACCGGGCGGCTTGTTGGATAAAATTAGGTTTTTGGTTACGGGATTGGTCAATGGGTAGGATGTTGTTCTTTAGATAATCATATATGGGTCCATATAAAGGGGAATATGAACCAGTTAAGGCATATACAACATGGGATTTAGAGTGGTCATAGGCTGGGGAGAACATTTGCTCTACCAGGAACTCGTAATGACTCTGTTGCTCTAGAATTTGTAGTAATGAAGTGATAGTAGCCATGGCATCGACTGCTTTGTTGTTCAACCTTGGTATTTACTCGAAGGTGATGTGTACAAAATATTGTTTAAAGTTATCCACCATTCGTTTGTAGGGTAGTAGCTTGTCATCCTTTGTCTGATAGTCATTGTTGATTTGATTGACGACTAGTTTTGAATCTCCATAGACCATTAACTCTGTGATTTTCCATTCTATGACCATCTTGATGCCTATAACCAATGCCTCATATTCAGCCACACTATTCGTGCATGGGAACATAAGCTGATATGATCTTGGTATAGTGTGTCCTTCAGGAGTGATGAAGAGAATGCCAGCACCTGAACCATGTTGGGTGTAGGATCCGTCAAAGTATAGGGTCCATTGTGTGCTAGAAATAGCAAGAATGTCCCTGTCCAAAAATTCAATCTCCATAGTTTGTTTTCCTGGTAGAGGTGCTTCAGCTAGTTGATCTGCAATTGCTTGTCCTTTGATAGCTCTTTGTTTTGTGTAGTGGATGTCAAATTCACTAAGCATCATGACCCATTTAGCCAACCAGCTAGTAAGAGCTGCCTTGTTGAGTAGATATTTGAGAGGATCAATTTTTGCCACTAGCTTAATTGTGTGTGCTAGCATATAATGTCAGAACTTTTGAGATGCGAAGACTACTGTTAGACAAGCCTTGTCAATGAATGTATAGTTGAGTTCATAGCCATTCAATGTCCCGCTGATGTAGTATATGGCTCGTTCCTTTCCTTATTGATCTTCTTGTGCCAACAGTGCCCCCAGTGATATATCTGTTGTTGAAATATATAGAATAAGGGGCTTTCCTACTACCAGTGGTACTAGAAATGGTGGGTTCATCAGATACTGTTTGATTTGATAAAAAGATTCTGCACACTTGGCTTCCCCTCTGAAAGGTACATTTCTATGGAGCAAATGATTGAATAGTAGACTTTTATCAGCTAGTTGAGCAATGAATCGGCTGATTGATTGGAGTCATCCTTGTAGAGATCTAAGCTGATTGATATTCTTTGGTGGTGGCATCTCCATAATGGCTTGTACCTTTGCTGGATCCACTTCAATACCTTTAGCTGAGATGATGTAGCCTAGTAACTTGCTTGATGTAACCCCGAAGACACACTTCTTAGGGTTGAGCCTGACTTGGAATTTCTCCAATCGATCAAAGATCTTTGTTAGGATGCTGAGATGTTTTGCTCTGGTGAAGGATTTAGCTAGTAGATCGTCCACATAGTCTTCCATGAAGGTATGCATCATGTCATGAAAGATTGTTGTCATTGCTCTTTGATAAGTAGCCCCTGCATTCTTTAAGCCAAAAGGCATAACATTCCAACAGTACATTCCCCAAGGACAGGTAAATGCTATTTTATCTTGATCCTCTGGGGCTATTTTTATTTGATTATAGCTTGAAAAACCATCCATTAGTGAGAGAATTGTATGGCCCGTTGTGAGGTCTACAATTATGTTGATACTGGGCAGAGGAAAGTCATCTTTTGGATAGTCTTTGTTGACATCTCTGAAATCAGTGCAAATCCTGATACTGCCATCTGGTTTTGATATTGGCACTATGTTGATCCATTTGGCATAGTCGATGGGTTGGATGAATCCGACATCTAATAGTTTCTTCAGTTCAACCTTGACGATGTGTGCCACCCGTGGATTCATCTTTCGTAGTTTTTGCTTGACTGGCTTAACTCTTGGAGAGATGTGTTGGAACCCTAAAATTTGCAATTTTTAGAAATCCAAATTCCAAGACAAGGAGCAAGAAAAATTCTAAATATATATATATATATATAAATATATATATATATATATATAAATATATATATATATATATATATATATATATATATTGAATAGGTACAAGTAATATATTTTATATTTGTTGCACAATATGAAACCATAACATAAACACAATAATGGGCATAAAAAATGGAGTGTGAAGCACCAAAGGGGGTATTTACATCATTTAAAGACCATTTATCCATTATATACCCATAAAATAGCCTTAAAATACCTCTAATATGCTTAAACAACTTGTAAAGTGACAATTAATTACATAAACTAAGGCAATTTCGGGATTTGGAATTATTTTTATTTTAAAGGGGGGTGTCTTTTCACCCAAAGGGGTATGAAAACCATTCAAACACATATATATGTGTGATGTAAAATGTAAGAAAAAAAGGGAGAAGGGAGAAGAGGTGGAGGCAATTTTGTACATTAAAACTTTTTATCAAAAATAACCAGTTGCATTTTCTTTCTCATATGTGTTGAGAGTTAACATATTTTTAGAAGGTAGTTGCTTATGATATTATCTAAAAGTGGATAAGGTTATTCGTGTTCTTCTAGTAAAATTCTGTGTTTCATATTGTAGATTTGGATCAAAAAGATTTACTCGTGAATTGTAATTGTTCCTTGTATTTCTTCCTTGGAAGGTCTCTTAAAAGTTAGGGTTAAATCCATTCAAGCAGTTTACAATATAGACATTGAAGTAGAGCTCATAAGAAACAGTAACTGACAGACTCATCAAGAGGTGGTGGGTTTAAAAACTGTCTCATAAGTTTACACAATAAGTCTTGAAGAAATATAAGACTCTGTAGCCCAAATAAGAGGAAAGGCGTTGATCATTTGTAAACAAACCCTTTAACCATACCAGTTACCCTTTACTTTTAAGCATTAGGATTAGTAGAGTAGGTATAGTAGGTAATTTAGCCAAAGTGTAACATATATACTTTTGTAAGATACATAGATCAATACACACATCTGAAGTCAATTTGTTTAAGAAACTTATGCCATTCTAAGACTAGGAGACATCAGATTAAGACACTAAATCTACTATAAAAAGCATTAGTTGAAGGAACAACTAGTGAGTAGGTATACCCGCCTAGGTCCTGCAGAGCCTAAAGTGAGAGAGTTAGTAACCAAATAGGTTCACTCTATAAGTTGGCCAAGTTAATTGGAAGGTTTGAGCATAGGAGTTGGCATTTCCTTAGAGCCTATCCAATCTATTGATTTGAGACCCAACAAGATGGACAAGTGATGCATGATTAAGTGTGGATCAATTCCGAGCATATCTGCATATGACCAAGCAAAGTTAATTTGCTTCTCTTTAAAAAAGATGAGAAATGCTGATCTTTCCTCCTCTGTTAGAGATTCTGCCAGGTGTATGTTTTTGGCTGCTTCTATGGTACCAATGTTGATTGATTGAGTGGGCTCAATCAATATGGGTGATCGCTCATGAAAGTGTTCAGGAAGAGTGTCAAGTCTCTCATCCTTAGGTGCCTTAAAAAGGTTTTCACCCTCAGATGCGTCCTTTATTTTTACTTTTTTATGATCTAGAGCTGCCATTGACTGGTTTTCAGCATCAAATCTTTTATTTGGTTTATTTTTGCGACTTAGAGACTTGGCACTCCCTGGTTTGCAGACATCGTTACTTTGTTCACTGGTAGAGCCTGTTTCTGGGTTAATGGTACATAGGTAGTGAATAATAGATTCATCATCTGGGAAAATTGGTATATCATGTATTTCGGGTTCATCCCAGTCAATGAGGTCAGGAAAGACAAGTGGCAAGGAATCATTCGGTGGATCAAGTTTTGCTATTGTAAGTGTCAAGACAGAGGTTTCATTGTGATTGGTCTTGGTTTTAAAGAAATCAAGGATTTCGTCGAGGTCTTGAATGGTATCATCTTCCGTATATACTTGTTCATAATGTTTCTATTTGCTTTCCTTGGCATCATAGATATTCTTTGGTCCAAATTCAAGAGGTCTATCTTCTGCGTTATGCTCTTCCTGAGAAAGGGATATGGAACCAATATTGTTAGTGATATCTTCAGTAGCGTTTGAGCAGCTACCCCATTCATATTCATTGGAATTAGTCTCTAAGGCATCATCCCAGATTCTATCAGTGCTGTAAACAGGTATGTTGTATGGTGAAAATAGATTTTTGATGATGGATACTAGTTTGATAGTTTTTGCTGATTCGATGTCGGATCCTGCTTCTACTTTTTGTTTTTGTTCATAGACTGTGCCTCCTTGGGGAGGAATAACGGGGATTTTGAGATATTGGTGTTTGAATATGAGCTATTGCTGTAGATATGGTCTTCTTGTGACTGAGAAGCTTTTCCTAATGTTGCTTCTATTCTTGACGTTCACATGCCTTGCAGATTGTTTTTGCTGACTCAAATAGTGCTTCCTGCTAGGATTCTTCTTTGTACTTCTTCTTTGCTTTCCATTGAGGTTTTGGAGTTATGTGTGGTGTCTTTCTTAATAGGAAAGTGAGTTTACAACCCAATCCTATTTTGTCTCTACTGAGCTGTGAAGGAAGGTCTATGGGTTCAGTGACTCCTTCTTTGCGTTTTCCAATAGGTCCTTTACTATCATATCCCATTTGTTGCATGATTAAGTAGCCCTTTCCATATAGGTGTGTTGGTAGAACTATGTCCAGAGCAGCTGCTCTATTATCTTCTTCCTCATATTTGTATAACCAACTAAGAATGTCCTTATCTTCTGATTCATGTGCTAGAGTGCCTAGTTGGATGAAGGTACCATCAAATTTGGTGATGGGCTGAGTTACGTGATGTGTTGATGTAGTGGGTAATCCATGAGATCTGGGTGATGTTGGTAATTTGGCCAAACACATGGGTTCCAAAGAGTATTCTCCCATACCTTGTTCTCTGATTTGCATTTTCTGCTTGAAATCTCCAGGTAATGATTTGGGCTTTGCCTTCTTTAGATTTGTTGTTGAGGATTTCTACTTTTCCCTATTATGGGGAACCAAACTGTCTTGGGCTGCCCCCATTGCATTACAATGTTGAAATGGATTGTGATCAGCAGATATAGAGACCTCTTGTCCTTTGTAAGGAAATTTGACACACTGGTGATACGTAGAAGGCACTGCTTGCATTTCATATATCCAGGGTCGACCTAATAAAATATTGTACATGAGGTCTATGTCTAAGACCTGACACATAGTATCCTTTTGTACTAGTCCAACTTGAATGGGTAACATCACAATTCCTTTAGATGACCTTTCCTCATCATCATATGCCTTTATGGTAATATTTTTACATGGATCAATAGACTCCTCAGAGAAGCCTAATGCACGGATAAGTTTTAAGGTACATATATTAAGGCCAACCCCTCCATCTATCAATACTCTTTTTACTCGGTGTTTATAAATGATGACTTCAATATGGAGAGGTGTGTTATGCAGATGGCTTAAGGAAGTATTATCATGCTCTGAGAAGGTAAGATTATGAGGCCCTGTCATTTGAGCGACCATGGCTTGAAATCTATCTGCATCCAGATCTTGAGGTACATTGGTTTCCAATAGCACTTGTTCTAATATGTTTTTGTGTTTTGGCGACAATTTCAGCAATTCTAGTATAGATATCTGAGCAGGAGTTTTGCGTAGTTGGCTGACTAAATCATATTGGATTTTTGGTATAGTGATAGTAGGCAATGTATGTCCCTTCAAGACATATTTTTGAGCTCTGGTTGTTACATTGATAGATTCATGATCATGCTTGTCTCGGATTGTGATGACATTCACATGATGGTCTTCAGTTGATATGTGATTGATGGTGTTATTGTAGATGTGGTTGATACGAGATCCATGTGTATCATTTGAGGTTGAAGCTCCATCTTTGTTGTAGTTTGGAAGAGGATTTTTAAAGGCTCCATGGTCACCATTTGTTTTGAGACCATCTACTGTTAAATCACCTTGATCAATCATGTCCTGAACAATGTTTTTCAATCTCATGCAATCGTTCATTTGATGACCTTTGTTACGATGAAAATCACAATAGTGTGAGTCATTCCACCAAGGTGGTTTGATTTGGGGTTCATAGTTGCTGATTGTAGGCAAAGATATAATCTTGTTTGCCAGGAGCTCTCTGAATGCTGACTCTAGTGATTGTCCCAGTGGTGTGAAGACACATTTTTGGAAATTGTTGGTGTTGTCGCGTGAATTGTTATTAGGTCCTTGATTTGTGGTTTTGTTTTGAGTATCATTGGTGTTGTTTGTGTTGGGTTGACCTTGATTGGTATTTGGTGTGTATGTGTTAGCGTTTGGGTTAGCACCTTTAGGAATTTTTGTAGCTTCAGGATTTTTGGATAATGCGAGCACTGGTTGCTTAGATTTTGGATCATGCGATTCATTGCTGCCTTCATTTTTGTTTCGAGTCTAGAATCGAGACTTGTCTAAGTTTCTATTGTTTTGGTTATTGTAGTTTGATGAATTTGTTCCTTCTTTGAAGAATTTGAGTGTTCCTTTTTTGACACATGGCTCTTCTACTTGAATGCCGTTTTCAATCAATTTAAAAAAAGACGGTATGCATTGGAGTTTGAGCCTGTAACTCATCTCACCATTCAAGTTGTCAATGAAAATTTCCATTTTCTCCTTTTTAGGAATGTCTCAAGGATATCGCGAAACCATACATCGCCAGTGTTGAAGGAATATCATAAATGTTTCATTGTTTTTTTGTTTGGTGTTGCAGACATCTAGCATGGTTATAACATGTTGAATATTATAAGAATAGTGTGTTAGGAACTTGTTAACCAATTCATCAAATGATCTGATAGGAGGTGTAATTTTGGATAACCATTCCATTGTTTGTCCTTCGAAGCTTCTTGGGAACAACCTCATCATATAGGTGTCATCATGAGCAAATTCAAGACTCATGGTATAGAACTCTCTGACATGATCATGGGGATCACTTTTTCCATCATACTTGTCAAATTTAGGTATGTCTGAGTTTGGAGGAAAAGGGATCATGTGCAATCTTCTATCAAAGGGATAAGGACAGATTTTGTTTAATGAGTACCGCACTGTCATCCCTTGTTGCATGTCTTGCATTTGTCTTTGTAACATTTGCATTTGTTGAGTAAGGGCAACCAAAGGCACATTGTTTTGCCGAGGGAAGAGTTCTTCCCTTGTATTAATCCTGGGTTGAAATGGTGTATGGAACGGTATGTTTTGCTCAGGGATGTTTTGCCTTGGTGTATATTGCTCCGGTATTTTTTGTTCGGAGATATCTTGTTCAGGGTCGCATGCTTCCCCTTCTCATTGTCATTCTTGATATTCATAATGTTGAGGTCTCGTTCTAAACACATCTGTGTCAAAGTCTTCAGGGAGTTTGACTCCTTTGCTTGTGAGCATGAGCAAGTATTTTTCCTTGTCATTTTCCATGAGCCTTTGTACAAGTTTTTGGAATGAAACACTTTCTTGGCATTCCTGAAGAAGTTCTTCAAAAAGTTTAGTATCCTCTAGAAGTGGACCTTCAAAAGGATTTGATAACCTTTGATTCATATTGGATTTTGCTTGTGCCTCACTTTGTTTGTTTTGTTGAGAGCGAGTAACAGACATTTTAGTAGAAACTTTCTGTGACAAAGGGGACAAAATCCTCTTCAATATGTTGCTCGGGGGTTGGTGGTTCAGGTCGGGGTGTGTTGTAAGTGATACACTCGTTGGGCAAGAATGCCGGATTGATCTTTCCTCCACGGTTTATGATTTGATTAAAGCCAGATTTTTGACAATATGTCCTAGTCTTTAAAGGCTCTTAGTCAAATTCGTTGGATTTGTTTTGGATATAAAGTTTGATGTGATGAAGGAATATTCGATGAGATTTGAAGAGTTGACGATTGATGTATAAAAATTTATTTCTTTTGATGAATCTGGAAAAACTAGGTTGTTGTTTCTTCAACGTGGTGTTACGATAAATATTCTTTCTTCTCGAAATATGGGGATTAGTCATGCATAAGTGATCAATGGTTTCCTTTGAATTGTTCTGGATTCTGTTGATCTTGCTTTGAAAATTCAAGTTTTTACTTTATCAAAGTGAAGGTTTAGATGCCCCTTCACGACAAAGCATGTCAAATGATATGGATAAAGTCTCCCGATATGAAAACTTGATTTGACAACCTAAGGTTTTAAGCAAGTGTTTTTGAGATAAAATTCATGAGATGATAAAGGACCCTTTTGCCACTTGTGATGATGTTTCCTGATTTTGATAGGATAGATATGTTTTATCGTGCGATCAGTTTTGGATTTTTACAACTTTTGTTTGACACAAATTTTGCTCAAGAAATAGTTTTTAAAGCTCTGTTGTTGATACTCTGTTTTAGTGAAAAATGATGCTGATGAAACGAGGTTTCCAAAAATGTTTTCTAAATTTTCAAAATTCCTCATTGTTTTGCCCCCTGTTTTTCTGGATTTGGTCACACGCTAAAATAGAGATAAGATGCGCTACCAAAATTACTTCATGCACTAAATGAAAGACCACACACGCTAAGCTGCCCCCAACCACGTGCTAAAGTTTTTGACTGCTAAAAGTTGTTTTCTGTTTTGCTTGAAAAAGTTGTGCGCTAATATGGGCCTGTTACGTGCTAATTGTTAAACCTTATGCGCTATTGTTTGGCTCCCACGCGCTAAGCTGATGCTTCAATGCGCTAGGCTATTTTCCATATGCGCTAATTGTTTAAAACTGTTTTAACTGGATGCGCTAACTAGATGCCCTGATGCGCTAACAAATGTACCACACATGCTAAGAAGTTGCTCTCATGTGCTAGACTGCCCTGATATTTTCCTTTGGTTGGTTTTTTGCAATTTTTGGATCTTTGTTATGAGTTTTTCAGTTTTGATGGATGATTTTCTAAAGTAGTAAATGCAAGCACAACACAAAAAAGACAACCATTTTGCTTAATCTAACAAAAAGTGTATGTTCTGTGAGGATGTGTTCAAATCCCTAATGTTTTAACAGGTTTGGATACAAATAATACACTTCAAGAAGACTCTTTATTCAAAGGTCATAAATAACATCATAGCCCACGAGTCTCGATACTCCGTCAGCTCAAACAACCGTGTCACCCCTAGAGGGTGCCCGTTTTTTTGCCTTTTGCTAGAAATTAACTGAAAGTGAATTGCTTCACAATTGAGTAGTTAACTTGGGAGATATATGGTGAGCGATCTTGGGGGTGGATTCTTCCCCACCCTTGCACTATGATGTTATAAATGTCTAGTTATTGACTCGGCTCAAGGCTTCTATTTCTATGGTTCGTAATCAGGCTTCCTGTTCGACCGTTAGTGATAAACTCCCTCAGGAGGCTTCCCAACCTTTAGAACAAAGGCTTTACGTATCTCAAGGATACTGGGGGAAGGCTAATCACTGCATGCAACCGTTGAAAAGGACTTTCATCACTTTCCACTTTTGATTATAGTGGGTTGGAATACTTGGCGTCAAAGTCATTTCCCACTTAGGTCGTTGCCTTCACACCGGCCATAAATGGCTTTAAGAGTTGATTCCAACTCCTCGAGAAGGCAGGCCTGGTAAAGGTTGTATAATTCTTGAAGTACAGAAAGCTTTAAGAGTGGTCTAGATTTTTACTCACCCAGTTAAGGGGAGAGCATATACCTTCCACTTTCGAGACAAGGCAAACAATCTTCTTTTTAGCCTTCAAGACAATGATTTTCTAACTTCTACTTGGAGATGTTGCTCCAAAAAGCATGGTGTTCCTTTTATTTCCCCAAATCAGTGATTATCTAATCTAAGAAAAGAACCGAGTCAACAAAGCAACACTTTGATTTGGTCAACAAAAGAAAATCGGCAAAAAGGGGAATAACGTCCCTCTTTGATTGTAACAAAAACTTTTAAGTGTGGTTCTTTCTTTTGCTAAAATTTAAAATGAATCCTTTTATACACCAAAGGATGGTGAGGTTCTTTTTAAAGCTACTTTTGCAAAAAAGAAAGTTTGTATTGTTCCTTTTAGAGCCCAAAATAAAGTATTTCTCCTATGAAAGCAAGAAAATTTCTGATTGTGGTTCTTTTTATAGCTCAAAAATTAAAGTGAGTTCAATTTTAAGAAAAAGAAGTTCAAATTTTAAACTAACTTAACTAAGTTAGTAAAAACTCTAACTATCTTAATAATCTTAAAACTAAGCTCCTATCTGCAATAAAATCGTTAGAATCTTGCAAAATAACAAGTGAAAGACGTTAGATAATTGGTGGACTTCAACAAGTCTAATTTTTATCCTCGGTTACAAATTTTATTTTTCTTATCTCTATTTGTCTATGATGCACTACAGAACAAACTGTATGTGCTACAAAATAACAATGATGCGCTAAAAGAATTCAGAAATGCACTATACTATTTTCAGGATGCGCTACTCTATTCTGGAGGCGTTGCTCTGTTTTTCTCCCGCGCTGAGACCTACAGGAAAATATTAGTATTATGATGCGCTAAGGAAAAGACTTCATGCGCTAGATGATGGACCCAACGCGCTGAACAGTAAACCGAATGCGCTAGGCTGTTGACTAGATGCACTAGGGAATGTTTCCCATGCCCTGATTCTTGTTTCTCGTGGACCTGCAAAAGTGGTTAAATTTAAAAACTGATTTGATATATGGGGTGATGCCCCATGGTGGGCACCAGAAATGTATGCGAGAAAAGCGGGTCGATAGAAATTGAAATGTGAAAAATTGAGTTCTAGGGAGCCTTTCTCACACACCCACAAGACTTTTTGGTGCAAGCTATGGAGTCATGAAGTATGGCTCAGCTTCCCAAGGTTGGTTCCATGGTTCTTTATCTTACACAGTCCCTCAAACCAATGTTTTTGCTCTCAGATCACTGAACAAAATGGTTTAGGGATGACAAATGCAAGAACGAGGGATGCTTTTGTTGATTTTAAGATGAAATGCATGCTAAGCTATGCATGATCCTATAAATGCAATAAAATAGTTATAAGATGACAAGATTAGTAACAAGACTATCTTAGCATGCTATATTAGTCTATGATTAAGCTAAATGATAAGGAAAATAATCTAAACATGCATATTTAGATTAATTCCTATTGAAAAGAGAGGCTAAATGATGAGCACAATGTTATATTAAGCTTGGATGGATTTTAGTATAAGTATGATGCTAAAGACTTGGATGATGTGAAAATGGAGGAATGAGAGCTCTATTTATAGCAAAAACAGGGCAATGGATGGTCAGGATTGAAAGAGGCAATCAAGGGTTGAGTTTGAAAGTTGGGAATCCATGTTTACAATTGGCACCAATGAAATGGTGACAATTGTCAACATAAGACTGGGTGAGAGGAGATGTAAGAAGCATTAAATGCTTGAGAAGACCTCATGGTTACCCTAGGAGGTAAGGGTTAAGGTTAGGTTAGGGTTATCCAATGGATAAAGCTTCTACCCAAAGGATAAACTCTTGTGCAAAGGATTATGGATAACCATGGTCAGAGCAATAAATGCTTGATGAGACCCTTGGGCTACATGGAGGTTGAGTTTATGGAAATTCTTTAACCATGCTAAAGGGTTGAGTTAACCATTAATGGTTATGAAGACTTTTGGGACAAATTTGTAAGAGTCCTTCCAAATTTGGGGGTATTCAACAAGTTAGCTTGTTGAATGGATAAAGGCTTTAATGCCTTTAGAAGACTTTACTCCAAATTTGAGAAGTGACCTCCTCAAATTTAGGGAAAAGGGATAATGGATGGGTTTGGGTTAATTAATTAGGATTAGATGGATTCTAGAAGAAACTAGGAAGAGGGTTAGGATGCAAGTGGGAGATGTAGGATTTTGCAAGTGGGTGAGGGAAAATAGAATTAATTAAAATAAATTTCTTTATTTTAATTTGGTTGCAATTAAATAAATTAGATTTATTTAATTTAGGATAACTATTTTAATTAAATTTGAGTTTAATTAAAAAGTGGATAGAGGCTTTAATTGAATAAAATGAATTTATCCTATTAAATGGTATAGTGAATTTAATTGAGTAATTTACTTAATTAAATAGAGGAATGCGGGTAATTTAATTAAATAGGATTTAATGAAATAGAGAAATGAGCATAAAATATTCATTTAGGAATATGGTCATTTTTATACGTCTACACTATATACTATGATAATTCAAGTGCTATCAACATTTCTAAGAATCCAGTGTTGCATTCTAAGACTAAGCATAAATCAATGAATTTTCATTTCTTGAGAGAAAAGGTGAATGAGAAGGAAGTCAGGTTAGAGTATGTATCTACAAAGGAACAAATTATAGATATGTTCATGAAGCCTTTGTCTAAGGATACTTTTGAGTATCTTAGAGAGAAGCTAGGGGCAATTTACCCTCCTAATAAGAACTAAGGTGCATTTTGCAATCATATCTTGTGATCCAGATTGATGGGTGGTGGCTGCTACTCAGGGGGAGTAGTCAGTGTTGTGGCTTAGATGTTCAGATTTGTGAGTTTTTGTGGTGCAAATATGTGCCTTTTCCATATATGTCAAATGGGAAGAGATTCATGTAAAAAACCATATAGTAATTTAAGGGGGAGAGATTATTTATGTAGAAGAAGAGATTTATCTAAGAGAGTTGGCGATTTCTTTGACATTGATTGTTTTTCACATTATATGTTGCCATCAATACCAAAACAGGAGATTGTTTGATGTAAGGGGAGATTGTTGGGATAATGTGCAAATATGTGTTTGGATTGACTGAGTGATGTGTTGTCATTGATGTCAACATATTCGTCTATGTGTTCTAGTGTTGTAGTCAGATTAAGTGAGTTGGTTTGGCCAGTGTGTTGCAGATGAGTTATTGCGGATTAAAGGGTTTTAAGATAAGTATATCTAGTTGATTCATCTTAAGTTTTAGTTGTTCACATGGATATTTCATTGAGTTATGAGATCCAGTATAAATATCTTCAGCGACAACTTTTGCAAAATATGAGGCACAGAATGCCAATGTGGTAGCTTCCAAAGCTATAGTATCTTTGAGTGTTCTAAAAATGGCATCACCCAACTTTTTGTCTGCCCCATATAAAAAAAATTGGCTTCTCAGTGCTAGGGGCCTTTACCCACTAGGCAAATGCCTTAATGCTTGGGTTAAATCCTGAGCCATGTTTACCAAACTCTTGGGCTTAGATGGGGTTCTCCCGCCTCATGACTTGATCCAAAATAAATATCTTTTGCATGTCCCACCCTAGGACCAACATCATGCCACTGGCCTTGATCAGTTTTCTACCCTCCTCAGGGGTGCATTCTATGTTATCCTTATCAAAATTTTCTAACTCTTCTTATGATATATTATTCAATTTTATCTATAGCCAAAATGCTTTGAAATTTGGAGTCTTGATAAAATTATCATTAGAAAAAAATTGTGCTACAACAAGAATTCTTTCATCTCTTGCATCGTCCTCTGAGATAAAGCTAGGGATAATTTCCCTATCTTCATCCATTGGTTCATTAGAAAAATCATTATCTTTAAAGGTATCTTGGGGAGGAGAAGCTGGAGGAACTTTTGCATCCTCTTCATCATCACACACAATCTTAATGAAATTAGAAAAGACTGCCTTACACTTTACAATTTTTCTTATGGCCTCTGAAGATGGATGACTCTCTTGTGGAATTTGCTGAGAGGGGGCATCTTGGGAAGACTCTCCTATCAAAATTTCCTTACCCTTCTTATCTCTCAAGGTAGCCCTCATATGCTCATGGATAGGCCTTTATTCTTCAACTCTACCTTGGGGTTACTCTACCTATGCCTCATTCACAATAGCTTAAAAAATCCTCAATTTACACAACATCCTTGCAAAATTGTTTTGGATGTTGGAGAAAAATCCTTGAAAGTTAGGGTCCCTCTGCATTCTTTCCTTTTCCATTCTCTTGGGTATATACCACTTTTTTCTCCTTTGAATGACATCACTTAGAAGGCAATTTCTTATTAAATCCTTATACTTATCAAACTCATGGTAGGTTCCTTTCACCTTCATCTTTTGTGTCCTAAGCTCTGATGATATGATGAATCAATAATGATTTGGTCAACTACTAAGAGGGGTGAATAAATAGATAGAAAACAAGCTAAGCTTTCACCAAAATCAAATCCAACTCATAAATCAATCACTGAACTAACCGGTTAAAACAATGAGTAATAAATTGCAACTGCACTGTCAAGTTTACCGATTGAATGGCATAACAAAATAATAGTGTAACAGATCTAAAACTCTCAAACCATATAACCAAAACATCAAACCACTTTACTAATCATTAGTAAAAGCACTTTTCAGATCACTTTCAGTCATCTAAACATATCTAAGTGGCTTTACTAGTTAAACAAATTAACTATATCAAAACATAACCACAAAAACCATTCACCACTTGACACAATAATTTTGACGTGGAAACCCAAATGGGAAAAACCACAGTGGGGATGAATACTCACAAGTATTCTGAACTCTTCTGAAGTTTTCCCGAATAGAAGCCAAGCCTTGTTAGAAGCTTTACAAAAATGTCCTGTTAGGAACATATCCGGTTAAGGACCACCCAGTTAAGGGATTGACTACAATACCTTGTTAAAGGCAATACCCTGTTAGGAGTAACCTCGATAGAGGATTTAAAATCCAAGCTAATGGAGCACCTGGTTAGAGGATTTACAAAACACTAAGCTTGTTAAAGCTTACCCGGTTAAGGGATTTAACTATTGTAATTGTTAGAGAACAACAAGGTTTTTGCTAATATGGTAATAACACTACTTTGCTTGATCAAATCCTTTTCATGCTCCAATTTGACTTCAAACATTTTGTAGATACTCCTTCTAGTTCGGGAATCAATCACACTAACATTTAACCAAAATTGCCAACACTACTACAAAACAACTCATCGACCTTATAAGCAAAATAATAGGTCGATAACACATCACAAAACCTAATATCTCATAGAGATTACAAACAAATCAATTCAACCATGACCATTAGATTACATAAAAATCATCAACACATTGTTCAAGACAACCTCGACCTCTCCTTGATCACCGCTCATCAAATCTTGTAACTCATCACACGGTTTCCACTTAATGCAATGTAATCGCTCATTCCCAAGATAAAAAAATTATCTCTATGTGCCAAAAACCACTTGAAACTCATCACGTGCATCATGCATACATGGCATAATCATCTTTGATAACCATTTGATCATAGATTAACACAACCAATTCACCAATCTCTATTAGTTAGGGTTTGGCATATCAATAGGTAGGGTTACCGGTTGATCATACTACTATAAGAGTAATACTGGTTTCCTTCACTTGCTCAACTACCGGTTGTAAAACTGCAACACTACCGGTTACAATACAACTCCATTACCGGTTACAATTGACATCAATGACAACACTTAAACTTCATTAATGCAATCTTCATGCAAATTCCAACAATCTCCCCCTTTGGCATTTATGACAATACAAATATCAATACCCTTTGATTATGATGACTGAGAGTAATTCACATACACAGGTATAGGATTCCCGGTTTACATTTTACCATGTACTCTCCTTCAACTGAGTCTCCATGTCTTTAGCTGGTAACTGGATACAGTTCTTCTCTCTATCAATCATATAGTTCTTCTCCCCCTTTGACACCAATGCCAAAGTGAAAGTGAAACATTCAGTGTCAAACTTCACTGTTTTACAATAATGATCTGCAACTTGTTGCTCCCCTTGTGGAATAGCTCCACTCTACACCAATCCCGCTTCAAGATCTTCAATAAGCTCCGGGACTAATATCTTCTACATCTATTCAACTGACCTCATATAGGGGCACAACCCGTAGCTGACCTCTAAGATACTCAAAAGTAGTCTTAGGAAGAGGTTTAGTAAAGATATCTGCTAGCTATTCCTTAGTAGATACATGCTTGAGTAACACATCTTTATTCTGCACTTTCTCTCTCAAGAAATGATATCTCGACTCAATATGCTTGGTTCTAGCATGCAACACCTGGTTCTTTGAAATATTTATTGTACTAGTGTTATCACAAAAACTCCTTACCGGTTCTGTAATCTTCAACTTAAAATCTTCCAGAATGTGTTTCATTCAGATTGCCTGGGTACAATTCATATACACTGCAACATATTCAGCTTCAATTGTTGACTGTGATATACAACTCTTCTTCTTGTTTCTCCAAGATACAAGCCTTCCTCCAAGAAAGAATGCACCTCCGATTGTACTCTTCCTGTAATCAACATTTCCTACCCAATCTGCATCTGTATAGACTTTCAAATCAAAGTTAACTGCATATGGATACCATAACCCATAATCAATAGTACCTTTCAAATATCTGAATATCCTTTTAGTGGCTACCATGTGTGTCTCCTCCGGGTTCTATTGAAATCTGGCAACTAATCCAATTGCATGAGAAATATCCGATTTGCTATGAACAACATAAAGTAGTTTCCCTATCATAGACCTGTACTCCTTTTCATCAATGGACGCGAAATCCTCCTCCTTAGATAGTTTACAACCTGTAACCATTGGTGTCCCAACTAGTTTATAGTCTCCCATTCCAAATGTCTTAAATACCTCTTTCACATATTGGACTGTGTGATAAAGATACCATTCTTCATCTGTTGAATTTGCAAACCTATAAAGAATTTTATCTCTCCTACCAGAGACATCTCGAATTCACTTTTCTTCTCATTTGCAAAGTCATCACTCATGTCATCATTGCCTCCAAAAATAATATCATCCATAAATACCTCACTAACCAATATCTTATCTCCTTCAGTCTTGAGATGTATATTGCTATCTTCAATGGTTCTCTGAAAACCTATCTTCACCAAGTGTGAATGTAGTATTTCATACCGTGCTCTTGGTGCTTGCTTCAAACCATATAGTTCCTTGTGTAGTTTACACACCATATCCTTTGGATCTATCAAAGCATAACCATCTGGCTGTTCAATGTAAACTTCCTCTTGCAGTATTCCATTTAGAAATGCTGACTTCACATCGAGCTGATATACTTTGAATCCCCTACATGCTACAAATGCAAGTAAAGTCCTAACACCTTCCAATCTAGCAACTGGTGTAGATGTCTTTCCATAGTCTTCTCCTTGTTCTTGTGCATAACCTTTGCATACCAATTTGGCTTTGTTTCTGACTACTACTCCATCTTCATTCAGTTTATTTCTGAATACCCATTTAGTACCTATTACATTTTTATTCACCAGTCTAGGTACCAAGGTCCATGATTTGTTCTTCTCAACTTGGTCAAACTCTTCTTCCATAGCCTTGATTTAGTGATCATCTCCAAAGTCTTCCTTTTCTGGTCTAGGCTCAATAGTGGAGATCATACAAGAATTCTCTCTAATTCTTCTTCTGGTTAACACTCTAGCATCTTTATCTCCAATAATCTGATCAAGATTATGATTGAGTCTAACATACCTTGAAATAATATGATCATGATCTTCAGGTTCTTCTTCCTCACTATCTTCATCTTTTACATAATTTACCTGTTCCGGTTGAACTGGTACTGCAACATTCATTTCACCAACTTATGGCTTCAACGGTTCTGGCTCCAAAATCAGAATATAAGGTTCATCTTCCTTCTTCTCCTCACTAGTTTCCCATGTATATTCAGGACACTCATCCACTCGGACATCAACACTTTCAATGATCTTCTTTGTCCGGTTGTTGTAACATTTGTAGGCTTTGCTCTTGGTGGAGTAACCAAGAAATATGCCTTCATCACTCTTAGCATCAAACTTACCAACATAGTCACCTCTCTTGATAAAACATTTACTGCCAAAAATCTTAAAGTAACTGACATTAGGCAACCTACCATACCAGTATTCATAAGGATTTTTATCCTTACCTCTTTTAACCAATATCCAGTTCATTGTGTAGACAACTATGCTGACAGCTTCTCTCTAGAAAGTTTTAGCAATGCCTCCTTGTATTAGCATAGTTCTAGCAGCTTCAACAACTAACCAGTTGTTCCTCTCTGCAATACCATTTTGCTGTGGTGTCCTAGGTGCAGAAAGCTGCCTCTTAATTCCATTGTCTTCACAGTATCTAGTGAATTCCTCTAAAGTAAATTCACCACCCTGATTAGTTCTTAAGCACTTTATCTTCTTTCCACTTTACTTTTCAGCTAAGGCCCTGAATGCCTTAAACTTTCTAAAGGCTTCTATTTTGTCCTTCAAGAATGTGACCCACATCATTCTTGAGAAATCATCAGTGAAGATCATAAAAAACCGATCACCTTGAATACTCCTAGTCCTTATTGATCCACAAAGGTTTGTATGAACCAAATCTAGCAAATGTTCTGCTGAGAAAGATTTTCTCATAAAAGTTGAGGATGTCATCTTCCCTAACTGACATTCCTTACGCAGAACATTCACCGGTTTGTCCAACTGAGAAAAACCTCTTACCAATTCGGACTTACTGACTTTGACAATGTTATCAACATTTACATGACAAAATCTCCGATGCCAAAGCCAACTATCATCTACTTTAGTAATTAAACAATTGTTGACTTTAGGATTTAGATGAAACAAGTTACCTTTTGTTTGCTTTCTAGTTGCAATCATTTCACCTTTGCTCCAATAGATTTTGTATATTCCATTCTTGAATTCCAATGGATAACCTCTGTCATTGAGTTGAGCAACACTCAAAAGATTGTGTTTCAATCCTTCAACTCAGTAGACATCATGTGCACTGCTCTTTCCATTAAGAGAAATGGTTCCCTTTCCTTTTACCATGTAGGGTGAGTCATTTCCAAATCTCACAACACCTCCATCAAATTCCTTCAAAGTAAGAAACTTACTTCGATCCCTAGTCATGTGGTGTGAACAACCACTGTCTATAATCCAATCATCAGAACTATCCATGTGAGAGACTAATGCCTTCTGATCTGATGTCTCTTCTTTAATGGCAATAAAGACAATGTCCTCATTTGTATCTCCCTCATATTTCTCATCAGTAATTCCTCCATCAACTGTAACGAGGCAATTTCTTTTACCATTTCCTTTGTACTTCTTATACTTCTCTTGTTTATGCTCATTGTCTCCATTTGGACAGTTAGCTGCAATATGTCCAATTTGGTTACATGCAAAACAATCTAAAGGTAATTTACCTCCATACTTACCAATACCTTTGGGTAACCGATTGGCCAACAATCCTTCAAGCTCAATCGGACTGTCTTCATCATCAACTTCTCTGCTAGATCTAGACTCATAACTGTGACTATCTTCTTCGCTTTTTCTCAACGGTGGATTAGAAACTAAAGCTCTAAATGCAGATTTTGTTTTCTGAGCACTTGCATCATAACCATTTAATTCAAATGAAGTTAGTTTACCAATGATGAAGTCAAGAGTTACCTTTGTTTATCAATAGACTCAAGTTCATGGATCACTACAACTCTGATAGCTTAGATCAGTAGAAGGGTTCTCAACACCTTGCTAACCACTATGGTATCCTCCACTTTACCTCCAACACTTTTGATCTCACCAACTATCTCCTTGATCCTCTGACCATACTGTTGAATATTCTCACCTTCAGCCATCCACATGTCATCAAATTTACCTCTCAAACTCTCTTCTTTGGCAATCTTAACATTCTCATCACCACTATAAGTATCCTCAAGTTTCTTCCACACATCATAAGTAGTCTCCAAACCATAGACATCAACATACTCTGAATCAGACAAGGAACTGATAATGGCCTCCAATGCTTGATTATTCTCCCATTTCTCCTTCTTTTGATCATTTGACAGAATCCCACTAGGCAAGGTATATTTGGTAACAACATTTTCTCAATGTTGACTTCCTAGACTCTTGATATAGATCTTCATCCTATCACTCCAGATTCTATAGTTTTACTTATTGAAATTTGGACCTTCTTTCTTCATCATGTTCTTCTATATATTTTGTAGACACCTAACATTAATATTTAATTAATTTAAACCTATCAACATAATTAATTAATTTAATTGTGTTATCCTTATCCCTCTCAGAATTAATTAAATCTATTTTAATTAATCCTATCACTATTGTCCAATAATTAATTTATCAAATAAATTAATTATTCCCCTATTCTTCTAAAGTCCCCTCCAATAATTATTTCCTCTAAACCCACTCAGTTGATTAATTCTAATTAATTAACTTATTCATGTGATTCCTACAAATCACTTTTCCTAATCCCACTCAACCTAATTAATCCTTCTAGAATCTCTCATAATCATGATTATCATTATCCCTCAATTTTTTAATTCCCACTCATGTCACATCAACATTGAGGGATTCAAAGAAATTCTCTCATAATCATGATTATCATTATCCCTCAATTTTTTAATTCCCACTCATGTCACATCAACATTGAGCCTCTCAAAGAAATTCCAATTTCTTTGAATCCCTCAATGCTTCCTTATTTTGGAATTTTCAATTCCTTATATTTGAAATTCAAATTTCTCCCCCCTTTTCCCAAGGAATATTATATTCCTGTTTATTTTCCCAAGGCACTCTTGATCCATGCCTTCTATCTAAAATCAATCTCAACCCTTCATAATCAAATCAATCTTGGCCCTCCTTTGGCCTCATCCAATCTATAAATTGGAGCCTATTCTCCTCACAAATCATCCACTTCTCATGCATTGCCATGCTGCCTATTTCTTCTCTCATTCTCTTCTAATTCAAATCCTCCTATCCACCACTCAAATCCAATCCAATAATCCACTTACCTTGTTGAGCATTTGGAGAGCATTCCACATCCATCAAGAAGGAGCCCATCTAATCAAGTTGAAGAGAGGTGCTATTCAACTTCACCAAAGGCTCAATCTGAGGGAGAAGGTAAAGGTTTGCAAGGTATAAGAATTATCTTCATGTTTTTATGTGGTTTTATGCATGTTTCATGTTTGAATATCTTTTAGTGTTTTTTTTGTGCACTAACCACTTGAATCCACCTTGATGGTTTTTCCCATCTTCATCTTTACCTCAAGCTATTAGAATTAGACACTAGAGGACCTAAAATGATCTGATACCAATTGATGATATGATGAATCAATAATGATCCAGTCAACTACTGAGAAGGGGATGGGGGGTAAACCAGTAGATAGAAAACAAACTAAACTTTCACCAAACTCAAACCCAACTCATAAATCAATCATTGAACTAACCGGTTAAAACACTGAGTAATAAACTGCAACTGCACTATCAAGTTTACCAGTTGACTGGCATAACAAAATAATAGTGTAACAGATCTGAAAATCTCAAACTATTTAACAAAAAAATAAAAACACTTTACTAATCATTAGTAAAAGCACTTTTCAGATCACTTCTGGTCATCTAAACATATCTAAGTGGCTTTACCAGTTAAACAAATTAACCATATCAAAACATAACCACAAAAACTATTCACCACTTGACACAATGATTTTTGACATGGAAACCCAAATGGGAAAAACCATGGTGGGGATGAATACCCACAAGTATTCTGAACTCTTCTGAAGTTTTTCCTATGAGGAGCCAAGCCTTGTTAGAAGCTTTACAAAAATGTTCTATTAGGAATAGATCTGGTTAAGGACCACTCGGTTAAGTGATTGACTAGAATACCCTATTAAAGGAAATGCCATGTTAGGAGTAACCTCGATAGAGGATTTGAAATCCAAGCTAATGGATCACCTAGTTAGAGGATTTACAAAACACTAAGCCTATTAAAACTTACCCGGTTAAGGGATTTAACTGTTGTAATTGTTAGAGAACAACAAGGTTTTAGCTGATCTAGTAATAGCACTACTTTGCTTGATCTGATCCTATTCATGCTCCTATCTGCCTTTAAACATTCTGTAGATACTCCTAGTTCGGAAATCAATCACACTAACACTTAACCAAAATTTCCAACACTATTACAAAACAACTTATTGACCTTATAAGAAAAACAATAGGTCAGTAACATATCACAAAACCTAAGATCTCATAGAGATTTCAAACAAATTGGTTCAAACATGTCCGTTAGATTACATAGAAATCATCAGCACATTGTTTAGGACAACCTTGACCATTCCTTGATCACCACTCATCGAATCCTATAACTCATCACACGGTTTCCACTTCATGCAATATACTTGATCATTCCCAAGATAAAACAGTTATCTCTACGCACCAAAAACCACTTGAAACTCATCACGTGCATCATGCATATGTGGCATAATCATCTCTGATCACCATTTGATCATAGATCAACACAACTGATTCACCAAGCTCCATCGGTTAGGGTTTGACATATCAACAGGTAGGGTTAGCGGTTGATCACACTGCTACAATAGTAATACCACTTTCCTTCACTTGCTTTACTACCGGTTGCAAAATTGCATCACTACTGGTTGCAAAACTGCATCACTACTGGTTGCAAAACTACATCACTATCGGTTGCAATACAACTCCATTACCGGTTACAATTGACATCAATGACAACACTTGAACTTCATTGATGCAATGTTTATGCAAATTCCAACAAGCTCATTTATGTATCCCTCTGGGTCATACTCTCTAGCCTTTCCACTTTTGAGATGATATGTGTCTATCAAAAAATCTTGTACCTTTTCAAGTGTCTCACTCCCCATAGTAAAATAATCATATACAGTAAACCTAGGGAGGTGTGTCCCCTTTTTCTCTATTTGAATCCGTTTCTTCTCCATCCACATTATTTACCACATGAATTCAATGAATGCTAGCATTGGAGAAGTAGTAAGGAGTAAGATGTGAGGTGGCTGAGGGCCTCCGAACACCCTCATGATTTGGCAATCAGATATAGGAAAATATTTCCAAAATATTGGGCAAATGTACCCTCTGGGAATTGTACATTTTTTGTCTTGACATCCCTAATACTTAATACCTTTGCAATATCCTTAGGGATCCTTACAGTTTGGAACCTACAACATCTTAGAATATTCATTACAAAATGATCAAATAATGTAGAGTAATTAGACCACCTGAACCCCTTATCCTAGACTTGGATCCACCTTTGAACGAGTCATTTGCCACCTGAATCAGGATCAAACATATTTATCTTCAATTATGCATACCAATCAGTAATGTTTGTTGGCATTTGGAATAACTGATACAGATGTAGGTGATGCAATTGAAGTTGGATTACTACACTGGTAAAGGATAGAAGTCTATTTGTGACGAACAAATTGAGAGTTTATGAATAGATGACATGATTAGTTATTTGTGTTGTCATTGATGGCAACCGATGTCAAATGATGTTCCTGATGATCCTGATGTTTTGTTTTGTCATCTAAGTATTTTGGTTTACCGGAAGATAGGGTTTACCGACAGTGAACTAAAGTTTGTGAAATATGACTTTAACCGGTAAAGAAGTGCTATTTTGATTGGATCCGATGATCGGCGATGATTGGTGATTTGTGGTTTGGATGGCGAACTTTTATCATGGAAATGTGTATGTGATTGGAACCAGAATTTGTGGAGATTACTAGAAGGCGTGTTTCAAATTTCTGATGAAGTTTTGCTAAGGTTTTAGCAGGGTTTAAGACCGGTGAAGAAATCATCAAACTGATAATGATTTCTATTATGACAAAGATCGACGATGAGTCTACATGAAGTTGGTAACATGGCACAACCTGTGTGAAATATTTAATTGTTGTTTTGGCATGATTCAAGGAAGAATTTCTTGGGAATCAACAAAATGCTTAGCAGAGTGTTTTGAGGGTTTGACTTTGGTATAAATTGAATTTTTCATGATGGGTTACAATCAATCAATGGTTGATATTACATTGTAATTTGTTGTAATGATCTGTATAACGACCTATGATGATCTCTTATGATTTGAATTGTAAATTCATGATGTAATTAGGGTTTTGTGGCTGATCTAGTTGAGATGGCTATTTAGGATGACATAGTTGATGTTTATGGTGTCGGTGGTCTTAGAGATTGTGTTAAGCCATCCAAGAGAAGTGTGAGATCTTCCTAAGAGTTGCAGAGTGTTGTGTATAATTGGATTTGATCAAGCAAGTAGAGAAGTGCAAGTAACAAATCTTTCTTTCACTGTTGTTCCCTAACAGTTGCAACAGGTTAAATCCCTTAACCGGGTAGGTCCTAACAAGCCTTAAACATTTAAGTCTCCTAATAAGGAAGCTCTCAAAAGAGTGTTAAATCCTCTCATGAGGTTGATCCTAATAGATCATCAAGCTCCTAACCGAGCTGCAAGGAAAATACCCTAACTTGGTGACTCCTAACAGAGTCAGCTTTTAATCAGGCATATTGTAAGCTCCTAATAGGGCTAAGCTCCTCACAGGGTGTACTTGAAAAGAGTACAAATATTTGTGGATGACAACTCCCACCGTGGTTTTCCCTATTTGGGTTTCCATGTCAAAAACTTATGGTGTTCATGTGTGGACTGGTTTTCATGTGATGTTCTTATTTATGTTTCATTTCATGCATTATTTGTGAGACATCAATTATGATGTTTTATCAGAAGTTTACTAGAGGTTACCAATAATAATAAGGAGTTGTTTGATAAAGTATTTGATCTGATTGATAAGGTTAATGAGTTGGTAAATGATCAAGTTTAAATGACTTCTTTGGTGGTGAAATTATTGATAGTTGATTAATGTGTTAAGCAAATTTGATAGAGGTTGTTAGATCTAATTAAAGAAGTTGAGAAATTTGTTAAATAGTTTCAGATCTGATATAAGTTTGATTTTGGGTTTAAAGTTTCAATTGGTCTTAATACTGATTCACACCTCTCTTAGTATTAACCAGATCCTCATAGGATTAATAGTTTTGAAAAATAATTAGATGGCATAATAGTGAATAGTATCTGAAATCTAATGGGGTCTTTTCATCCTTTGCACTTATTAACTCCTCATGTAGCTTATCTTGTATGTATGATTGATAAATTGCACAATTCATTGGACTCGAGATGCTTGAGATGTTGGATTTTCATTGCCATCATCATAAAATTGATAAGCATCGTAGACCTTCTACAATGTATCCCTAGAGTTTGGCAGAGAGCATAGTATGTTTTCACAAAGTAATTTTCAAATGTCACCAGGTCAAAGGGCTCCTTTTCAATGTTCAAAATATAATTCTTGCCTATTTGATACATCCTCTTCCTATAATGGGGGAGCTCTTCATCTCTCAACAAGTTTTTCTTGATACAATATTTGGTCTTCAACGTCTTCAAACCAACCAATTTAAGTGCACTTCTATTCAAACCAAAACAAGAAATGATGACATCTTTGGCTACATCAACCAAAATATGACCAATTGTTGTTCTCACTATCATGCTCTCAAGATGATATCACTTTCCCAATTGTCTAATGAGAAGTGGTTCTACAAAAATGTTGGGGACTACAAGCTTTGGCAAGTCTAAATTCCAAAAATTTAAAACATGGGTTGGCTTATCCTCGTTGCCATAGAAGTAGTAGAATATTTCCCACCCCTTCTAAGTGGTGATGGCACCTCTACATTTTGAGCTTTTTTCTGAAAAAATATTTTTCAAACTCTGCTACATTGTTGACCTATGAAGAGTTCCAACAGATCTTGATGTAATCCCCTCACTTCCCTTTTATTCTTTTTCTCCATCTCTTCCATTCTTTTTTCAACCTCCTCAGCCAATTCTTCAGCATTTTTGGCTGAATTTGATGCAGTGGGGCCTTGTGTGAGAGGTGTTGAACAATTTTTTATAATGACAATAAACCATGAGTTCATGTTGAAAATACAAAAGTTTTCTAAAAAATGATTTAAGTGTACTTTTAAGAGTTCCTATAAAGACCATTGAAAATTTCATTGACATTAGGTTCACAACCCTTATCGACCAAATTCAACCATCGGATGAACATAATTAACTCTCACCGAAAGGCCTAGTTTCACCAAAAAAGATGTATCCACTGTGTCAAAGAAATGGTTAAATTCTTCCTTGATAAAATAAACCATCGAAGAGACCATGGCCACGAGTAGACTTGAAAGGGATTCGCCAAAGTCATTTTTTTTCATCGAAAAATACATTAAAGAAACTAGCAGCTATATTATTTCAAAGAATTGTGGGCCCCAAAGATCCAATATAGCAATAGGCTGACAAAGTAAAAGGGGACATCGAAGAAGGATTGATCATTGGTGAAAGGTTTTTTTCTCCTGGCAAAATGAAGAGCTTCACCGAAATGGCGGTCTCGAGTGAGATGAGAAGACCACTCATCAATGATTAGTTATCGATGAAAACTTAGATGTCGAACAAATAATTTCAGGATATAACAATGAGCTGGGATTCACCAAAAAGGAAAGCGACAAAAACTCCCATTAGAATTAACCATCCGGGATAGGAAGGAGTGGGACCCATTCCGATGAAAAATAACGTTTCGATGGAAACTTAAAGCATATTGGCGAAAACAATAATCTCACCGAAATGAAGGTGAGTTCGATGAAAAAGGGCCTTTCAATGAGAAAGAAATGGATGGTGCTGAAGAGAAATGTTTCATCGAAGTAAACAATAGCATCTTTCCTGCCACAAAACATTGAAGAAAGGAAAAGGAACCGTTAGATGAGGCAATTACTCTCTGTCGTGAAATAATTCCAAAAATAAATGAAGTCTGGTCGTTATAAATTTAAAATGAGTGAACTCATGATCATTTCATAATAGACAGATGTAACCAATGAAGCTACTGCAAGATCATAATAAAACAACAGGATAGATGGCAATTCAGGCAACATTGGCTAAAGAATTCACAGATAGTTTTTCAAGGAAGAGTAGAAAGCCTAGAGCACCAGGTAAATTCCTCATTCCTAGTCTCTGAAATTATAATGGAAACTTCTTCATCTAAGAAAACTAGGGCTAGGAAGCCAAAGGAAGCCCAATCTATAGAAGAAAAGCCAAAGAGGCAAAAGAAGGAGGGTTGCCCATTAGACCTGGATCTATTAGATCAATTTCTCACCTCAAGCTATCAATCAAAAAATATTGTCAGAGGATGAAGGCCTAGAAGACAAATTTGACAACCTAGGAGACATCTGGACAGATATTAGAGGGCATGAGCTATTCATATTTGTATATGTGTGAAGAAACGCTCCAGAACTTGTAAATAATTTATGGAGATTGAATCTTGGGAAGCTGGAAATACCAAATGTCTTCGTGAATGTCGAACTTATGAAGTCTCTGGCTATTAATTACGATCCAAAGACAAAGACCATATATGATTATATGGGAAATCCAATAGTGTCCATCACTAGGGAGATTATAGAAAGTGTATTTGATTTGGACTGGGGGTTTGAAGAGAAAGTAGACACCAACAAGCTCACCTGAGAGTATTTCAATATGGAAGATATCTATAAAAGGTAGAGGCTCCCCATCCATAGACCGAAAGTTGCAGGGTCAATAGTGCCATTTGGTGGAGGAGATAAAGCTCTTTTTGATGTCAATCTTTTCCTTCCATAATTTAAGTATACGTATTACTATGTGGCCCAGGTCTTAGGAATTGAAGCCCCCCCGTTAATGGATATAATGGCTATGATAATTTGTGCAGACATATAATTAAAAAATCCTAGGATGTTTGAATTTGATGCTTATCTTTCTGAGGCTGTGAATTATGGGTTGGAAACGTTGAAGGGAGATATGGTCAATGTCCACTTCAAGTATTACTCTCTCCTCATTCACATATTAATGAGTATTGGGCATGATAACGGATTATGGATGGACGGGTTGTGTGTCAGAGCTTATGACAAAGCCAGAGTGAGAAAGTCCATGTAGTTATGGTTGTCTTCATGGGATTAGAGGTACAACAACAACCAGTATTGGCATTTCGAAGAGTTCTTTGTTAAGACACTATACAGATTACTGGGGAACCCATGTAATCACTCCATATCTCTAGAGGTTGAGAGATTCCTTAGGCCCAAGGAATTATGTGAAGACACTATGGTTACACATAATTTAGGGGATTGGTATTGTTTTTTGGATTATACTCAAATAAGGGTGTATGGGTTTGAAGGAAAACCCTATTTACTGCCTATCACGGTGCTTGACAGAGTGACTTATCTTAAGATTGTTAGAAAATTGTTAATAGCTAGTGCCAAACATTTAACAGATCATGGAAAGCATTTCATAGTGTCTGGGTTGTTGGTTTTCTTAGATTTTATTGTTAAGAGTTCAAAGAGCTATGGCTTGTTGCAAACAAGTTAAGTTGCTATAAAATGGTAGAGGGTGATCCCAAGCCAAAATTTGATCTCGAGGGTTACATAAAGGAGGCAAGAGCATCTTAAAAGATGAAGGCTGGAGAGCACATCCCATTGATGCCTGATGACTTCATAAGGAATATAGAAAGGCAGGAAGCCACCGAGAGAAGGAGGAAATATGACAGAGTGTCCAGAGCATACGAGTGGAAACTTGGCTAAGGAAAGATAAATGAAGATATCATGTAGGGAATGGAGGACCCCTTGGCTAGAGCCAAAAAACTTATGGAACATGAGTTGGAAATTCTAGAGGGTGTTCCTACATATGTTTTCAGGGACATAAAACAAAACATCAGGGATATAGAGCCTCTGGCACATATGTCTCCCCAATCTGTTTCCAAATCTATTCCAGTTGATTCACCAAGGGAAGAGTATCCACCTAGATACAGACATGATGAACAAATGAATTTAGCAACTGACCAATACAACATCCAGGAAGTCAATGATGTCAGCCTTTTGGAGCATGAAGAATTTACTTTCGACAGTGATTTTATTCATACTAAGGAATTTAGTACATTCTTGTACTAGCACAAAGGGGCATTAGTCAGGGCTAACATTGAAGGAAGAACTGAAGAAGAGATGCTCGGGACACTCCAGGAGGAAGTGGACCAAGCCATGAAGGAGATGACGTCTGAGAGAGGAAGGCTGTTACTCAAGGATGCTGGGGTGCTCATATACCCAGGATGAGATATGAGATCTACCCTATTGTTCGATGTTTTTTTAAAGAAACAAGGGATAGACAAGCAAATTATGCCTGAAGAGGTGGATAAGATCTTTATGGGATCAGGATATGATCCTAATCGGAAGGCTCTTATGTTGTGGGCTCTATATCCTAAAGAGAAAAGACCCTTGCTCATAGACATCGATGAAGCCTTTGGGCATCTAATGATCTAATAGGATGGAAAGATTGATCCAAGGGTTACTGCCAAATTGAATTTGGATGTGGCAAAACTCAATCAAGACCAGATCGAATTCCTAGTCAGAGAAAATAATACTTATAAATGATTATATGAACGGGCCAATGAGGAAGTGTAACAACTATAAGAGAGACTACTACAATAGAGAATTGCTCCAAGCATCAGTGAGTTAGAAATGGTAATTGAAAGTCACTAGAAGGTTAGGGATGCTTTAACAGACACCATCTATTGGAAGACCAAGAGTGAGAAGCTGGTCAAACAAGTAGAGAGTGTTTGGTACAAAACAGATAAACTAGGCAATGATATCATAGAGCATAGGTTCAAAACCATGTTGATACATGCAGATCAATATTGGAAGGTATATACAGGGACCGTCAAGGCTCTAAGAGAACATGAAAGACTAAAGGAATGGTTGTAGGAGGTGATGAACCATGCAGATACAATGACACCTAAGAATGAAGCAGAGGGGATGACATACCTAGAGCGGTGTGATGGATATACAGAGGTTCTGAATAGAGACCTCCAAGAACTAGATGATGGGAGTACTTCACGGATGCCGAAAATATACATGGAGGGGGAGTTGATATCCCTGGAACAATGACGGAGTGAACTGATTGATATCAAGGAACAAACCATCTCAGGGTTGGACTGGGACAAAGACTTAGCTCATGATTTTGTCCCTAAGTTCACTTCCTCCAATTCTTTTTGTTTAGTGGCTGACTCTTGGTGCAAATGACTGTCACTATAGTTGAACATACCCTCCAGTTCTACTAATCGTCTGGGTATTTCATTAGTTTCTAACTAAACCATGTCATTTCTAAATACTATTTCTCTATCATCCACTACCTCTACCAATGCATTGCAATCAATTTTCTGTCTGTCATAATCATCAATGGATTGTATAAATTTGAGTATATTATCATCATCTGCAAATACTTGCCAATTATACACATTATCCAGAATAGCAGGTCTGGCTTTAATCTCAACTATAGATACACCAGTCAATGTTACATCATCATTTTTCAATACAACATTAGCTAAAAAATCTGCCATAATGTTCTTTTATCTTTCAATCTAGTCAATAGAAAATGCATCAAAATACTCGATTACATCCAAAACAACATGTTTGTACCTTTTCAAACGGTCATTTTTTGATGCATATTTTGACCTTATCTAACAAACTACCAATTCTGAATCCCCAAATACTCTTAATGAATGAATTCCATGATTCTTAGCAATTTCCAGCCCCAATAATAAGGCCTCATATTTAGCTGTGTTATTTGTACATTGGAAAGCCAACATAAAAGAGTATTGGAAAGTGATACCTGATGGGGACACAAAAAGTACTCCTGCTCCAGATCCCTCTTTAGAGCATGCTCCATCAAAGTACATGTGCCACAAGCCTTCTTGTTGAGATTCTAATTCATTGACAATGGGATCAGTATTCTTCAATTGAGGTTAAAATGGTTGCACTATGAAATTGTCAAGGTCCACATATATCATACAATTCAACATATTAGGGTCTATTTTCTCAATAACCTTTGGGGAATGTGGTTCCCTGTACAACTTAACTTGATTTCCATTCACTGGGATAGTTGCATATGAAAGGTCCAATTGAACATTCCCCCCAACTGCTGCAGCCCATTGCCTGGATAACAACATTCCATAGTGAGGTTTAGTGTCAGTCACTATAACATCCATCTTGTAAGTGGATTTAGGGAACGCTGCTATTTTTACCTCTACATACTTCATTGTACCTACCACAGGTACTTCTCTATTGTCCATGGCATAACATTTCCCATACACAGTGCTCACTGATAATCCCAATTCTTTCATGATACCATATGGCATCACATTTGCAGCAGCACTGGAGTCTATCATACAATTTTTAATTAGCCTATTATTGACTAATAAAGGCACATAAAAAGGATCAACTTGGGAAGGCTCTTGAGTGATTGTTGTTCCCACATATATTTCTGCAATTTGTGGCTCCTGATCCTTTTCATCCTTCTTGGCACCTGTAGGTATAGATGAATTATTATCTAAAATACTAGAGAACAAAGAAAAAGAAGCTTCTCAGTGCTCTTTTATTTTTAAGAGTTCCACCAATGGGACTATAACTTTCATTTGGGTCAAAGCTTGAGCCATATCAAAAGTTGAACTAACAATTGACTCAATATTAACTTTAGCCTTTTCTGTTTTTGGCTGGCTTGCCTTTTTAGCTGCAACAATTCCTAGTGAATCACCAGTAGCACTTTTTTCTGCATTCTTTTCCAAGTCTTTGGACTGTTCACCTTTTGCATGGCCATCTTGGGGCAGAGTATTATTGCTTGCCATTTTTTCTGAGATACTTCCTTCATGAACATAGAACCAGGCTCACCTTGATCTCCATCCTTTTTATTGCTTCTCAGATTATAATTATGTTTGGCTTTAGCTATAGCAGCTTTGGTGAGATTCTTTACTTCCTCTTCACTAGGTATTCTAAGATGGATTTCTTCATCTTCAATTGTTACAACATTTAAAGTAGGATACCAGTCAATGGTTAACTACCCATGATCATTTTCATTATAGCTCAATGCATCATACCCACTTACTTCACTTTGTGAAGACTCATCATCACTTTCAATGATAGTTTCAAACATATTTACAACAGGCCTATCCTCATTCTAATACCTTGATTCACTATCATTTCTCATAGACTCATTTAAATCCTGAGCCACAACACATTGATAAGGAGAATGCGGCCCATCACAAGCTATACACCAAGGAGTGTTTTCCATATTATGCATATTCCCACCCTTCAAGGGATCAAGTGTATCTTGGTTATGTGTGTTCCTTGGCTTATCTTTCACAAGCTTACCATCTTTCCAGGTGGTGTTGTATGGAATGTCATGTAATCTAGGGAACCTATCTTGCCAATTATAATGAGGTTTGTCATTTTTATTTACTTTGGAAGTAAGATCTTTCATGGTAGTCATTAGTTTTTCAATTTTTATCCTCCTCTTTAGGAGCTTTATTTGGTTGTGGCTTTGACTCCTGCCACAGTTTGCCATCTGCCCTCCTCCCCACCTTCCCAGATGCTTTCCTATTACTTTCTACATTTATAGCAATTCTAAAGCATCTCTCAAACTATGTAGGTTTTTATCCCTAAGGATGTAAGCCATTTTTGGGATCAAAAGAATTATAGTAAGTAAGTAAACACACATTCTCATGTAACCTCATTATTTGAAAAAGCCTATGCATTGCCTTCTGAAACCTTGCATTGAAGTCTGTGAGAGCTTCATTATTAGACTTTGTGATATTGTTGAATTTATTTAGCATAAAGCTCAAATTTGTTTTATCACCATATTGCTCTTGGAAACAGTTTTTAAACTCCTCCCATGAACTGATACTATTTATAGGTAAGCCTCTGTACCAATCCCTTGCATCATCCACCAGAGACTGTACAAACAATTTCATGATGACATCTTCATTGGGAATCTCATAATCATTTATCATGTCATTGAAAGACTTTAAATGCTCCTCTGCACTTATGGCATTGTTGCCAGCAAATTTCTGAAGCCCATCCCCCAGTTCAATAGGAACATGGTTTGGATATCTAGGGATTCCCTCAAAGAAAAGTTATCTGTACAACTCCAGATTTATGGGCCTCCTCTGGAACTGGTTTCTATTAGGATTATTACCCATGTTCATTCTCATATTAAGACCATGAGTTTTGGAACTTGGTTATTTTGATTGGTAATAGGAACTTGACTTACTGGAACAATACTCACAGGTAAGGTTGACTGAATTTTGACTGTAGGATGTGAGGCATGCTGAGGTGGTGGCTTATTTTGGTCTGCTAAAGGAAAGATTATGGGAGGAGCCTTTAAGTAATCAATTTTTCTTTTAACTTCTTTATTGGTTGCTTCTAATTCAACTTTCTCCAATTCTATTTGCAGATCTTCCCTTTCTCTTCTCATTCTTTCTATTTCTGTTTCATGTGTAGATAATCTATGAGAGATCTCTTCTGCAATTTTAGACCTAGATCCAATCTCTATGACCTTCTGTTTCCCTTTGTTAATAGTGTTTCTATTAGGTTGTGGGTCACTATGAACCTCTCTATTAGCTTACACAATAATTTTGTGTGTAGGATTGGTTCTAATAGCTAGATTTTCCCTGATAACTGGGCCTTCATCCTCACTATTGGGTATTTCTTGGGTGAATAATTCAAGGTCTGCAATCTGCCTCAACAACCTTTCTCTCTCAATCAATTTATCTTTAATCTCATTTTCTTTGTTCATTTCGTTCTGTGTTCTTAAAGAGATCAACTGATGAACTCTTCTATTAAGAACCTCAATTTCCAGGGACACTTCATTTGGATCTGGAAAAACCTCTTTAGAGTCTGATACATGGGCTTAATCAATATCAATCAAACTAATGTTCCCATCTATAGTTCATGGTACAAAATCCATCCTAACATTAGAACTATTCCTATCTTTTCCAGAATTACTAGTATGAGAGACTCTTTGTTGCAGAGTTTGGACATCCTCATTATTGCCAAACAAACTCGAATAAAAACCCATAATATCTTGGTCAGATTCACGGGAAGAAGTATTGGAATTTGCATAGATGGGTCTTTCAGAAGACTTAACTGTATGATTACTCTTCTATATCCATGCAGCATTAACTGGTTCATGTGTAGCCATTCTCCTTTGACCTTTCCGGGCTTGTTCAGGCAATCCCTCTTGCAATATCTCTTGAGGATTTCTCCTCATGTAGGACCTTGTGTTTCTCCCCCTCCGCATTATATGTGCTTCCTTAAAATGAATTATGCTTTGTCAAGAACACTGGTTTTTCTTTATTAGAGTCGCCACCCGAATTTGGGAATATTAAGAAATTATTAAGCTTGGCAAATCACTCATAGGAGATAATAGAATGGGAACACAATTTTTTTAAAAAGGGGAATGATAAGACATAGGGATAAGGAAGCTTATCATGAGGGAATGGGTACACAAATTTGAACAAACTTTTGGCAATACTAGCATTGATCTGCAATATAGATTTACACTATGACTCTCCCCAGCAGAGTCGCCATTTTTGTTGTTCTCAATTTCTGATTTTTTGTTTTCTCTATTAGAATTCTCAAACCTCTATCGCTTATGGAGAGAAACAACATGAAACAGAAACAAAAGACAACATTTAACAAGATTTACATAAAAACATTCTTCACTTCAAGCTTAAACTTAAGCTTAGGTGGGTATACCTCCTAGATCACTTTATGCAATTGAAAATTTACAGAAGACCGGTGTTAACTCCTGCAAACCCTACACCTTTATACATAACTGAATGTAAAATAAAGACTTGTATTCATTTTTATTGATCATCAAGAAAATCATGAACCTTAACAAGCTACACAGTGCCTTATTCGGGCTTCAGAGTCACTCAGAATTGGGGAAGAACTGATAGAAAATATTTCACATATATTGCATTACAATTATTTAACCAAATCTACATATGCCTAACATACATAAACTCTCACCATGTGCATAAATCCTGTCATCAAATTCAAGTAATAATCACTAGTTACCAATGAAAGGGTTTAAGTATATCTAATTTCCCTCTTTGAGGGAACAACCTAAACTCATTCTCGTAAACTTCCTTGCAAATCATTCAATCAAGCATGTTGGCATTATGTGAACCAGTATAAGGACATAATGACATTGTGTGTTGTCATTGATGTCAATATGATGAAGAGAAGAGAACCGGTATAACACTGTGAACCAACATTTGTGCCAAAGTGAAGCGGTGTGCTTGTTCAAGGTGAATCGGCATATGGTTATGGGAACCGGCACATGGAAGCGTTGTATGACTACCAGTTGGTAGTCTCAAATTCAGGGTTTCCGGTTGAAGTGCTTCAAGCCTGTGTGGTTCAACCGGTGACTTTGTGTGATGAGTTAGCATGATAAAAAAGAACAGATTATGTTGCCACGTAAGCCTTGTGCACGTGAAGGATCTTGCATGGAGGAGATTGTTCCTATCTACCTCAGGAATATGCGAAGTTTGTAAATGGTGATAATGTGTGATGGGTTATCAACCACCATGAAATCAGTAGAAAATGAATGATTGAGATTAATGAAGTGTGCTCAATGGTCAGGATTGAACCGTTTGAATTCCTTGACCTAATAGGTTTAGGGTTTAGGGTTTATGCTACCAACCTATCTATTTTCCTATAAGGTCAATGTTGTGACTCTTTCTAGGGTTATTGGCAAAAGTTGTGTGTGTGTATCCAAGAGAAGAGATATGTGATTCTTGCCAGACCAAAGGAGAGAAGTGATACCTGTAGAGTGTAAGTGCAGAAGGTGAAGAGGAGCTTAAGCAGATTTGCATTGGCATTGAGTGCTGTTACCAGATCATTGTAATACCTGTTGATCTCTAACCACTTCAATAGTTGAGAAATCCCTTAACAGGGTAGCTTTAACCGACTTGTTGAAAATCCTTTAACAGGGTGACTTAAAATCATTGAGTTCTTGAAATCCTCTAACAAGGTAACCTTTAATAGGGTTTAACCCTTAATCGGGTATTCTAGCCATCCCTTGACCAGGTGATCCCTAACAGGATCGGTTCCTAATAGAACCTATTGTATCAGTCTTTAACTGGACAAGACTCCTAACAGAGCAGACTTCTAAAGAGTTCAAAAACAAGCTTGTGGATATTCATCCCCACCATGGTTTTTCCCAGTTGGGTTTCCATGTGAAAAATATGTGTGTCATGTGTGATGTCTTCTTCATGTGATGCTATGTTGTTTTCTGTCAAGCGGTGAATCATGTTGATCTAGTTGCTTATATGTACATCTTTGATGGTAGATTACTTGTTCATGCATTATGGTGAAATGGAAATGAAGTGTTAGATTGTATGAGAAGATAAGTGTCAACCAGTTTATGCTTGTCTTAGTTAATTGGGGTTTTGCCGGTTTTACTCTATTCAAGGACCGGTGTTACTATTTGTCTGTCAATGCACAATGTCTGTCGACAAATCGGTTCAAGAGTGTGTTTTTGTCTATACTGATTCACCCCCCCTCTTAGTACCAGTTTGGTACTATTCATTCATCTTTGAGTTATCAAAGCAATCCTAAATAATTCAATCAAAATGGTAACTAATCATAAAGTCACGAAGACAATAGGAAATTAAGACTTGAATGCTCCGGTCTATATATTAATACTTTCCATCAAATTTTACACAACTCAAGAATGATTTTCCAGAAGTCAGACAAACCCTAAATACATTTTGCCAGAGTTATTTTACATAATTCTTGTGATGATTTCCTAAATAGTCCTGGTATCCATTTATAGAAATATGGATGCAACAAGCTTCAGACTTTCCTTGGAAATTCTGTTATAACCATAATTCCCTCTCAAAAGAGGGTTACAATTCTTGCTAAAGGAAACAAGAGGAAAACCAATTAGTTAACCAGCTGGATAGAAGCCAAAATGCTTCTCAGTATTCATAGGTCAAGTGCCAAGTGTCTTTAATTCCTCAAAAACCTGATTAACCTGAAACAAGAAGTTACAAGAGCTAACCACTTCCAACTTTCCTAAGGTTTGTTACAATGTTGCAACATCAATTGACTATTCTTGAGCCTCTGCTTCTTGCATCACATATTTATCCTTCCATTCTTTGAACACGTCATCGCTAGGCCAAGAGAAGTTAACAATTTTCTTCTTCAACTTATTTAATCTTTTCGATGTGTTCCTTAACTGCTTAACTTCTGTTTCCAAAAAACCATAATGTGACTTCATCTTTTCAATTTCCTCAATTGTTTGAATGAATAAAGATGTATCATCTGAATTTATGACATCATTTATCCATTGTGACAATTTATGGCCTAACTCACCAAGCCATACATCTTCATCTTTCAACTTGTTAGTGCCAATAAAACCCCCCAGAAATAATTCAAACTTCTGGTCAGTATACTCTTTTCTATACAGGTTTGCTTTTCTTTCTAGACCAGCTCTTCCCGCTGCCAACCTGGACATACCTTTTACCAACTCACAAGTGGATTTAATATTGGCATCAACATCTACCTCTTCATGAGATGAGCACATGAGTTCCAAATCCGCTTCCCTAGCCATACATTTATTTAAAATTGGCTCCAGAATAGCCTTGTCCTCCTTTAAAGCAGTCAACATGCTCAAAACTCTTTTCATATATATTAATACAATAGAAGCCCCTACTATGTCAGTAAACTTCAAAATTGTGCCCCTGATCTTCTCCTCATATTTTTTTGCAAACATAACCTGAGCCTGCTTCAATTTTTCCATTTCATCCTAGATAGTCTCAGTAGACTGGAAACCGGTAGTCATAGGGGAAGGGGGAAACTCAATGATTGGAATAGTAGATGGAGGCTTTGCTAGAGAGGAGGAAATCATCAAAGTAGAAGATTCACCTTTCTGATGTTGCCCTGCTATTTGATTCTTCAATCTTGCAATTGCACTATCCTTTTGAGCTATTTCAATTTTGGCTTCATTATAGGCTTTTAAGATTAACTCCAAGTTTACTTGGAGATCAACCTTTTCCTTGGCCTCTTTCTCATCTACAACCATATTGAATTTTGCAGATTCCAAAATTGTACTGGCAGCCTCCACCACCTTTGTATCCTTCACTCTCTTCACAATCATGCCTCCATAATAGCTGGCTTCTGAGGAGTCTTTCCTCTTTTTGCTCTCCTCCCTTCTTAGTGACCACATGACTAACGCAACATGATCATTAGTATAAGTCACTCCCTCCTGGGGCTTTGTTTCCTTCCTTATTGCTTCAAGAATTAATGCATCTACTATATCCCACTCAGGGAGAATCAAAACTCCAGCTTCTGCAATCATCTTCCTTCCTTGCTTTGGGTTAATGGTCCCAAATTCTGTCAACATTTCTTTCTTTACATCTGCCTCAACCGTAGATATATCTTTGTGAGGACATTCATTTTTCCTCTTCTCACATCTTGCCTTGAATTGTTCTATATATTTTCTCCAAACAAACTACAAAATGGATCCTGTTTTGACAAAAATGTCATCTGCCAGAAACTCCTCATTGGCCTGCTTAATGACGGGGTCTAGTTCTTTACCTCTAAATTCCTCTATAGTCAATTCCATTTGGGCACTTGCTGGTTCCTCTGGCATTCCTTCTTGCAACTCTTCATATGTGTAAGCAATTTCCCCAAGACTTCCTAATTGCAATAGTTGCTCTGTTGTTGCTTGCTCATCTCCTACATGTATTGGGGAATAGGAAGGAGAATACAAAATCTCACTTGTTTTCACTTCCTTCCCTACCCTTTGCCTTTTAGGGGACTCTTGGACCTCAACCACATCTTCTATTGCTCTTTTTCCTTTTGAAGTAGAAGGCTCATCTCTTATTAGCATTAGTACACTATATTTTGACCTTTTATGCATTTCATATTCACATGGGCGAATCACCTTGGCATGAGCAGACTTGGCTAAAGCCAGTTTAGCCTTTTTGGGATTAGCTTTCATCAGAACCTCCTTCTTCTCCTTCAAGGTTTGCATTAAATCCTCAAAATAAACTACCAAAAACTCGATCTTTTCTTCAAAAGGCTGAAAGCTAGCCAAGGGATCATAACCACTGTCAAAATGGTGAATGAAATCCAAAGCTTTCTTGAAGGCTATCCAATTTTCCTTACTAACTTCTTGCTCAGCTAAATTGAACTCATTCCTTATTAAATCCTTAGGGAAGTGAAACTGGTGGGCCTTACCTACACATCTAGCCCTCTTCTTAAATACTGTTAAAGAAATCCTCTGGATCAACAAACCTTGCCACTGTAGTAGATAACCTATATGGCTGAAAGAAATCATCAAAATGTGTCCAAACACCTTTGGTGATTACAAAATGATGTGTTAGGGTAACAGTTGGGAAAATTGTTCCCTTCCCCTTATTTGTCAATTGTGCTTCCTGCAAGCCTCCAATTTGTCTCAGGACCTCAACAATTCCTATCTTCAAAGGGACTTGATAGGGAAGCAGATATGGATTTCCTCTAAACCCATAAACTCTGAACATAGTGGAGACTGGGTACAAATATATATCGCCCTAGTTGTGTACAATTTTGATGTCTTCAGCAAATTCTTCAGGCCTAAGGAATTCAAGGAGAGCTTTAGGAATCCTACAATTTTGTGGGCACACAGGGATTCTAAGCCTAGATGCAAAACATCTATCAAACTTTAAGTAACTTGCATCTTCTCTATCCCAAGAAAAAATTATGCTCCATAATTGAACATGCATCTCCTCTCCATCCTTTTCCTTGAGCAATTCCATTTCATTAGCAAAATATTCAGCAACCTTGAATAAAAATATGTTCATGAGAAGAGAGTACCATCCAAAAGGTCTGTCCACCTTAGCATTCTTTATCCACATCAATCCCTCATGAATGGAATCCGTGAGATAAGGTGCAAAATCAAATGTCACTACCAGAGATGGGTTCAAAATCTGTGCTATCATGAGCATATAGTGGGTTGGCATAGTAGTATCTGCATCTTCCCCAAGGATTTGACATAAGGACCAATACATTCCCTTAGCCCTCAAAGTAAATAAATCTAAGGAGAAAGGTTCCATGGTGCTCGGGCCTACTACTGTCAGTCCTCCTATTTTGGCAAATAATTCCTTCAAGGGGCCGCTTCTGAGGTGACCTCTCTGTGCCTCATAGACCTTCACCAACATTTCAAAATTGATAGGCTCTAGATAATTTGACAACTCACTAAGTCTGAAAACTCTCCTGAACTCATCATCAGTTATTTCAATTAGAGACCCACCATTTACATTCCTCACAGTCCTGGTATTGGGATCATAATTGTTTGCAATTTGGGTTAACAAGTCCACGTCCATGAAAACCCCAGGGACCATAAGCTTTCCAACATCTAGCTCCCATATGCTATTAATTGGTGCAAGGGAATTTCATTGACTGAACCCCACTTTGAAGAGTCCCAAGCCCACCATTCCTATTTGGGTATCTCTCAACTAGTTCCCTTTATCATATAAACCAACGCCAATTCTCAGGCTGGGAGACTTAGGCACCAATTCCTTTATTTTAGCTGAACTATTAGTGGACTGAGTTAACTACTCTAGAAAATCATTAGAAATGGCTCTCTCCAGATAATCAACCTTCCCTCTAAATTCCTTTTGTGGTGCCATCTCAAAATTATACTTATTTCAATGGGATTTCAAATAGACTCTTTGGAAATTCAAACATCCAGTGACACCAAGCAAACTGTAATTGTTAAACAATTGCAAGAAACTTACTTGTTGCCTAAGAAATTTTTGCCTTGTACACTGGTTCTTCTGCAAGATTCCTTGAATGCATATGAGAAGCTTCAACTCATGTAAGGATTATTATGACAACTGAGCATTGATTAGAGTCAATTATGCCACATGCTTCGGCAATTAATTCATAAATTAAATTCAAAAATTGGCTCCAATGGACAACAAAATTTCTCTAAGTGTGTTGCCTTCTATTGTAGGTTCACAATGCTTAAGAGTCGAGCTTCTCCTCATATTGGTTCAATGATAGCTGTGAGATCATGTGAAACTTGCACATCCTTTATCTTCCCCGAGTCATCCTCTTTAGAGTGGTTCCCACCACCTTTTTTGTGTTTCAGGAGAGATAACTCTTATGCCACTTTGATTTGTGAAATAGTGACATTCATCAGATCGACAACTAACTGCACGATCTTTATTCTCCACCGTAACCGCATGCCTTTACAACTGACTTTAACCACCACTGCTAGTGGTTTTTTGTTGTTTTGTGAAGGATAACCTTCATGCACCTTCACATAGAGAAACAACGACAACCGTTGATCATCTTCAAACATGCCCGGTCATTAACTACCTCAGCCTTCATTGTGGGCCCTTTATGTAAATCCACTTGTCTGCACACTTCCGCCAGATGTCACCACGGGTCAGTCACTTATTTGCTCAAGAAATCTACCAGGCCCCACATTCTAACCGCCACGTGCCTCACCGAACCAAAAATTCAATCAACACTGCTATTTTATTAGACTGGCCAATTGAAAATCCACTTGGAGCCATGCATCTTGTTGGTAGATCACCCTTTGCTTGATCTGCATGTCTAGCTATCTTGCCACCTAACCTGCCATGTAACAACCCCTTCATCTGCCACCAAACAACCAACTCATCCATCGCTGTTTTGTGAAGGATAACCTTCGTGCACCTTTGAATAGCAAAACAATGATAATCATCAAATTGTTTGTAAGATGCGCGATCTTTAACTTAGGAGCCGCTTACCTATCGGGCCCACCACCTTTTCACTATTTCATGAGAGATAACTCTCGTGCCACTTTGCATAGAAAAATAATGAAAGTCATCCGATTGTTTGTAAGATGTGCGGTCTTTATTTTGCTTTTTTGCCACACTTAATTTTTTGCTATTTTGCCAGAGATAACTCTCGTGCACCTTTGAATAGAGAAACAACGACGTCCATCGGATCGACAAGAACTTGCATGAGCATTACGAAACCCGCCAGACAAATAAAAACTTAGGAAAAAGGTGAAAAGTTAAAGAATTATTACAACCCGCCTAAGGAAAGACTTAAAAGGGGGCCCCTTTCTAATGACGGATTGACCCTTCCACTTAAGTGGAAAAAGGTAACGAGGAAACATAAGGGAATACTTTCAAAATGCAAAATTTCAAAGTGCAGAACCCTAAACCCTTATAAAATTAACCTTAGGAACAAATAAGACAATAGAACCTTGAAAAAATTAATGGATCGAAAGGAAACAAATCCCAATATCAAAATAGTGACAACATAATCAATTTCCCCCTTTTATTTATCCATATAATAGTGAAAACCAAAACTATGGGAATTACTTGCAAGGAGGATTTGGGGTGGTTAACACAAAACATATCAGATAATTTGATTTCTTTGGAATAATGCTCTATCCTCATCCCATCCCAAGTGAAGTCAGAACTTCAATTCCAAAATTCACAGGCAGCAACGCTGTTATTGGGGAAGCGCACTACAAAGCTTTTGATATAGTCATGGAGGATTTTTGCCTTTCCTATGAAGATGTCAAGATGAAGCTGTTCATGCAGTCACTGATAGAAGATGCAAGGGACTGGTTTAGAACATTGCCTGATGCTTCAATAAGCAACCTTGCAGAATTCAAAAGGCTTTTTCTAGAGCAGTATGGGGATCATAATATCCCATAGTTTGCATTACACGAGATCATAAGTATCAAGAAGGAGCAAAATGAAACAGTGTTTGAATTCAACAAAAAATTTAACAAAGTCATGAGTAGAATTCCTAATAGGATAAAACTAGTACCTAAAGTGAGAATCCTTTATTACATAAATGCTTTCGATAGCAAGACAAATTATGAACTCAGAACAAAAAACCCTACAACTCTTCAAGAGGTAATGAAGGCTACTATAACTATAGAAAATAACAGGAAAGCTGCTGGCAGGGTTGGGAAGAGAGATGATGCTAGACTATTTAATCCAAGAGCCCCCAAGCAAACTAAGGAGGAGGAAAAAATGGATAAAGTTTTGAGTGCTTTGAAAGACTTATCTATGAAGGTGAACAAAATAGAAAAACAATAGTTCTACCATCGCGATAGACCCAAATTACATGACATGCCTTACAATACTACATGGAAGGATGGAAAATCGGTAGAAAAGCATCAGGTGAATGTTATACCACCCCCAGATCTGTTGAAAAGACCTATGAATTATATGATAGATGATGGTATGTGGTGTTTTCTTGTGACATGCCTCATTCTCCTTCTCAATGTATACTGGAAAAGAAGTTATAGGAAGAGGAGGGAAACTATCAGGAGTATGCCAATGATCAAACTATAAACATGTTATCATTTGAATAATATAACTCATCAGAAGAAGAAGAGGAGTATGATGTAAAATCCAGATGAATCAGTCAACAATATTGCATACAACACATATTTTTGGATGAAGAAGATGAAGTTGAGCTCAGGATCCCTACCGAGGAGGAAAGAGAGAGAATCATAGCAGTTGCAGTTGAACAAGCCAAGAGGACGTATAATCTAAGGAACATAATTATAAACCTTGAATAAGGAAAGTCCTCTGGTATGTTCATAAGAGAGAATAACAAAATACTCAAGCAAACAACTAAGCCAAACAAGATCCAAGAAGAAAATTCAGAAAAAGCTAAAGAGAAAGATCTTGAAGCTACACAATTGCAAAGGAGTGAAAAGGGTGAGGCAATAAAAGTCCCAATGGTACCCATCACCATGTCATTTTACATTACTAATGCCTTGACACAAATGGAGATCTCTGTTCCTCTCCTCGAAATGATGAAGTTCCCAGAATATAGAGAGAAGACTTTGAAAATGATTACAGATATCCTAGAGGAAAAGGTAAGGAGGCACAAGCATAATGATAACAACAAAGGCAATGAGGTTGATCAAGCCCCAATGATATATTTGGGATCTGCAATAACAAAAAACCCTACTCAAGTAGACCCTTTTTATTTGACTCTGGAAATCAATAACAAAAGAATTAAAAATTGCATGATAGATTTAGGGGCAACAATAAATGTTATGCTTGTTGGAGTCATGAGGGAACTCAGAATGGGTGTAGACACTATATTTGGTAAATTATATGCTATGGATAACAGATCTGATCCGGTAGTGGGTGTCATGAGAGATGTAGAATTCAAGTTAGCAGCCTGCCCTGAAGTCTCTTACAAGACATATATCATAGTAGTGGATGTTCCTCCAAATTATGGGATGTTGTTGTCCAGACAATGGTAAAATCTGATAGGTGGGCATGTCCAATTGGATTTGTCATATGCTACCATAACAATAAATGGACACAAAGTTAAAATTGAAAGAGAGCCTCGTTCTCCTCACATCATTGAGGATATCGAGTTCATTGAGAAAATATGCTTCATCCGATCAGATATGGATAATTTTAAGGTGTAGTTAATAAAGCTAAAAATAGAAGAGTTGACCCTGATCAAATCCTGCATCCAAGAAAATGATGACTAGTTATGGTGCATGTACTTCAACGGATCATGTAGCAAGGAAGGGAGTGAGGTTGGAGTTTTATTCATTTCACCAAACAGAGAAACATTCAAATACTATTTCAAACTAATATTTGAGTGTACGAACAACATTGCTAAATATGAAGCCTTGCTCATTGGATTCAATCTAGTAGTTAAATATGGAATCAAGATGCTTAGTGTGTTTGGGGATTCAAAGTTGATAGTGTCTCAAATTAAAGAGAAATATGCTTCTAAACACCTCAGGTTAAGGCAGTATAGGAATGCAGTATGGGATACAATAGAACTATTTGATGCTTTCCAAATCAGTTGGATTGATAGGTCAAAAAATATAATGGCTGACTTTGTAGCAAATATTTCATTAAAAGAAAATGATGTGACACTAAACAGAGTATCAAAAGTGGAGATCAAAGTCAGACCCACTGTTCCTAGCAATTTGTACAATTGGCAAATCTTCTAGGATGATGCTAATTTACTAAACTTCCTGTAGTGTGTGGATCACTATCAAGCACAGGCCATTAAATTTGATAACTTTGTGGAAATGACTGATGGGAAAGAAGCTTTGTTTGGTCAGGAAATCATACAACTGAAATCCAATAAATTATCAAAAGGTTTAGTGGCATTGGAAAGAACCTTCAATGTACAAGACAAGATGGAAGCAAAAGTGACTCCGGCCAAAGAGAATGATGTTGAGCAGGTTAGCTTAGGCAATGGAGAATCCCCAAGACATGTGTACATTGGGAGGAAGTTAACCCCTAGAATGAGGCAAGAATTGGTGGTTCTACTCAAGAAATATAAACATGTATTTTCCTAGTCCAATGATGATCTTAAAGCCTACAGAGAGTATTTATTTCAGCATGAGATACCACTCAAATCAGATGCTAAACCTTTTAGATAGAAACAAAGGCCTATAAATCCTATATTGCTACCCAAGATGAGACAAGAAATAATTAAGATGAAAGATGCAGGGATAATTAAACCTTGTAGATATTCTACTTGGGTTTCAAATTTGGTACCTGTCAGAAAAAAGAATGGAGATATTAGATTATGCATGGATTTTAGAAACCTAAATATATCATCATTGAAAGATAATTATCCTTTACCCAATATGGATATGATATTGCAAAAAGTGACCAGATGTGAGTTGCTATCTATGATGGATGGATTTTGCAGGTTATAACCAAGTAAAGGTTAGAGAAGTTGAACAATACAAGACAACTCTTACAACACCATGGGGTACATATGTGTATGCCAAAATGCCCTTTGGATTGACTAATGCAAGAGCCACTTTCCAAAGGGCGATGGATGTAGCATTTGCAGAACTTATTGATGTAATTATGGTAGTATGTCAAGATGACATGACTGCCTACTCAAAAGGGGCGAAAGACCATTGCAACCACTTGAATTTTTTTTTCAAAAGGGCTTTGGAATATGGTATATCACTCAACCCAAAGAAATGTCACTTTGGTGTTGAGGAGGGCAAGCTTTTAGGACATATAGTGTCTAAGGAAGGAGTGAGAATTGATCCAGAGAGGGTGGCTGCAATTAGTGAAGATCCCATCCCAAAAACTGTCAAGGCTATTCAGTCATTCCTTGGCCAAATAAATTTTGTCAGAAGATTTATCTTGAATTTTGCAGATATTGCGAAACCTATAGTGTGGATGTTAAAAAAGGGAGCTAGAATAGACTGGACTTTTGAAGCATTGGATGCATTTGTAGCCATCAAGAAGGCAATAATTGAAGCACATGTGTTGATGTCACCAGATTTTAGTAAACCATTTTTGATATTTTCCTTTACTTCCCATCACACAGTAGCAGCGGTGTTATTAAAAAAGAATAAAGATGGTTGTGAACAACCCATTGCATACTTTAGTAAACCATTAAGCCCTACTGAAATAAAGATGGTTCCTTTTTGTTCTTTTAGACTCATCTCACAAGCCCACGAGATCATCTTTATTTTTTTTCCTTCCTCCGGGGTAGCGGGGATTACTTTCTCCTTCATTACCTTCCGTTATCCTGCTAGCCTATGGGATGATTAGCTTATTTATGTTTCAATTGTAGGGCAGTGGGAACAAGTCTTTTCTTTAACATCTTTTGTTATCCCAATAGCTTGCGAAGCGATTCCTTCTTGACTTTCACCATTACAGAGTTGTGGGGGCGACCACTTTACCCCTTTTTCATACCTTTTCCCACCAGCCCATGGTATACCTTTCGCCTTTGATCAACCATCACGGGTATCCCTATTATTTTGCATTACACATGCATCCCGCCATCTGGCGAGACATACTTATCTATTGAAGAAGCCATACATGGTGGAATTTTCTTCATCACTTACACACACCCCAATATCCGGTGTCGCTATTATAAGTGCTAGATAGACCTTGCAGGGGGATGAAGAAAGACACAAAAGTTAAGCCCCCTCCATCCCATGAGTGTATTACACTGCTTAATATAGCCCTACGGGGAGGCATAAGACCCTCACTTAAGTGAATTTTTTTTAGCATGTGGTTCCTTGCTTGAGTGTAAAGGGGTTGTGAATAATATAGATGGTAGGATAATAGGACACTAAGGACTTAGGAAAATTATCATTATATCTCCTTTTAATTAGGTAACCAACTAAAAAACAATAACCTAGCACGTGGGGCTAGTCATAGGATGATAAATAATCCTTGGAGGCAAAACTTAAAGTATTGCAACCTTCTCTAGCCGGTCAATGAGGGAAAAGAATGCAAGGTTAAAAAATCCACGCAAAAGACCTAAGGAGATCAAGCCAATTCAAAATTAAAAAAAAAACCCTAACCTTAGGAAGTAGAAGGGCATCAAAATTTAGGGACCCTCTGATCTATGATCAAGATGTGAGAGAGTGTTAGGGGATGTAAAGCAATAAAAAACTATTATATATTACATTATATTATATAATATGTTATTTATTATTCATATTTTATATAGTATAGTATACAATATAAGAATTATTGTATATTAAAACACAAATAAAATATTAAAAATCATAAATTATAAATTTTCATACATTATTATATCTATAATATATAAACACATAATTTTACAAAACAATTACTTTATTAAACTTCATTTAATATTTAAAATAAATATTTCATGTCAATAAAATATAATTTTTTATATTGTATCACATTAGAGAACACCTAAGTGATACCTTACAACTTACGAGTCAATAAAATATAGATAAATTGTTTGGTTTCAAGATATTTATAATTTCTCATATTTATATAAAAGCGTTCTGACATTATAACACACTATATTGATTTGGACTTGAAAGAGGGTAAGTTTGAACGTAGAAGAGGGTTAGCTGTACTTGAGGTGAGCCCACTTTGTTAGGGAACCAAATATATGTTTCTTATCGAACAAAGTTAATGCCATGAATAGTGGATGATGGAGGAAAAAATGAACAAGTGAGATGATTTCGATCATCTTGCAGGCTTAAGGAGCATTTTGAACCATAGATTGTCCAAAGCACATCATCCATCTCATATATGAAATGCCTTCAGCGTTATAAAAGGTAGATTTTTAATTCAAAATATAATTATTGTACAATAATTAAAATTGTAATAAAAAAACTATTATAAATTAAATTAATTCTAATAACTTTTAGTTATTACTAGTAATTTTGTAAAAAGACATAAATCATTAAAATAAATTTTAAACTTAATATTTAAAAGTTAATCTTTTCAAGAAGGATAAAAATAATAAAAAGCAAGATAGAATATCCTAATAAAACAAGATAATATTAAAACATATTCTTGTCTAATATTAAAGGATTAGTGACACTGATGTCAACGTTCTCTCATGGTGTGAAAATCTTGATAAGAATAGAGATTATGATTGGTAAAAGGATAGATATCATAAGATTCTCCTTACGTTTGATAAGAATGAGTAGTTTTTAAATAGAAGAAATTGAGTTCAGGGACAATTCATCTCTATAGTGTAGTTAGTGTTTTGAAATTTGTAGAAGAAGCTAATGTTGAGAGCAATGCAAGAGTTTTGAACTTTGAAATCTTAAAGGTACAATGTAAGGACATTCCTATGCCATGGATTCTTTAATGTTAGTTATAAAGAGTGAAAATCAATGAAAGGGTAAAAGGCTACAATGACTCATGTAAAGACTGCCATATTGATGAGAGTTCAATATCATCAAACCAATTTTAGTCTTCAATAAAAAAAAAGATAATGGACAATGCAAAGAGATATCATAGTCATAAGTGACAACCAAAATATAGCAACCTAAATCATGATGGACAACATCCTAAATGAGTTGATGAAAGAAAAGTACCATTGTATAATAAAAAGGACTGTCTTAGGACAACAAAAGCATAGGATAAAATTACAAGATGAAAATGTTGAAGTCAAGGGAATGGTGAAATGCATAGGGATAACCATCATAGTGTTGAGTGTGATAGGAATGCCAAGATATGTAAATAAAGGATAGTAGTAGCATAATGTAATGAGAGGACAATCACTATGTGACATGATTTGTATGTTACAAAGCCATAGATAGCCAATATTTTGTAGTTGCATATATATAGGCAAAATTTGGGTATTAAATAAGATTCAACCTGGATCAAAGCTCTTACTCCAAGATATGACAAGAAGATGCAAATATGACAATATCTCTCATGGAGGTTCAAAGAAAGGAAACAAGCATTGAGAAAAGACAAATAGATCAAGAAAAGTACATCCTTTTGACATCTCATCTCACTACAATTCACCCTCCATCCAAGAACCACAAATGAGGATACTTCAAAGAGAACTGTGATTATGGTTAGAGCATGTGTGGGATGAAAATGGAATCAAGTAGACTAAGACCTAATCCCACTCTCATGCACACATTGTAATATGAAAGAGCCTAAGAAGATTATTCACTTTGACTACTTCTCACAAGAGAGAGTGAGATTCAAGGAATATCTTTAGGGGTTCTATTCCTTTGTTTCTATGAAGAGGAGATGTACCAAATGCAATGCGATGATCACCTATGCTAGGAGATGAGAAAAGATGCAGATGTAAACTAAAAAATACTAAAATTTGCATATCTGAAACTAATAGATTAAGTACAAAGTAGGAAAAGGAACTCAGAGGTGCACTTGTCATTGAAATTTGAGGCTGATTGAGAAAGATGAGGATGCCACGCCATGGTCCCCGATACCACAGAGAGCTAAAATTTTGGAATTTGGACCCTGAGACTCTGAAATGCTGAACTGCTAGAAAAAGATGCAAAACCTAGAGGACCAAGGTGCCATGCCTTGGTCCTAGACTAGGGCACCATGCCTTGGTCTCATAAAATTGAGATTTGCCTCTGAGATTGGGTCTGCACCTTTGTGTTTTGTCAGTCCTGAAGATTGTGCATCCATCAGATTCCTGTACCTACACCTGCAACTTGAAAAATGGTGTCTATGTGGCTATATTAGATTTTACCTTAGTCAAATCCCTTGTTTTGGTGATTTACACCTCCACAAATAGCCAATAATGTACTGAAAATGTGTGTGCAAGATCCTAAAATGAACAAGAAAGTAAATCCAAAGTTCTACCCCAAGCTTGAGAGTAAACCCTAAATGAATGTAAATGTAAATATAAATGCTTCAAATCACAAATGCAATAATGGATCTAAATCATGAATGCAAATCTGAAAATGGCTGTTATGAAGTTCATACAAAGACATGAAAATAACATGAAACCATACTAAACCCTAAGGAAGAGGTACAAGCCAATCAACAATCGGTGATCTCCTATTATTCTTCAATGTCTTCAAAGCTCCAATTAATGATGAAAATGATTGATGTAGACCTGATGGATGCTTGATTTGTTGATTCAAGATTTCACATAAACTTGCACTTTCACTTCATAAGAGGCTCCTTCAAAATTTCTAGATGGACCCTTCAAATGAGGAAAGAAAAGGCTATATGTATGAAACCCTAACTTTGTTTTTGATCATAGGCCAACCTAGAATCAATATAATTTCACAATCCTTTGGATTTAAACATAAAAATACCATCAAAATATGCTCTTGAAATTTGGGGAGAAAAAGTAGGGACCATGAGGCATCATCTTGGTTTGACCAACTTTTTCCCAAATTTTTAGGGAAGCAAGTTATTATGATTCTAATGCCATTTCCAAAAGGATGTGATGATTCAAGGTGTTTAGGTATGCGAAATCGGGCCTTGAAGGTTGAAATAGGATGTAATGAGGGCTTTTGATAAATTAATTAATTTAAAGAACAAAATAAAAAGGGGCACACATAGGGTTAAGGGCCCAATTTTATGATGTGTAGAGTGATGAAAGAAGACTTTAGATTTAATTAAATTAATTAATTAAATGCTTTAAAATAATCTGAAATGCAAGATGGAAACACACTAAGGTGGGTGCTAACCTAAGCGTGTAATTGTACCATCCAATTAAGGGTGTAGAATTTACGACACTATATTTAGTCCCCACTTTAGCAATCATATGACACTACATTCATATGTAAGATAGAGTACAAAGAAGTAAACATTCCATGAAAAAGGATATATCCATAAGGTATTAGATGAAGCCCCCAATAATATTTGTAGTACACTGTTAGAAACCACACCCTACAAAACCACGTTGTTAGATAAAATAACAAAATCACCTAAATGCTTACTAGGGAAGCAATGAAATTCATGGGTAGCTATATGCCCCCCTATTTTGGCTTGCTAATTAGTGAGGTGGAATAGGGTATCATGTTTACCATATCGAATTGTGAGAAAAAGTGAAGAGAAATGCTCTCAATGAAGCTCGATACAAGATCAAAGTACATCATGGAACATTTGGTAAGAAAGATGACTGAATCATAATTCCAATGCAACCAATGATGTAGAAATCAGAGTCCTCTATCTCAAGATATGAATGATTAAGTAGAAAAAGTAGGATTAGGGTTTTGAAAAGCGTATAACTCTTAAATAGTGAAAATGACACTTTCATTTGTCACTTTCACACTTTTTGTCTTATCTGCAACAAAGGAGCCCACATAACACTCAAAATACCATGAAGATGAACCAAGACACCCGCATGGATGGAGATCCTATGAGAGTTTGTGATCACAGATCACTCACTTGATGAGGTGGGTCCATTGAACAACTTGTGTAATTTTCATTAACTAAGTTTAACTTTTTCAAAAATTAGAAAAGTTTGATTTCACATGTGCCCCCAACAAGGCGCCATGGTCCCATTTGGGCGCCATGGTCCATGTTGGGCACCCTGGTCCTTCTAGGGTGCCATGGTCCCTCTAGGGCATCCTGGTCCTCCTAGAGTGCCCTGGTTCTTCCATGGCAGCTTGGTCCCTAGACAGGGTGGCCAAGGGAAGCTACAAGATTAGGCTTTGGATGTTGAATTGCTTGTTTGGATTTGTAGACATAGTACTGATTGTTGATTGTTGATTTTGTAGTGATTATGATACATGCGAGAGAACACTATCAGACACACATATCAAAATCTACGGGACTAGATTCCATGATTATCACAGGGAGATAGAGAGATACTTTATGTAGTAGGTGTGTGGTACATATGTAACCTGCCATCCATTAAGTTTTATCCAACGATGCTTATGACACTCATGGAGAGATGGGATACAGATACCTCCACATTTTTCCTACCCATGGGGGAGATGATGGTCACCTTAGAGCATGTGTACTACATACTAAGACTTGCGATTAGAGGACATACAGTGAGACATCAGACGGATCGCTCACCATTATCATTTAGGAGAGAGAAGATATATTGTATCAGATGAGCGATACCTGAAGAGATGAGGGGTTGAATATTGATCCATTGATTACTACATCTCACTAGTGCCATTCCGCTTGTGAGGAGATTGATGATACCCATACTGGGGCTATCCATATGCCCTAATGGATGAGGTAGTCACATGCATGGGGGCCTCACATATGCTATCCAAGTGATGGAGGAGCGACATACAATATTCTCATGGGGATGAAGCATGCTAGCTCATCTCTATCATGATCTTAGAGAGTATGTTTATTGTGAGGGGAGGAGTTTGATGACATGCACCCTTCTGCACATCTAGATGTTTGAGCATATCACATATATCAGACCAACATGATTTCTAGTTGATGTGGATATCGATGTGCCTAGATCTTATGCTTACCCACTTATCAGACCATGGAAAAATGGTGATTTGTTATATTAGAGAGTTGTCATAGATAGATTGAGATCAGATGACATTGCTTGGAGACCTTATAAGCGGATGGCCACTTTGCCAAAACTAATGCATACAACTTTGCCTTATGTAGAGGAACCTCCTCCTAGAGGATCGTTATAGTTACATCATAGTCTCATTCTACTTCAATTAAGTTAGGCAATAGTTTGGGGTAGAACAAGGCATTCCTTTAGATACTGATCTACATTTGACATTATCAATCTTCCATGAGATCGAGAGTAGTTCCTAGGCCTACCAGTGATGAGGTAGAGCTGACAAATTTAGATGATGAGGAGAGAGATATCAAGGTCCCTTTTAATGATGATTTAGTAGTTAATTGTAGGTACATCAAATGGTGGTACACGACTTACCTTAGAGCCATATTTCCTTTAGACTATCTGAGGGGTAACCTTGGTCCATGGATGAGAGTGATTGACTTTGCTAGCAAGGATCATGAGGCATCTGAGGATCTGAGTGGTACAAATGCTTAGGATCACCAAGATGAGGGAGAGGAGGAGGAGGAGGGAGAAAACAAGGAGATAGGGGATGATGATGATGATGATGATTGAGATATAGGTGGGGAGGGAGGACAAGGGGAGGATGAGAGAGAATAGGAGGAGGATGAGGAGGATGAAGAGGAGGAGAGGAGGAGGAGGAGGAGGAGGATGAGAGAGGACATGAGATGGAAGATGAGGAGGATGATGCTTCACATCACTCAAGAGATAAAACCATAGCCCTAGATCCACCAACAATAGAGGCCAAAGGAGAGGAGACAGACCTAGTGAGGCCCATCTCAAGCTTGCGCCAATCATTTTCAATGGTACCACATTCTGAGGTATAGAGACACTATGAGAATGGAGAGGGTAGTGGCTCTAGACCACATATGACCATAGTGCATGACTCATAATGGTAGGAGGGAGATCCAGGTAAAGACTCTTTTTTCATCTTTTCCTGAGTTAATTTTGATTTGAAAAATAATGTTTATGTGATTGATCCTTATTCTCTCTTCTACAGTTGGTGTGCAGTAGTGGTGATCTCTTATCCAATAAACCTTATCTGATATCGTCACTAACTCACACATACCTTGGTCTTCATAAATCATGTATAGAACCCAAAGGAGTACTGGAAGACATGAGGATCTATTTGATTCGGTTTAGATAGAGTTAGAGATTTGACAAGAGGGGAAGGAGAAACTATGACACAAGCTTTTAGAGGCCTGAGCGGAGTCAGCCATGTACCGGGGTATAGTCATGGATTGAGATCAGAGGAGCTCATCTAGGAGTTACTCATGATCCACTTCCCGCTATACACCCATGGGACCACCATGACATGGGCCAAAGGGTTCGGGTAGCCACCATCCATAGATGGTGATGATATAGCAGAGGCCACATTTTGTATCTAGTGGTCAATTTTGTATATGATGTACCTCAAACTCTTTTGACGATATATATTTATATGATGATGATTTTGTCTCAAATGTGTTCTTTTAATTGAAAAATAATGTATGTATATTGCTTTGATTAAAAGTAACAAATTTGGAAATGTACATGTATGTCAAATTTAATTCTTAGGTGATTGATTTGTCAATAGGCCATGCTTAAATTGATACATGTGTGATCTAATTAAATAACTAGGTATTTAATTAAATACACATTTGATGATGTATAGATTGTCTATAATTGATGACAAGCAATGAGTGGAGAGGAGTGGCAAGTGGAGCGGTGAGCAGGAAATTCAAATTTCAAACCTGGGGATGGCAGAATTCATGGTGATGGCAGTCTTTCTGCGGTTGGAGCTGGTAATCATGCTGGTCCCCAAGCTTCTTAGGGTACTGAGGGGGACAAGGCGATAGTCAAATTAGTGGAAGATAAAGATTCCAAAACTGGGGACCCACATGATAGAGGTAATGAAAAGAAATGGTCTTCTCTTTTTGGAGTCAGGCCTCTGGTGAAATTTGGTCTTCCAGAAGTTAAAAATATCTCTGATCCGGTGATAGGGGTTTTTTCTATATTTGTTTCGGATAAGCTGGTTGACTTCACTGTGTCTGGCTTAGCTATGACCTTGGTTGGACGGTTTGCTGGTTTTAGACCAAACATTGAAGTTGTAAGGAACTTTATAAGGAGGAAATGGGTTCTCAAAGGTCAAGTGGGCTTTGCCTAGGGTTTTGTTTCCTTTGCTTTTAATAATGAAGAAGATATGAATAAAGCGCTCTGTGAAGGACCATGGATGTTCGGAAAGTCAACCTTGGCTTTACAAAAATGGGCTCCTAACCTCCCTCTGGATGATTCCTTTTTTGTGTCGGTGCCTGTGTGGATGTGTCTCCTTGGCCTTCCATTGGAGTTCTAGAATGAGGAGGTCTTTAAAGGGATTGCGAGATCATTTGGTGAACTTGTTTTGATCGACCTGATGACAACAACTAAATCAAGGTTGGTTTTGCTCATATTTGTGTTAATGTTAATAAAATGATGGATATGCCTCAATCTATTGAGATTCTGTCTAAATTGGGGAAATGGACCCAGGTGATTGAATATGAATCTCTCCCATTTGTTTGTTTTCATTATAAAAAGTCAGGTCATTGGGTGAAATCTTGCTCGCTTAAGAAGAGTAAGATTGGTAAAAATGATAGCAACTCAAAGCAGAAATGGAAAATGAAAGGGAACAATGATGATCCACCTTCAGAGGTTGTCCTTGAGAAGGAAGTGACCGAGATGGAAAACGAGGAAAAGAAGGGTGTGAATAGTAACAATGAAAAATTAGTTTGTGCCTGTTCTAATAGTCAAAAAGAAAGTAACAAGGAGGAAGAGCATGGGAAAGAAGAAAAGGCTCAAAAATTAGAATTAGAGGATCAAAAGGTTGGTCCTATCATCCAGGGTAAAGCTGATGAGAGTTCCTATGATGATGGTTCTACTTCATCTAATAATAAAGAAAATGAGGAAGACTTTAATGAAGCACAGGACTGTAATATTTCGGATACTGAGCCTTTGTTGTTATTAACCAATGGAAGTCCTAAGTAGATTGGTAATATGATCCTGAACTCCCAATGCAAAACTCCTCCTAAAAGTTTGGAAACGGTGGCTCTTGAGGGAAATCTTAGAATTTTTGGTATTAAAGAAGGCAAGTCAAATAATGGAGGACCCAATGGAGGTATTTCAACCAGAAGCAAGAATAAGAAGGTGGCAGATGTTGGAAGTCATAGAAAAAAGTAGGGGAGACCCTCTCTAAAGAATCAGAGGGAATAGGAAAGTTGAAAGAACCATACTGATGGAACACAAAGCTCCATTGAGTCAGCCTTATCCCTGGTTAAAGTATGAAGATAATTTCATGGAATATTAAAGGGTTGAATGCCCCCCATAAGAAGAATGTGTTGCATAATATTGTAAGAGATCATAAACCGAATGTAGTCCTTATTCAAGAAACTAAGATGTGTAAGGATAAAGTGTAAAGGATTAGAATATTCAAAAGTAATGGGGTAATTGGAACAAGTTCAGAGGGTGCCTTTGGAGGTACAACTATCTTTTGGAACCAGAAGAATATTATAGTAAGGAAATTGCTTCAGGGGACAATAGGACCTCAGTCTTGCTTGAGAACATTAAGGATAACTTTGTCTAGGTTATCACTAATGTCTATGCGCCTAATTCTAAAGGTGGAAGAACTAAATTTTGGAGGAGCCCAGCTGAAGATAGACTAAGTTTTGTTGGTAAAAGCTGGATGATTATGGGAGATTTCAATACCCCTTTAAAAGAGGATGAAAAGATGGGAGGCCTCCCTTTGTAGCTAGAGGGAAGACAAGATCTTATGGATTTTATTAATGATCAAGATTTGATGGATGTGGATATCTAAGGGATTAATTACACTTGGACCAATCAAAGAACTAGTTCTGATCTTATTCAAGTAAGGTTGGATAGATCCCTAATTTCTCTTGATTGGCTTTCTAAGTATAATTGTTCTTTGGCGTCAATCATTAAGATTGGTTTTGATCATTACCCTATTTCTTTCACTGCCAATTCAACTTCTGCAAAGTGAAATTTTCCTTTTAGATTTGAAAAAGCTTGGTTATCCGACCCGTCTTTGGAAGTCTATGTTGCTGAATGGTTGAATTCAGAGATTGAGGGAATGACCTTATTCAGAGTTTCCAAAAACATTAATATCATAAAAGCCAAAGTTAAAATCTGGAACAAAGAGACTTTTGGAGATATCTTTAAAAGTAAAGCTCAAATTAAGACTGATATTAAAGAAGTTCAAGATAAAATCCAAGAGGAAGGGCTTTCTGAGGATTTGAGAAATGTTGAAAATGGTTTGTTGTCTAAATACCATGAAATTATCTCTAATGAAGAAACCTTTTGAAGACAAAGATCAAGAGCTCCAAATTTTAAGGAAGGTGATTAAAACACCTGGTTTTTCCACATAATTGCTCTTAAGCATAGGGCGGCCAACAGGATTTCTAGGTTATCCTACAATAGGGGTATTTTATCAGATGAAAATGAAATAAGAAAGGAAGCTATGGATTTTTTTAGCAATCTTTTGGGAGGGGTGGACGTTCTGGATATCAGAAATCAAGACCTTCTTGCTCAAGAAATCCCTCCCATTTTAAATGAGGATGACAACAAAAATCTCTCTCGGATCCCTTCGAATCAGGAAATCAAAAAGGCCATGTTTTCCTTTCTTGGAGATAAGTCTCCTAGTCTGGATGGATTCCCTATATTCCTTTTCCAAAAAATTTGGAATATTGTCGAGATTGATATTTGCAATGGAGTTAAAGAATTCTTTGGTTCAAGTCAACTTCTAGAAGAACTCAATGAAACCTTTATCGTTCTTATTCCTAAGATCTCTAGAGATGACTCTCTCAATAAGTTTAGAGCTATCAGTCTTTGTAATTATGTTTACAAGATTATATCTAAGGTTCTTACTTCTAGAATGCTGGATATTCTCCCCTACATTATTTCAGCTCAACAGAATGGTTTTGTCCTTGGTCTACAGATTCTGGATTCTATCATTTCTGTTCATGAGAATATTCATTCTTTAACTGCTGTTGAAAAACAAGGCTTTTTTCTTAAGCTGGACATGTCTAAGTCCTATTATAGAGTGAATTGGCAATTCCTTTTGAGAATTATGAAATCTTTTGGGTTTGGGGAAAAGGTGATTCAACTTTGTTCTTAGTTGACTGGAACTTCTACCTCTGCAGTTATTATTAATGGATCCCCTTCTAGTTTCTTCAAAAGTTCTAGAGGCCTAAGACAGGGGGATTCCATCTCTCCTATCTTGTTTACTATTCTAGCTGAAAGTTTGGGTAGATTTATTATGAGAAATGTGGAAGAAGGGAAACTCAAAGGCCTTAAACCTTCATCTTCCAACATAACCTGTACTCATGAACAATTTGTTGATGATTCGATCACTATGGGAGAAGCTACCATTAGGGAAGTGAGAAACATGAAGAGTGTTATGGATTCCTACGAAGCTGCTTCTGGTCAAAAAATAAATTGGGATAAGAGTTCTTTGTTCTTCATCAATACCCTTGTGGATAGACAAAGAAGGATCGAAAGAATCCTTGGATGCAAAATTGCTGAGTTTCCTTGAACCTACTTGGGCCTCCCTCTATGCTTAAAGCCTTTAGAGAATTTCTAGATGAAGCTGGTTGATAGATTCAATTCCAAACTAGCTTGATGGAAAGGAGCCCTCCTTAGCCAAGCAGGTAAGGTGGCATTTCTTAAAGATACCCTTCAAAATTTGCCTATCTATGCCCTTAGTCTATTCAAAATCCCCAGAAAGTTTGCGGAGGCAATTGAAAGAATTCAAAAAAAAATTCTTATGATCGGGAGTGGAAGATAAAAATAGAATCCCCCTTATTGCTTGGAATAATATTTGTACTCCTAAGGCTTTTGAGGGTTTGGGGTTAAGGAACATTATAACTATGAATAATGCCTTGTTAGCTAAACAAATTTGGAGAATGAAAGGGGAGGAAAGAGAATGGAATTTAATTTGGAAAAAGAAATACCTTTACATGCAACCATCTAAGGAAGAATTTATGGAAAATTATTTTTTTGTTGAAGGCTCTGCAATTTGGAATGCAGTTCAAACGGCTAAAGCTTGGGCATCAACTGGAAGAAAGTGGAAATTGGGGAATGGGAGAATTATTAGATTCTAGGAGGACATATGGCTTATGGATAAATTGTTGGAGGAAATCCCCATCCTTAAGGAATGGAAAGACTGGTTCAAAAGTAGGTATGGAGTCTTTGTTAGAGACTACTGGAAAAATGAGAAGTGGATTGAGTTCAACCAGCTTTGTCCGGGATTAAAATTTCTAGAGATTTTGCTTTCTTCTAAATTTTTTATGGACAATTATGAGGATTGTTTGATCTGGAGGGAAACTTCGGATGGGAAATATTCTGTGTCTTTAGCAGTGTCTATCCACAACAAAGTTCCAGAAGAGATTCCTTTGTGGGCTAAAGTGTGGATAAAGAAGTTGACGCCCAAAATTAATATCTTCTTTTGGATTTTTATCCAAAATAAGGTGCTTACTCTTGATAATCTCCATAAGCATGGATTTGTTTTTCCTAACAGGTGTTCTCTTTGATGCAGGGAGGAGGAGTCTGCTTGTCATATCCTCTTCCAGTGTATTTTTAGTCAGGAAATCTGGAATAATATTTTTAGTAGGTGGAAGTTGAGCTGGGTTTTCCCGAACTCTCTAGAAGAGTTTTGGCAGCAATGGTATTGCCCTAGTTCCAATTCTAAGAATGTTGAGCTTTGGAAACTTACTCTCCCTAATGTCATATGGAGCATCTGGAAGGAGCACAACAACAAGATTTTTAGGGATAAAAGTGTGAACCCTGAAGTGGTGGTGGATAAAATCTATAGAGGGATCTTTGAATGTTTAAATGGAACTGATAATGGTTTAGTTGCTAAAGAAGACTTTAATGAAAGATGGAACCTCTCCAATAACAGAATCAGTAAGGATAAGGGTAGGGATGGTCTTGTCTAGTGCTTTCCTTCTTAGAGATGGATTGAGGCCAACTTTCATGGGGCTTCTAAGGGGAACTCGGGGAAAGCTAGTTATGGGGGCATTGTCAGGAATTTTGCTAGAAGTTGCCTTGTGGCTGTTGCTGGCCCTTTGGGTAGCCAAACTAGTCATTATGCTGAAGCCTTAGTGACTTTGAATACTTTAATTATAGCTAAAAATCTTAATCATGATAATCTATGGTTGGAGGGAGACTCACTTACCATTATTAAATTCCTCAAGGGAGAAATTGAGCCTTCGTGGACTATAGAAAATATTATTTTTAAAGCTAGAGAAATGATTTCTACCTTTAAATCTATTATCATTGAACATGCCTTTAGAGAAAAAAATGTTGTAGCGGATGGTCTAGCAAACCTTGGCATAATTTCTGAAACACAAAGTATATGGAATGGGAAAGTTAATATTGATTTTAATATTAAAGAACTCATCAGAAAGGACCGATTTATGGGGAAATATGGATCACACTATTACTCATGAAATTTTTAATGAGTAATCTTCAAATTTTTAGAAAGGTAACGATGACATGTCAAAAGGGCAGTGTCCTAATCAAGAATATTAATTTTCCACACACTTTGTGGGTATGCATTTTCAAAAAATCGAGTGTCATTTGGAAGAAAGCTCTGAAGTTGCAGAAGAAGAGAAATTGTAAAACAAAATCTAAAATGGGGGGGGATCTAAGAAGAGAGGAACCTGATAATATTTCCAGATGGAAGGAGATTCCTAAGGTTCGGACAAAGCTAGAGAAAGGATTCATGATGAATTTCATGGAAAAATTGGTCGATTATGATAAAGGCAGAGTTAACCTAACGGTCACCAAAGTTACTGAAAACTAGATAAATGGCTCCTTCAAAATTCTTGGTGTTAGGTTTAAGCTGGATGCAGACCTCATTGCAACGGTCATAGGTATGCCCCATTCTAGTCTTAACTTCTTTGGAGACCTGAAAGTATCTAATAATGCAGTTAAGATTTTTCCACGTAAAGAGAAGGAGAGAGCGAAACTAGGAAAAGCCACGAGGGATATTATGATGCTTCCAATATTAAGAAAATCTGGGGCTATGTGCTTAATGCAATTATGGAATATATTACTGTGGAGGGTCATTTTACCAGGGTCCACACATACCATTTTGTGCTTTTAAATCATTTTAGACATGAGAAGAGGATTTATCTACCCTATTACCTCTTTAGGTCTCTACCGCAGTCTCTGAATAAGCATAGAAAGAACCCTTCTTCACATGTGCTTCATTGCAGCCTTCATCGAGGAAAGGAAAGAGGAAGATGGAGGAAGGTGGGCCTAGCAAGGATGAGTTGACACAGAGAAAAAAGGGCAAAAGAGCCACTGTGGAGGAAATTCAAGAGGACAAGGGTAATCAAAAGGATACGAAGATTGATTTAGAGGACATTGGAAAAGATGGAAGTGAGATGGAGACTAATGAGTTTGAAGGAGAGGAGAGCTAGAAAGAAGAGGAAGTGGGGGAAGAGGAAGGAGGAGTTGAGGGTGTTTCTGATCAGAATAGTCCTACCCATAGTGTGAGTATAGGTAATGTTAACAACCAGCCAATGGAGGAGTAGGACAATAAGATTAATAGGGAAAGGGAAATGGAAAATGAGTGGGAGAAGGACAAGGAGAATTCAAGCAGGGATCAAGATAAAACTGGAGAAACTCAAAAACCAGTCTGAGACTCGAATGGGTTTTGACAGGTGGGTTTATGAAAGAATCAAGAATCTGGAAAAAAATTGATAAGCAACAGGAAGAGAAAGGAAAGAAAGACGAAATGAACCAGGAGTAGTGGAAAAAGGGTATGGAGGAAAAAGTGGAGAAGCTAGAAGCTCAGATTAGTAAATTGGAGGAAGGAAAAACAACTATGAAAAACTTTTTGGTAATGATTCTGGATATCCTTACCTCTGTGACTATGAATTTAGAGGAAACTACCAAGTTCCTTGATGACTCTAGCACCTCCAAACCTGTTGTGGACCTAGATATTGATGAGGATTGTATTGAGGCAGGGATAGTGGAAAGTGCTCCTGGTGGTGTGGCAAAAAGAACAAGGGCGAGCATGAAAAAAGCTGTTGTGGCCTCTTCCAAGGATATCCCTAAGCTTAGGGATAATATTGAAGATTTGCAAGGGATTAGCGGAAATTTGGCTAATGCCCTAAAAAACATTAAGTAATTTTTCTTTTGTCTTTTTTTCTATTATGGTTGGATGTTGCTGGTTTTGTTGGGCTTTTATGCTGATTTTTGCCCAGAACTGTGCTGGTTTTTTGGCAGAATGTCTTTTCATGTTTCTTAATGCTATTATCTTTTAAGGATCTTTTGTAAAGGGTTTCGGGACCCCTTCAAAACCTATTTTTCCCATAATAAAAAACATTTGATGATGTATAGAAAGGTGTTTAAGTTAAAACTACATAACTAATGTGATCTAATTAAGGATTTAATTAAACACGCCATGATGTATCTTAACTCAAACACACAAAGAAAATCGCATGTTAAGCTAGCATAAGAAAATGTAAATTCCTGAAAATTTATATAATGAATTCAAGACAATCAAAACTTTAAAAGATGTTTGTCAAGAACAAAGCAATATAGATCAAATAATAATAATTTAATATTACATGCTTTAATGAAAACATGCTAACACATCATACAATTTTAAGTAAGACAAAAAAGAAAGGAATTTAAGCACAGTATCTATGAAGATGCATAGTATTTATGGGTTCCTTAAGAGGAGAGCCTTCAATATCCACTATTTTCTAAGCACCTGACCTATAAAAATTAGTGCTGATGTATGGTCCAAGCCCATTTGGGCTAAAATTTCTTTTTTCTTTAGGTAAAGCATTCACGTTATGCTAGTTCTCATAGAGCACTAAATCATCCACAAAGAAGGAACGTTGAATAACTTTATCATTGTAATTTTGTTGCAAGGACTTGTGATATGCTTGAATATGCTCAAGAACATTTATACGCTAGTCATCAAGCATTTCAAGTTGTTGAAGGCATTATTCTTGATAAGAATTTTTGTCAACTATCCCTTTAAGAGAAATTCTTAGCAACAAAATATCTAATTATAAAGGCATAATAATGCCAACACCATAAACAAGATTGTAAGGAGTAGAACTCGTGGCAATATGAACACTTGTTTGATAGGCCCAAAGCGCGTAGGTCAACTGAGTATGCCAATCCATACCATGCTTGTTTACAGTCTTACGAAGAATTTGCTCAATAATCCTATTAGAGGATTCGGCTTGACCATTAGATTGAGGATAATAAGGTGTTAAAAAGTGATGTTGAATGTGATATTTGTCGAGGAATTTCTTCACATCTTTGTTCTTGAATAAAGTCCCATTATCAGAGATCAAACTAGAAGGTATACCAAACTGAGAAATGATGTTGTTTAGGAGAAATTGATAGATCACTTCAATGATAGTGGATTGAAGAGGAATTGCTTCTACCCACTTTGTCAAATAATCTGTAGCAGTTATGATGAATGTACGTCCTTGGGATGAAGGAGGTGATATTTTACCAATTATGAGATCCAAACCCCATAAGGAAAAAGGCCAAGAAGCCACTTGTGACCTATGTTCTTGTGCAAGAGCATGGATCAAATTGTTATGTTGCTGACACATGTGACACTTCTTAACAAACCCAAAATAATCTCTTTCCATGGTTTTCCAATAATATCCCATTTGGAGCAACCTTTAAACTAAGGATTTTCCCCCAAAATGCCCCCCGCAAGCACCTGAATGTGCCTCCTCAAGAGAAATCGAGATCTTAGTTTTTTTTAGATAGTGAAGGAGAAGAACATTATAACCTTTTATATAAACCACATTAGAAAGGATAATGTATCTTGCAGATAACTTATGAATCCTAGCTCTAGAATTCTTACTTGTAGAATTCGGGAATGTGCCATCAGTTAAATATCTCCACATATGTGAATATTATTCATCAAAATCTATAGCACAAGAATAAGCCACATCACTAGGAATATCAGAAATAGCCGAAAAAGAAAGGTTATGAATGACAAAATTAAGGTCCACCATAGGGTCCTTTAGGGATGCAAGGGAAGTGACACATGCCATTGCATCAACATGATGATTATCCTTTCGAGGGACAGGCTCCATGGTATAGGAGGTGAATTTTTCCAACAAGGATATAGCCAAGTCACAATATTGTGATAGCTTATCTTGTTTGGCTTGATATACCCCGTAACCTATTTAATGATCAATTGAGTGTCACGATATATGTGTATATGTTTAACATTCAAGGCTAAAGCCTCTTTAAGACTAGCTATACAGGATTCATACTCAACAATGTTGTTGGTACATAGGAAGTTGAGATGGTAAGACAAGGGAATAGGTTTTCCAGTAGGAGATAATAAAATAACACCTGCCCCTGAACCTGTATGACACCTAGAGCCATCAAAGTATAACTTCCAAGTCCCACCACCATTGATAGGAAGGATAAATTCATCAGGGAAGGATTATTGATTAGGTAATGTGAGAGGTGAAGGCACATCTGCTAGATGATCGATCAATTATTTCCCTTTAATTGCCTTTTGAAAGACTAATTTAAGGTCAAATTCAGTCAGCATCATAACCCGTTTCGCTAGACATCCTGAAAGATCTATTTTAGAAAAGAGATGTTTCAAAGGATCAAATTTGATGATAACATGAACCTAAACATTCAAAAGGTAATGTCTCAACTTTTGAGTTGCAAAGACAAGAGCGAGGCATTGCCTTTTTATCACAATATATTGGATCTCATAATCGAGTAAAGTGTGGCTTATATAATAAACTGAGCATTGTTTACCATCACTATTATGTTGCACCAATAAAGCTGTGAGAACATGAGAAGAAGAAACTATGTATAAAAGAAAAGGTTTAGTAGGAACAACAAGTTGTAGGATAGGAGGATTAGCCAAATAGGATTTTAAATCTTCAAAGGATTTGTGACAATCCTCATTCCATTGGAAGGTGATGTTTTTCTTAAGCAATTGAGTGAAGGGGAAGGTTTGGTCCTCAAGTTGTGACACAAGTCTATGAATAGCTTGTATTTTTACTTGTAAACTTATTAATTGGGATTTTTTTTAGGAGGTGGTATGTTAACTATGGCATCTATTTTCTTTGTATCCACCTCAATACCATGATGCAAGACTATGAAATCTAATAGTTTTCCACTATCCACACCAAAAACACACTTTTTAGGGTTCAAGAACATGTTGTATTTACAAATTCTTTCAAAGAATTGACAAAGGATCTTAACATGGTCTTGACAAAGTATAGACTTAGCTAAAATGTCATCAACGTAATCTTCTAGGATTTTGTGCGTGTAATCATGAAAGATAAGGGTCATAACATGTTGATAGGTCGTGCCTACCTTTTTCAATCCGAAAGGCATCATAACCCAACAAAATGTACCCCAATGGGTGGTGAAAGAAGTTTTGAATTGATTGTGAAGATTAATGAAGATTTGGTTATATCTTGAGAAACCATCCATAAAAGATAACAAAGCATGACCAACAGTAGAATCTACTATCATATCAATGTTTGGAAGTGGAAAATCATCCTTCAAAGAAGCCTTATTGAGATCTCAATAATGAATGCACATCCTAATCTTGTTTTTAGGTTTAGCCACAATGAAAATGTTCAAAATCCAAGGGGAATAATCAATAGGGCGGATAAAATCCTACATCTAAGAGTTTTTCAATTTCAATTTTGACAAGCAAGGCTATTTTAGGATTCATCATTCTAATTTTCTGCTTCATAGGTTTAACATCATCGATTAACACAATGTTGTGAGGAACAATTTTAGGATCAATACTAAGCATATCAAAGTATAACCAAGCAAAGATCTCAGGAAATTCACATAGCAATTCAGAATATTCATTTTGTTCTTCATTGGTTAGGCATTTCCCAATATTTATGATCTTTTCCTCATTACAAGGATGCATTTTCACATCAACAATATCACTTATAAGGAGGTTGATTTATTGAGGGATATCCATTGGTTGAGGGAAATCCTTAGTTATCTCATCATTATCTTTAATTAATTCAACATCTTCCCCAAAATATGCTTCTGCAATCAAACAATAGGGAAATTTGTGATTATGATGGTAACGAGGAATGCTATCATAGGCTCCTAGAAACTCAGCCAAGGAATCATTGGTAGAAAAGACATCCAAAGATAACGCACTAGAATCAAAGTCAATGTGCTAAAAAATATTTGATGAAAAAGACTTAGAAGAAGAGAAAATGACATTGACACTAATAGATGGTCACTTGGAGCCTTTAGTGGGTTTGAAGGGATTGTATCCAAGTCCAAAAGATGTTTGATGAAATTTTTTTTCCAAAGGAATCTTTATACCTTGTTCTTGGTAACGATACCCTTCCATTATATCCACTCTTATCTAAGCTATGAAAACCAAGAAAATAGAGTTTAGCCATTTCTGTACGAGAAGGCAATGTCTCATATGTTTGAATGTCTCAATCAATTGAAGTAGACAGAGGTGAAGGTGTAGGTTTCAAAGTAGCCACAAAGTTGTTACTTAATAGTTTAGACAAAGTGGGTTTCTTTTTGGGTTCATCATTATCTTTCTCCTTTTCAATCTTAGACTTTTTTGGAGGGACCTCATATTATCACACAAAAGTAGGAGTAAAGTCTAAAGACCCCAAATAATCATCTAAGAGTAACTCTTCGGGAGAAAAGGTTTCTTTGGGAGAAGAATCAGATTGAGTAGAATCCTTTTTAGGAGCATTGGAATCATTGGAAGAAATAGGGGCATTTGAAGAAGAAGAGATGTTAGAAGAAGCATCATAGCTAGTTGGGGAAGAACTAGTAAAGGAAGATTTAGAAGAAGATGTTTGCAAACAAGCTTGGAGATTAGTATCAGCAAACAAGTTATACATCTTTTTGTTATAAATGAAATTAAATTTCCTATGCACAGTGGAAGGGACAACTTTCACATTATGAATCCATGGTCTTCCTAATAACAAATTATAAGTGAAATTATCGGGCATGACATGAAGCCGCAAATAGTAAGAGAATCAGGTTTGATAAGAGAGGTGTTCACTTTGATCTTATGTAATAGGTTAACACTACAAACGTTAAGGCCAAAGACATTATCCACAAGGGTTCATCTTATAGAATTACCATTGATAAGAAAAACAATAATAAGAGGATCATATTGGTGTTTAACTTCACGAGAAGGTAACTCATCTTTTGCGGATACAATTTTGGAGTCATTGCTGGTGGGACATCTAAGGTCTTTAAATCATCTTGTAATATTCTATGATGTATGGAATACGTTTTCATTAGATCCCAAAGGGATATCTTGGTGGGAGTAGCTTTAAGTTGTTCAATAAGATCATACTCCTTACCAAGAGTTCGTGAAATACAAGGTTCTTGAGGAAGAATAGGTTGAGGATTAGCAGTGAAGATGGAATAACTAGAGGAGTATTGGGTTGCCTATTGTTTCTTGTGTTATATATATGAGAAACCAAATTATAATACTCTTTAGTTATTTGTTTAGCATACTCATAAGGACTGTTAGTGGGATACCCTCCTTTCACAATGATAATAGGTTTATTGGGAGTGCAAAACGGATAATTACCATAACCACCTTGAGCGACTAAAAGAGGCTTATTATGAGGTGTTTGAAAATTATGTTCATTCACATTTATCATGTTAATTAACCTCTTTGATTTTTGATATTTGTTTGAAGAGGTTGGAATTGTCATGAAATCATTAAGAGCATCATCCAACATAGCATGGTCATATCCATTAAATGGTTTGTCTTTAGACTCAAAAGGACACAGGTCATCATAAAGAGGATTGTTGTAAACCACCATGTTACTAGATCTAGAGGATGAGTTGATAGGAATGTATTCATGAGAAGAACCATTCAACTTATCTCGATCATCACTACGAAATGACATGGTAACAAGGTTGATTAGCTTTTGCAAAAATGTTGGTTTAGAAGGCTTAGGGTATAAAAATTAATCAAGAGATTCACCAAGTTCTTCTTTACTAAACTCATAATCATCATAAGAAAATGCATCATCACATGAATGAAAATCTTGCAAATAAAGATTCGACATTTTTGAAATGAAAAGTGCATACAAAACTTAAAACACACAATGCATACAATGTATTTTTTTTAATTTTTATTTTTTTGAATGAAAAGAAAGATGCAATAAATAGATCTAACTAAGAAATTCAAAATCTAAGAAGATTGGATTCATGTCGGGTTCACCAAAATGGAATCAAGTAGACTAAGACCTAATCCCACTCTCATGCACACATTGCAATACAAAAGAGCCTAAGGAGATGATTCACTTTGACTACTTCTTGCAAGAGAGAGAAAGAGAGTCAAGGAATATATTTAGGGTTTCTATTCCTTTGCTACTATGAAGAGGAGATGTGCCAAATGCAATGTGATGATCACCTATGCTAGGAGATGAGCAAAGATGGAAATGTAAATTGAAAATACTAAAATTTGCAGATCTAAAACTTAGAGATTGAGTACAGAGTAAGAAAAGGAACTCAAAGGTGTACTTGTCACTAAAATTGGAGGCTAACTGAGCAGGACTAGGACAACAAACCCTGGTCCTTGATACCACAAAGAGCTGTACTTCTATAATCTGGACCCTGAGACTGAAATGCTAAACTGCTAGAAAAAGATGCAAAACCTAGAGGACCAGGGCACCATGCCTTGGTCCTAGACCAGGGCGCCATACCCTGGTCTCAAAATACTAATATTTTCCTTTGAGACTGGGTCTGCACCCGCATGTTCTATCGGTCCTGAAGATCTTGCATCCATCAAATTCTTGTACCTGCACCTACAACTTAAAAAATGGTGTCTAGGTGGCTATATAGGGTTTTTCCTTAGTTAAACCCCTTGTTTTGTTGATTTATACCTCCATGAATAGACAATAATGTACTAAAAATGTGTGTCCAAGAATCTTGTGTGTGTGCAAGATCCTAAAATTAACAAGAAAGTAAATCTAGAGTTCTACCCTATGCTTGAGAATAAACCCTAAATGAATGTAAATATAAATGTAAATGCTTCAAATCACAAATGCAATAATGGATCTAAAGCATGAATGTAAATCTGAAAATGATTGTTATGAATCTCATACAAAGACATGAAAATAACATGAAACCATACCAAACCCTAAGGGAGAGGTACAAGCCAATCAACAGTCGATGATCTCCTATTATTCTTTAATATCTTCAAAGCTCCAATTGATGATGAAAATGATTGATGTAGACTTGATGGATGCTTGATATGCTAATTGGAGACTTCACATAAAGCTGCACTTTCACTTCATAAGAGGCTCCTTCAAAATTGCTAGATGGATCCTTCAAATGAGGAAAGAAAAGGCTATATGTATCAAACCCTAACTTTGTTTTTGATCATAGGATGAACTAGAATCAATATAATTTCACAATCCTATGGATTTACACATAAAATACCACCAAAACATGCTCCCAAAATTTGGGGAGAAAAAGTAGGGACTAGGAGGCATCATCTTGGTCCGACCAACTTTTTCCCAAATTTTTAGGGAAATCGTGATTCTAAAGTCAATTCCATAAGGATGTGACGATTCAAGGTGTTTAGGTATGTAGAATAGGGCCTTGAAGGTTGAAATAGGACATAATTAGGGTTTTTGATGAGTTAATTAATTGAGAGAATAAAATAAAAAGGGCCACACTTAGGGTTAAGGGACCAATTTTATGATGTGTAAAGTGATGAAAGAAAACTTTAGATTTAATTAAATTAATTAATTAAATGCTTAAAGAGAATCTTAAATGCAAGATGCAAACACACTAAGGCAGGTGCTAACCTAAGCATGAAATTGTACCACCCAATTAAGGGTGTACAATTTATGATGCTACAAAGCATTCACATAGTTACAATGGGCAGAGAACCTTGTGATCAACATAAAGACAACCAGGAAAGAGGATGAATTATGACAGTCAAGAGAAGGTTCAAATAATGCTTTTGTAGGTGAAGAGAAAAATGAACAAGCTGATAGGTATTAAGGACAAAGGTTTGATGGTTTTATTGAAGACACAAAGTGTAGGTCAATGCTAAAGAGATGATAAAATAGTCTAAAATACCAAAGATTTAAGTTCATGACAATAATTTTAGGTGAAGACCTTATATCTTTTGTATCTAATTATTAAAGGGTTTAGTAAGAAATGGTGATAGCCAATGAATATCCTCAAAAGGGAAAATAAGAAAGAAATCCGTATGTATAAAAGAGTGAGACAAGCATATAGATGACAATTTGTAACAAGAGAAGTCATAATGTATATGTGCATAATTTAATGACTCGTGACAATGCTACACTTTGAGAGGTGTGTCTAAAGGCACATAAGAGAGATATGTGTCTCTTCCATGCGAAGGGTAGATTTGAGAGTAAGCGTGGTCTTCTGATAAGAAAAAATAATGGAAGATATGATAGTGTAGTGATAGTCTTTAAATGCAGATTACATCGTGGATTAAGGTAGTGCTAAGTCAATTTGGGTAGAAAAGGATAGTACTATAGGATAATTAGAGGGCTTAGAGGTATAAACCTATCATGCATTAATGACAGGGCTAGCAAATTACAAATCACAAGCAAAATAAATGTATGAATAATAAAGAGATGCACAATATAGTGCTATTCATTGTGAAAGAAGGGGACATGACAATAACGGTTTCACATGAAGAAAACCAATAAATGAAGATATCTATCATGGAAATGATGCAAGAATAGTACACAATCTAAATAAATACCATAGAGTCATTGTGAATAAGGGTAAATAGTTTCTTAGTATTAGCATTCATATTCATGATGAGTAAAGAGTGTTGGTAAAAACAATGAAGGAAAAACGAGAGGGGGGGGGGTGAATAAGTTTTCACTAGATTAACAAACTTAACCACAAATGCAAATTAGATTAACTGCAACAATAACAAAGATAAGGAAATTGATACCACAATACACAACACCAATATTTTGATGTGGAAAACCTAGTTAAAGGAAAAACCATGGTGGGAACCTACCCATAATAAAATGATACTCTACAGTAGTATGTGTAAATATTATAATGGGGAATGCACATGCATTTAGGCTCATTGCCTAGAGCTCACTACTCAAATATAATAACCTAGAATGATACAACCCTTAGGGAAGGTTTACTACCTTACAGAGAAGTCTCACTGACTTACAAAATATTCGAACAACAATCTAGAATCAAATGAACTAAAAGAATAACATCTGCAAATGCCTGATGATAGTTCTAGTTAAGCACATTATCTGCTCTACAACACTCCAATCTCTTCCCAAATAAAATTCTAAAGGATGTATTAACTTGTTCTCGCTTTTAGCACTCCCTAATAATGTAGACAAAAACACCGATACCAAATTTACATGACTATATCACCTATTTATTCAATTCATCAACCTTGGCAACAAGGTCGGCCAAACCCTGAACTCGCAATTAAAAAATTACATCAAACGATACAAAGATCGACCATCAGACCGATATTATGATATAAATGATATAACATGGACCTAAATAAAATTCAGAAACATGCAACACCATCAGAAATTATGCCAAGATCAATTGCAACATGCTACACCACCAAGAATATCGCATAACATGAGGAATATCATGAGATCAACAAAATCACCAAGAACGTGAACAAGAATCAATGTGGACCACCAAAACACATAGAACATGATCAAGAAACACCAACAAGTACATTAGAACCATCATCAATAGCTGCACCAACACCACTTATCAAATATTCATCAATCAACATTTGAGACTCAAGAACACTCAAACAACAACAACTCGGACTAGAAAGATACCTTGCAGAGCACCAATCATAAACCATTTCAAATTTAGATACACTTGCATCCAAAACATTCTCCCAAAATTACAGCACAAGATCTGATCACACCAAAATATACCAGAGGAAATAATGAACTCTGCAAGGTATTGATTAGAAAAACCAAACTGTAAACCAGATCATATGATATGATCAATGAAGCTTCCAGATCACATAAACCAAAACAAAAGGATATAATGATATACTCCATATACAAAACCATGATCCCAATAAACCAATATGCAACCACCAGAGCAATAAATCACATGAATATGTTGACATCAATGACAACAACATATCCTAGGAGCAACAATGTCCAACAATCTCCCCCTTTGGCATTGATGGCAACATATGGATGTTAAAAATAATCAATGCAAAGAAAGGAAACATCTCCAACAAACTCCCCCTAAGAATAAGCTCACCAACAATAGATAAGATAGTTTTTCACATTCTTTCTCTCCTCCTTTGACATCAATGACAAAGGTTGTCAATGCAAAAAACTAAACTCTCCACCTTAGATAAACAAATAACGATTACAACCAGCTCAACTGAACCACAAACAGACTACTCCATCAGAGGAGCAACATAAACTCATCAATCTAGACAAAAAGATAAGACTGTGAATTCCACTAAATTGATGCAACTCAATGCATCTAGTTCCCATCAGGAGGGGTGGATACCCCTAACTTGTTTCTCAGATAGACAAATGTATCTACAAGAAAAGTCTTGGTGAAAATATCAGCAATTTGTTCCTTTTTAGACACATACTCTTGCTTTACTTCCTCTTCACTGACTTTTTCTCTCAAGAAATGATGCTTGATTAATACATGTTTAGTTTTTAAATGATGCACTGGGTTCTTTGACATACTAATAACATTGGAATTATCAGAATATATGACAATGGGCTCATCATAGATAACTTTGATATCCTTCAACATTTGTTTCATCCAAACTACCTGAGTGCAATTACTAGCAACAACAATGTACTAAGCTTCAACATTAGATAGGGAAACTAAATCTTGTTTCTTACTTGTCGATGAAAATTATTTCTTACCCAAAAAGAATGCACCACCGGAGGTACTCTTTTGGTCATCAACATCACCAACCCAATAAGCATCAGTGTAAGCACATAACATGAAATCATCATTCCCCAGATACCACAAACCATAATCCATAATTCCTTTGAAGTATCTAAATATCCTCTTCACAGTAGTGACATGACTCTCTTTCAGATCAACTTGATATCTATCATCCATGCACACAACATTCATAATGTCAGGTCTAGTCTGAGTTAGGTAAAGCAGTCCACCAACCATATATCTGTACAAGGTATGATTAGCTTTTGAAGATTCATCATTTTTAGATAATTTACAGTTAGTCACCGTAGGAGTTCCAACTGGTTTAGAATATTCTAATCCAAACTTCTTCAGTAATTCCTTCACATATTTAGCTTTAGATATAAAAATACCTTTTCTAGTCTATGAAATCTGCAATCTTAAGAAAAATTTCATCTCTCCTATCATAGACATTTCAAATTATTTCTGCATATCACCAACAAACTTCATACTCAAGTTATCATCTCCTCCAAAGATAATGTCATTAAAAAAAACTTCAACAATCAAAATTTTATCATTCTTAATCTTGAAATATAGATTACTATCAACAATACATTTGTTAAATCCTAATTTTAGCAAATACTTATCCAATCTAGCATACTAGGCTCTAGGGGCTTGTTTTAATCCATACATAGCTTTCTTCAGTTTGCATACCATATCTCCATCATTTGACAATGAAAATCCATTAGGTTGCTAAATGTAGACTTCTTCCTCAAGATCACCATTCAGAAAGGATGACTTGACATCTGTCTGATATACCTTAAAATTCTTATAAGAATCATATTCAAGCAATAGTCTAACAACTTCAAGTCTAGCTATTGGATAAAAAGTCTCCTCATAATTAATTCCTTCCTTTTGTTAATATCCTTTTCATACCAGTCTTTCTTTATTTTTGATAACTTCATCGACTTCATTTAATTTGTTCCTGAATACCCATTTAGTACCAATCACATTCTTGTCTTTAAGTCTAGGCACAAGTTCCCATGTGTTATTATTTTCAATCTAATTCAATTCTTCTTCCATAGACTTCATCCAATTTTTATCTTTGCAAGCCTCAACAACATCTTTAGGTTCAATTTTAGAAATCAAACATACTTCTTTACCAACTAGCTTTCCCCTAGTCATCACACCTTTATTTTTATCACCAATGATCTAACTTTCAGAATGATTCAATCTCACATACCTCAAAGTCTTTTGATTATTCTGCCTTTTCAGGTTCCTGCATGTTTTCACCAGCAACAACAATATTTGCGTTAGCTACCCCTACTGGATCATTCTACTTCAATTCTTCAATCTGATTTAGTGTTAAAACAATATTCTGATCATCATCATATCCACATGCTCTGATCTCTTCCACAGTTCTCATCAACCTTCACATTTGCACTTTCCACTATCTTTCCCAATCTCTTATTGTAGCACCGATAGGCTTTTCTCTTTGTTGAATATCCCAAGAAAATTACTTCATCATTTATTGCATCAAACTTTTCTATATCCTCATCTCTCTTGATATAACACTTGCTTCCAAAAATTATGAAATATCTCACAGTAGGAACATGACCAAGCCATAGCTCATAAGGAGTTTTACTGACATCACCTTTTATATGTACTCGGTTGAATGTGTAAACAACAATGCTAACAACTTCTCTCTAGTAGATATTCGGAACATTCCCTTCAATCAACATAGTCCTTGCAACATCCAAGATAGTTATGTTCTTCTACTCCATTCTGTTGTGGGGTTTTAGGAGCAAATAATTGTCTTCTAATTCCATGCTTCTCACATAATGAGTCAAACTCACCGGAACATAATTCTCCTCCTCTGTCAGATCTCAAACATTTCATCTTCAGTCGTATCTCAATTTCAACAATTGCTTTGAATACCTTAAATTTGTCCAATGCTTCTGATTTTTCCCTCAAAAAGGCAACCCACATCATCCTATAATAATCATCAATTAGTAACTTGAAATATCTGTCACCCTACATACTTGTTATTGTAGTAGGTCCACATAGGTTAGTATGGACAAGATCTAGCAATCCATCAGATGAATACTGCTTACTCTTGAAAGAAATTCTTGTTTGCTTACCCATTTGACATTCCTTACATACTGAAATAGAAGGCTTAATATTTTTAGGCAAATATCTAATAGCTTGAGTAGAAATGATCTTAATCATTGAGTCAAAATTAACTTGACACATTCTCCTATGCCATAACTAACTTTCATCAATCTGAGCAATCAAGCAACTTTTCTCACCAATATTCAAATGAAAAATATTACCTCTAGTCTTAGCTCATAATGTAATCTCTATACTAGAGGCATTTAGGATCTTGCATTTTCTATTCTTGAATCGCAAATCATAGCCTTTTTCCACCATCTGTCCAACACTCAAAAGATTATCCTTCAAACCTTCAACATACAAGACATCATTAGTGTTATGCTTTACCATCAAAAGAAATAGAACCTCTACCATGGATCACACAAGCTTTGTCATCTCCAAATATTACTATTCCACGATCATACCTCTCCATATTCATAAACTTGCTTTTATCACTAGTCATATGATGTGAAAAACCACAATCAATCACACATTTATCTTTCTCTTTAACCTTAGTAGCTAAAGCTTTCTCCTCAATAATGTAGCTTGTGGAATCAATAGGTATCGGTCCATCTTCTTTAATAGAAATAAACACAATTTCATCTCCTTCTGATTCTTCATCTGTAACACCTTCATCAACAACATAATAACAGTTCTTCTGATGCTTATACTTCCAGTTAGACTTGTAAGGCTTATTATACTTCTCATGCTTCTCATATCTATCATTTCTATCATGCTTATCAAATTTATTATGCCTATCATACTTAGACATTATCTCTGGGCACCTAGAAGCAAAATTTCCTATCTTATTGCAAGAAAAACATTTCAGAGGCAATTTACCATCATCCTTACCAGCTCCTTTAGAAAATCTTCGAGCAATCAATGCTTCAAGCTTATCCAATTCTCTTTCTTGCTCTTCTATCTCTCTTCTCTCTCTTTCACATCTGGATATTCTACATTCATCAAGGCCATACTTCTTCTTTCTGGATACAAATTCTCTAAATGCTATCTCTGACTTTCCATGTGATTCACCAATTTTTCTTAGTTGAAATGCAACAATCTTCCTGACCAACATATCTCTTGTAATAGTAGTCACACTCCAGATCTCATCAATAGTAGCTACCTTATGTTTGTAAGCAGAAGGGAATGATCTTAGCACCTTGGAAACAATTTCATCTTCTTTAATGGCTCCACTGACACATCTGATACGTAGGACAAGTTCATTCACCTTAGCCATGAAGGAGTTTATGTTCTCATCTTCTCCCATCTTCAACATCTCATACTTCCCTTTCAAACTCTGCAACTTAGCAACTTTGACTTGTTTGTCTCCTTCATACAAGGTCTCAAGCTTCTCCTAGATCTCATGTGCAGTCTGGAGTCCTATCACATTAGTCATCTCAGAATCATTCAGGGCACTCAACAATGCTTCCTTAGCTCTAATGTTATATTTAACATCCTTGATCTCAGTAGCAGTAACCGGTCCATTATGAGGAAAAAAATAGGCATCCTTTGTAATCTTCCAGTAATCCTCTCCAAGACATCTCAAGTGTACCTCTATCCAGTTCTTCCATATAGCATAATTACTTCCATCGAATCTCATACTTTCTTTCTTAAAAGTAACACTTCCAGTTGCCATCTCGGATCACCTCAAGTGGCAAATCTTCCTCTAAAGGATCTAGATCTGATACCAATTGTTGGAAACAACAATGAAGGAAACCTAAGAGGGGGGGGGGGTGAATAAGTTTTCACTAGATTATAACCACAAATGTAAATTAGATTAACTGTAGTAATATCAAAGATAAGAAAATTGATACCACAACACACAACACCAGGATTTTGACATGGAAAGCCCGGTTAAGAGAAAAATCATGGTGGGAACCTACCCACAATAAGATGATACTCTGTAGTAGTATGTGTAAATATTATAGTGGGGAATGTACATGCATTCAGGGTCACTTCCTAGAGCTCACTACTCAAATATAATAACCTAGAAGGCTACAAACCTCAAGGAAGGTTTACTACCTTACAAAGAAGTCTCACTGACTTACAAAATATTCGAACAACAATCTAAAATGAAATGAACTCAAAAGTATTGCATCTGGAAATGCCTGATGATAGTTTCAGTTAAGCACATTGTCTACTCTATAACACTCCAATCTCTACCCAAACACAATGCCGAGGGATGTATTCACTTGTTCACACTTTTACCACTCTCTAATAATGCAGACAAAAACAACAATACCAAATTTACATGACTACATCACCTATTTATACAATTCATCAACCTTGGCAACAAGGTTGGCTAAACCTTGGTAGTATCAAGGAGGAAGCGAATGACAAGCTGCTGGATCTGGAGAAGAAAGTGGACGGGCTGAATGAACAAGTGCAGGAAATTGCCAGTAGAGTGAATATCACCAAAAAAAAGTCTACACGAGGTCACCAAATTTGTGCTAAATGTCATGCACAGTTCTGCGACCACTTTGTGTCTTTTGTAGGAAAATACCTAGAAAGGTAAAAAGGAGGAAGAAGACTACAAAGACCTCTTCAAATTTCTCAGTAAGGAATGGGCTAGGAGCCTCCTACCCAAGATGAGTCATGGCAAAATGAAGTAGGTATGTTAGCTACTTGGTGGTTTTTTGAGTTTTTGAATGGCCTTTGTGGCCTTACTAGTTATAGTTATGGTTATACTTCTTGCTGGATAATCTTGGACTTGTTTATCTTTAGTCCTGCATGACATATTTTATGGTTTACTATGACTCTTTTAAAATCTGTTAATATGGGTAGAAATTTTAAAGTTTTTGATAGAGGAAAGTTTTAGGAGGCTGTGATTCTGTTGTTTATCTACTAATAGTTGCTCGTCTGCTGTTAATGTGATTGTATCTAGGTCAACCCCCTTGTTTTGGCTGCTTTTAATATAAAAAAAAAGGTTGGCTAAACCCTCAACTCACAATTACAAAATTACATCACATGATACAAAGATTGACCACCAGACCAATATTATAATATATATGATATAACATGGACCTAAATCAAATGCTTAAACACGCAACACCACCAAAAATTATGCCAAGATCAACCACAACATGCTACACCACCAAGAATATTGCATAACATGAGGAATATCACCGGATCAACAAAATCACCAAGAACACACATAAGAATCAATGCGGACCACCAAAAAAAATAGAAAATGATCAGGAAATACCAAGAAGAACATTAGAACCATCCACAATAGCTGCACCGACACCACTTATCAAATCTTCATCGATCAACATCTAAGACTCAAGAACACTCGAACAACAACAACTCGAACTAGAAAGATAGCTTGCAGAGCACCAAATCACAAACCATATGAAATGTAGATACACATGAACATCCAAAACATTCTCCCAGGATTGTAGCACAAGATATGATCACACTAGAATATACCAGAAGAAATACCGAACTCTGCAAAGCATTGATCAGAAAAACCAAACTGTAAACAGGATCATATGATATGATCAATTAAGCTTCTAGATCACAAAAACTAATATAAAAGGATATAATGATACTAGGAATACTCCATATACCGAACCATGATCCCAATAAACCAATCTGCAACCACTAGACCAATAAATCACATGAACATGTTGACATCAATGACAACAACATATCCTAGCAACATCAATCTCCAACAAAGAGTAGAAAATTTTGGAAGCCCAATAGTGAACAATGCTAAGGGAACAACAAGATATTGAGATTAGTGAACTATCTTCAAGACTATTAGCTAGATAGTTCACCATGCATATATGAGTTTTCTTAAACCTCATAATAATAAAGACTATCCTGAGGCCATGAAGACTATCCAATGATTATCATAAGAATGCATGAGCTGAAACAAGATAAGGAATGCAGTCATATGAGAATGCACAGTGGGTTAAGAGGGGATAGTTATTGCAATGAAAGTGTAAGGTGTGTCAAGGAAGCTATAGGGAAGCCAATGCTCTATGATGGACAATATTAAGTAAATGCCCAATAATGCATTGCCAATCGCATGACAAGATAATCATAACAATGGACCATAAATAGTGACTATTTAGAGAATAGTAGAGTATTATATTGGCAATGAAGAAGTTACAACAAAAAAGTGGACATTGATCAGGCTAAAGTACAATGACAAGGATTGAAGATGTGTGGCAATAGAAGACAATCCAAATAAGAATGGAAAGTGATGGTGTATACACTTAAAATTGGCTATGAATAATTAAAAAAATATTTATTATTTATTTAATTCTTATTCCTCTATTAAATTATTAAATTGAAAAGTTTAATTTAATTCATTTACTCATTATTCTAATTCAATCTTATTAAATATTTAATATTTAATCATGCACTATGCATTTTTCTAAAGTCTCCATTAATTAAATAATTCTACAATTATTTAATCTTCCTTTCCATCTCAACTCGTCTCCACATAACTCAATTTTGCCAACTCACAATTTTATGGCTAAACAAATTATTAATTTTTAATTATTAAATAGCCATATTTATCTTCAACTTCCATCTCATAAATAAAATAATGTGTCTGTACACACATTTTCAACTTCCCTCTATTCTCTCCATCACTCTTGTATCTTTTGAGGAAGTTGTGTCCACATCATCTTGGTTAACTTCCACTTGGACTCATCTTCCACCTTTTCATCTATCCCACATGTGTAGGAGGAACATCTTCCCCCTTTTTCTCTCACATTCCAACCAATCTCTTCATAGCCATCAATCTTGAAATATTTAATCTCAATTGTTGATCTTTGTCACATGGGATTTTTGCTTATGAAAATCTATAAAAAGGGAATTTCCTAATCATTTTGAAGCTAATAGTTATCTAGTAGTGTTCTTGCATTCATGTGAGTTTTGAGCATCCAAGAATTTTAGCAATTTATAGTGTGCCTTTGGCTTAAATCATTTTCATATAGTTTTGCATAATCATTTTATCTTGCATATCAAACATCTAAGTATGAGTCCATTCATCAAGTTGTCATCTTGGAAGCAACTACAGTGCAGACTAAGAGCAAATATCTGCAACCGAGTTCAAATGGTGATAGGACACAATGGGATAGTAAGTGAAGGTTTAATGTTCTAAGTTTTAAATCCTTTATTTGTTTCATTGGTAACTTTTGGAGTATTTCTGTAGGATTCTCTTGTTATTTGTGAAAATTAATCAATCTTGCAGGTTTACTTTTGAAGTATATTTCTAAATTACACATTTTGGTGCCCACCGTGGGGCTCAGGCCTCACTTTCTATCTTCTATCTTTCATTCTCATAGTTTTAGCAGTGCAACACATTTGTCTAACTTTTTAATGCATTTGTAATTCCTTTTAGTGCATTTTTTGCTTCTTGTAGCACATTTGCAATATTTGGTAGCGCATTTGTTAGGTTTAATAGCACATTTGTTAGGGTTAATAACACACTTTTTAGGTTTTAGTGCATATGTAACACAACTTAACACATTTGCATGATAGGGTAGTGCATTTGTTAACTCTGGTAGCTTATTTGTAGTTAGTTTTAATGCATTTGTTGTTTCACCATATTTGTTCTATCAGTTTGATTTTTTTTCAAAACAAGTTGTTTGACTAACACTTGCAGCTTTTCGACCGTCGAAGACAAATTCTTTTAAGCTACTAATTGGTGGTTTTGCAAGTGATTTTCATGCATTTTCACATCTTGTCTAACTAGGAGCTCAACAATTGATCATTTTTACTTCACATAGTTTAAATAAGGGTTTAATTAACAACATGCAACTTGCATTTATATTTTCTTTAAATAGTTGCACTTAAACTAATTTAGAGGGTTAGTTAATCAAGTGTTCACTGTGCTTGCAAAGTGGTAGGTTAGTATGCTCTCACCTTCACTAGGTGATCAGAAAACTAGACCCATTTTTAATGTGTAACCTTTAGAGGGCTTGCCTCCCAAGTTGCCAATAGGGCCACTGAGATGGAACGACCCAAGTGGTAATGGGATAAAGCCAAGCTCTTCTGAACCACTATAAATAAATTGTGTTTGTAACAAAAGTTACAGACAATGAGTACTAATTAGTGATAACTCAATGATGAACACTGAGTACCAAACCGGTACTGAGAAGGGGGGTGAATCAGTACAAACACAAAAACTTTTCCTGAACCGGTTTGATTGCAAATAGTGCACTTGACAGACAAACACTAATACCGGTCTAAACTAGATTACTACCGGTTAAACATAATGAGATTGTGAAAGACATAAAATGGAAACACTTAGCTTTTCATACTATCTACTCCCTCATTTCCACTTTATCCTTATGCATAAATAGATAATCTATCATCAGAGATACATAATTTACTAGAACAACATGATTCACCACTAAATAGGAAATAACAAAACATCACATGAAAGAGGCATCACACATAACACACATATTTTTCATGTGGAAACCCAACTGGGAAAAACCACAGTGGGGATGAATACCCACAAGCTATTTTTGAACTCTTTAGAAGTCCGCTTTGTTAGGAGCCTAGTTCGATTAAAGACTGTTACAACAGGTTATGTTAGGAACGAATCCTGTCAGGGATCACTTGGTTAAGGGTTAAACCTTGTTAAAGGTTACCTTGGTAGAGGATTTTATGAACTCAATGGCTTTGAGTCACCCTGTTAAAGGATTTACAACAAGCTGGTTAAAGCTACACTATTAAGGGATTTTCCAACTATTGAAGTGATTAGAGATCAACAGGTATTACAATGATCTGATAATAGCACTCAATGTCAATGCAGATCCATTTTAGTTCCTTCCTTCTGCACACACACTTTGCAGGTATCCATTCTCTTATTTGGTCTGGAAAGAATCACGTATCTCTACACTTAGATACACACACAACATTTGCCAAATACCTCAACATGAAACACAACATTGACCTTATAGGAAATAGATAGCTTAGTAGCATAAACCCTAAACCCTAAACATTTAGGTTGACCATTTCAGTATGTTCAATCCTGACCATTGAACACTTTGCATTTTAATACAACAGTCTTGAACAGATCTGTGAGGCCCCACCTCAACTCAGTCTAACATGTCTGTGGTTTTTATATTGAGACTATTATGGATGCTTTATTTTTATGCATTATGGATTTAGAACTTACATGATTTCATGATTTGGATAACATTGCTATATGTTGATGATTTATTTAGATGCTTTATGATATAGAACACTACATGATTTTTGAATGGATGAATTTGCGGTGATAAATGTCGTTATTGAATTTGCAGGACTTTACTATGATAATAGAATTATGATGTATGTTTAAGTGTGGATCAACATTATGAGAATTAGGATGAATTGCTTATGTGAAATTGCTTGGATAAAAGATGTATTAAATTGTTTAGATGTAAATTGTATGCAAGTGATGATGTGTATTATTATTCCTGTGATTTATATTATATGTGGTTATTGGAAAGCTACTAATGTGTAAATTGAGATGCGCAGGAAGTTATCCATGTGACCATGGAAATATTATGGAGAACCAAACCTAGACCTATGTATGTTCATAAGCCAGGGTTTGTCTATTTGGAGAGACAACACCCCGTTTGTGTTGTATTTTATTTGTAACAGTAAATGATGCATGTGTGTTAAGTGTTATTTAATTGATCTATGTAAAATCCACAAGAGACGATTTCTTGTATTAATTTGTAAAAGTATTTTCTTGTGTCACTTGACAAGTGTGGATTTATGTTTGAATTTTTAAATTTGTCTCTTGGTGGGAATTGTTTAACTATAGCTTTTTCAATTAATGTAACGCGATGTCATAAATGCCTTGGGTAAAGAATCTTTGGGATGGTCAACATAGGTTTGACCCGAAAATAAACTTCAGAGGGGTTAAAAAAGGGTTAAATGGACACCTAGGGGTAGTTTAGAAGGGTTTCCTAAAGCCCATAACGTATGCCTAAGGGTTAGGGGTAATTTAAGGCAAGCTTCTACTCCCATGTGATCTTGTAGACACCCTAAAAATTGACTTTTCTAAGTTGTGCGAAAATTGAAATTAGAAGATTTGAACCTAGTTGTAAACCTTCCTTTTCGAATGAGAGTTCCCTTCCCCATTCTACCTAATTTTCCTCTTTAGTTTTTAGAAACTTGTGAGAACTCTCACAATGGGCTTCTTAAGAAAAAATTAGAAAATTTGTGGGTAATCACCCACTCTCCAGTTTTGGAGGCAAGAGAATTTTTGAAAAGAATATGCTAGATTTTGAATAGAGAATTTTGGCTAAGGGTAGAAGGAAAAGAACCATGGAATTGGACTGCTCATCCTCAACGAAACTAACCTACCTTTGGGCAGATTAAGGTTGGTTGCATTCTTCTTAAAATGGCTTTCTTATTGCATGTGTTTGAAAGTAATGTTGGTGTAAAAGATTTGCTTCCGTGCATGTTCTTTTGGAATTTTTAGTTGGTATTTTGTGTTATATATTGTATGTGTTTTTGGGAGTCATCAAGACCTCTTACTCTTGGGAGAGAGGAGGATCTTGTGGGTGGTAGAAGTGATAGCCCTCAAGTGAGAGACTCTCGTTATGAGAGCGATCACAAGGGATTTTGTGTGACCCTTGCTGCATGGCTTTTTTGTGCAATGGGGGTCATAAGGAGGGAAATAAGACATGAATGCCTTAGGGGGCATAAGGAATAAGGGGTTGCTATTCTTGATGTATTTGGTTTTCCATGAGGTGGCTACATGTTTTTCCATACTTGCAGTTCTCCTCAGGGTATTTGGTCCACTACCACCCTTAAAAAGGTCATCACCAAGGTGTGGTGCAGTGTAGCCGGGTTGGGAGTGTGTTTGAATTTGTGTGTATTCTATCTTGTGTGCTTGCACGTTTGTTTCCCATCTAGGACTTGGTTCTCCGAGCTCGGGGGTGGGTACCAGTTAGCCTAGGCTGGGAGGTGACCACTCCATGGTCATAGATTTGATTCATTTGTAGGAAGTTAGAAGAAATATTAGATGCATGAAGTTATGGCGGAAGATGTTGATTTTAAAGAAAAAAAAAAAAGTTACAAATGTATTTATTACTTGTTTTTTAAAAAGTCCTCTCTTGTTTGAAATGAGAGGCTATTTGTAAAATAGGAATAAAGACTTGAGGATATGTTAATTATTATGCAGAAAATATCATGTTATTTTGCAGAAAGCTAAATGGTTTATTCTAAGTTCTTTTTCTAGAATTAAGGTTAAATCTTGTAGAGTATTTAATATTTCTTGAAAGGAAATGAGTTAAATTTATTCTCTTATTTACTGGAAAAGAAATAGAATTGATTTTGCATGCATGCAAGGGCTGAAATATAAAACCACTTAGGATCATACATGGAAATGTAAAAAAGTATTTTAATTAAATCTTTGATCTTTCTTTATCTGTGATTTCATTTGAAATGCAGAAAATAAAATCTAAAATTATCATAATCATTTCTATAGTTTAAGTTAAGGAATTCTTTATTTTATATAGATGCTGTTTTAGTATTAGTTACTTCTGTTGTTTATTTCATTACAGAAAATACAGCTCTGTCATTTAAGTAGTTGCTGTAGATTTTTGCAAGCCTGCCAATTTAATAAATGCAGGAAATAAAGATCTTAACCTATTATAGTTTCATTTAAATAAAATATGTAATTATTAGGTTGCGGGAAAATTTGTTAAACTTATTCCTTGATAAAGTTGAAGTTAGGTATTTTTGTTAAACATTGGCATTATTCATTTACAGAAAATAATATTTACAGTAAACAAATTTATTACTTTACTTTTGCTGTAATCGAAATCAGGATCTTTCATAAATTCTGTTTTATAAGAAAAAAAAATAATACTATAGTTAAATATAAATATATATAATCATATACATGCAGATTACATGTATATACTTATATATACATACATATAAAATATATCATAAGATTACCTACGAAATAAATGTATATATAAATATAAATATATATATATATACAAATATATATATATATGAATATATACATATAAAAATGTATATATATATATATATAAGCATTTATATAAATATATTTATACCTATTAGCACATAAAAATGTATATATATATAGATATGTAAATATATATATTAATTTTTTTAAAAAAAATATAAATAATAAAAAATAAAAAATAAAAAAAGAGCAAAGGGAAAGGGCGGGGCCTCGGCCACGTAGGGCACACAGTCCCTGTGTGGGGTACGTCTCTCATAGAGGCCGCAACCTCTGTGTGGGCCGCATCCCTCACAGGGGCCTGCGGCTCCCTGTTTGGGCCGCGCTCCGCACCAGTGGCTGCAGCCACTGTGCGGGCCGCAACACACACAACGGCCAAGGCCACTATGTGGGCTGCGACCTCCATAGTGGGTCGTCCCACTGGTGGTGCCCCCTCCGCCCAACCTCCATTCGGCCCTGCAAAAAAAACAATGAGCGTAAAAAAATATAAAACCCTAGCTCGGTTAGAGCTAGGGTAAAAAGGGATAATAAAGAAATAAAAAAAAAGGGTGTATAGAGAGGTTTAATTTATAATGTATTTTAAGTTTAGGGTTTGCATGGAGATTTTTCTAATGAAGTGGTAATTAATATAATATTTAAATATATATATATATATATAAATATATATATTTATATATATGTACATATATATTTATATATATATACCAATACATAACGAGTTTGAAAATATAAGAGGGTAAGACAATTTTTGGATTAAATATTTTAATATGTGGTTATGAATTATATTTGTTTTAAAAAAACAAAAACATATGGGGTTATGTTTAAGACATGAAATTGTTTTGTTTGAAATTTAATAGAAGTTTATATTAAGCTGGGTAAGGATAATTTGGCTATTGGGAAATATTTACGCTTTATAGGAAAATAATTATTACCAATTTAATTGAACCTTAGTTGATTTAGTTTAATCTTATTTTTATTAATGTTGAATAAATTATAGACTTTTATGATCTAAGAGTTAGGACTAAATTAATTAGTTTCGTAAGGAAAAATGCAAGTATTGGTTATTGGAGATTTATTTTATCTTCATCTACTCTTTTAATGAGTTTGATTTAATTAATCTATTCACTAGGTTTTACGAGAAAATAAATTAAATCGTTTAGTATTCCGCAAATAAATTTTAAATTAATTTTGTTACTTGATTTAATATCAGAGTTAGCTCGAATATAGTTTTGACAAAACATGTTAGTGCATGTCGTGTTAGCGAACTTTTTGTTATATATTTGTTATTTAAAAAAAAATTTATCCCGTTCTTGCCCTAAATTTTGGGCATGACATTTTAGTATCAAAGCAAGGTTTCCACACTAGGAACCTTACTCCACTTATGTTTCACTTTAGATTATTTAATTTATTTTATTTTATTGATTTTTATAGGATATTTAAATTTAATTAATTAAATATTTTTCTAAAATAAATTAGTCATTTATTTTACTTTATTTTCCTCTTAGGATGCCTCCGACGACGCGACAAGCTCACAAGCGCGGAAGGGTCCTAGGTGTGTGCGCATAGCACGCGAAGAGGTAGCTAGGGAGGAATTGGTTCCAGAAGAGAACCCAGAAGCACCTCCCGAACAACCAAATGAACCTAACCAAAACCTCTTAGAAGTAATCTAGAACCTAATTGGCATAGTTCAGGAAAGGATTCCAGTAGAGAACCCTCAGGGTAGAAATCAGGACTCTGGGAGTCATAGATCAGTTGATAGAGAATGAAGCAGGAGCCCAGCTCCTATTCCTGTAGAGAGTCAGGGTGGAAATGAGCTAGAGTCTGTGCACATACCAGGACCACCTCCAGTGGTGGAACCAGTTTATTTTGAGAGAGCTCGTCGGGATCCAGGGGATCTTATCAGGGAGGTCATGCGCCTCCAGCCACCATCCTTTGGAGGTTCTACCGACGGGGTAGAGGCTGAGGCATGGCTTTTGAGTCTTGAGAGGTGCTTTGCATTGCACTCTTATGAGAGCAACCTAAAAGCACGTGTTGCAGTCCATCTGTTGAGAGGGTCGGCCTCCACTTGGTGGAGACAGGAAGAGTACAAATGCAGATTAGTTCCTGATACTCTCACTTGGGAGATATTCACAGAGAGGTTCTGGGAGAGGTACCTATCAGAACATTTCAGACAACGTCGTATAGATGAGTTTCATGACCTCCAACAAAAGGGCTTATTAGTTACCCAATATGAGAGCAAATTCTTTGAGCTATTGCCTTATGTAGATTATCTAAAGGACGAGAAACTTCTCGTAAACCACTTCATTAGAGGGTTTAATTCCGGTATAGCCGGGCCAGTTAGGATGTCCGCTCCAGAGAGCCTTCGGGTTGCCGTGGAGAAGGCACTGATAGCTGAGGAAATTTAGGTTAGACCATAGGACAATAGGGATCAGTTTCAGAACCAAAACCCCACACCTCAGACTTATGGATTCCAGAAACCACATTGGAAGGGAAACAACCGAAACTCACAGGAGTTCTCCAAACCTCCTCCTCCGCAACAGACACCACAAAACCAAAGGTAGAAGCCTCCACAGTATCAGCAGGGCACCAAGCCCAAGCAGTGGAAGACTCAGGGATAGAGGCAAGATCAGAGAGCGCAGGTGCCTTACACACCTCCGGCAAGGACTCAACAGTCCTCTAGGGGTGGGTACAGTGGATCCAGTAGGACAGGAGGACAGGATTTCTCTAGGCCTTAGGGCACCCAGTTTCAGGCATGGGGTGCTTGCTTTACATGTGGAGCCATGGGGCATATGGCGAGGGATTGCCCTCAGGGTCAGATGGTAGGGAATCAGTGGATGGTCACTTCAGAGCTGATAGTTGGTGATATGGATAGGTCCCATAGAGTATTCGCAATGGTTGACAACCGCCAGGCTGAGCATCAGGTTACGGTCATCGAGTCTGTAGGTATGATCAAAGGCAACAATGTATCTATTTTGTTTGATTCGGGAGCTACTGACTCCTTTATATCTCCATTGGTTGTGGAGTGTTGTGGGCTAGTGGCAACTAGACAGGGTGTCAGTTGGGAAGTGGAATTCGCTTCAGGGGTTAGAGTGTCAGTGGAATCAGAGGTTAGGGCATGCCAGCTGCAGATTGGCAAGACCACCACATTAGTAGACCTTAGAGTGACACCACCTGGATCTTACGGTATCGTACTTGGCATGGATTAGCTTTATGCCCACAGAGCCAAGATGGATTTCCACCTAAAAAAGATCAAGTGTGAGGATGATCATGGTTTGCCCATAGTTATCACCAGGATTCAGAGACCTGTGTCTCTTCGTATGATCTCCACAATGCAGCTCAAGTGGAGCATGCGAAAGGGATGTCAGCTTTTTGCTATCACTATTAGTGATAGAGGAGAAGAGGAAGAAAATGAAACATTGCTTGATGACCATCCTATCCTTAAGGGATATTCAGATGTGTTTCCTTCAGAGTTACCTGGAATGTCACCCCGTAGAGAGATTGACTTTCATATAGACCTTGTACCAGGAGCCGAGCCAGTTTCCAGAGCACCTTATAGGATGACCACAAATGAGCTTAATGAACTCAAAATACAGCTTGAGGAACTCCTTGAGAAGGGTCATATTCATCCTAGCGTATCCCCTTGGGATGCACCAGTCATCTTTGTTAAGAAGAAGGACGGATCTCTCTAATTATGTATGGATTATCGGCAGTTAAATAAAGTAACCATCAAGAATCGATATCCTTTGCCCAGAATTGATGATTTATTTGACCAACTTCAGGGTGCCAAAGTCTTTTCCAAAATTGATCTGAAGTCGGGATACCATCAGCTAAGAATAGTGGAGAGTGATATCTACAAAACCACATTTCGCACTAGATATGGTCACTATGAGTTCACCGTAGTTCCATTCGGTCTTACGAATGCCCCAGTTGTTTTTATGAGCCTCATGAATGGGGTATTTTGTACATTTCTGGACCATTTTGTAATTGTGTTCCTTGATGATTTACTGATATATTCTTGGAATGAGAAGGAGCATGAGGAGCACCTAAAATAGGTATTGCAGTGTTTGCGAGATAACTAGTTGTTTGGCAGTTTGTCGAAGTGTGCTTTCTTTCGATAAGAGGTCAAGTACCTTGGGCACGTTATTTCTAGTGATGGGATCTCAGTTGACCCATCAAAGATTAGGGCTATTATGGATTGGATAGCACCAACCAGTGTGACAGAGGTCAAGAGCTTCATGGGCTTAGTAGGATATTACCAATGTTTTGTCGAGGGATTCTCCAGAGTCGCACATCCTATTACTTCTCTTCAGCGTAAAGGGAAGAAATTTGAGTGGACAGAGAAGTGCGAAAAGGCCTTTCAAGAACTCAAGAAGGCACTTACTAGCGCTCCTATCCTTGTTGTACCAGATCCATCAGCTAACTTCATGGTTTGTACAGATGCTTCACTAGAGGGTTTAGGAGCAGTTCTTATGCAGGATGGTAGGGCTATAACTTTCGAGTCTAGGAAACTTAAGACTCATGAACTTAATTATCCTACTCATGACCTTGAGCTCGCAGCAGTAGTGCATGCACTTGTGAGGTGGAGACACTTCCTTTTAGGTCATCACTTCGAGCTGCATTCAGATCATCAGAGTCTTCAGTACATTTTCACTCAGCCGAACCTTAATGCACGTCAGAGGAGATGGATGGAGTTCTTGTACGAATATGATTTTGACGTTCACTACATTAAAGCAAAGGAAAACGTAGTTGCAGATGCTTTGAGTAGGAGACGTCACAAGGTTTACACCATATCTATGGGCATGGATTTGAGAGACCATATACTACAGCACTTGCCAGAGGATGGATGGTATGCAGAGGTTGGTCAGGTAATATGATCTTAGGTTACTCTAGAGGGGAAATATGTGGATTATTCTTTGGAGTCTGATGGACTATTATGCCACAGAGGGTGCATTTATGTACATTCCTTTGGGGGATTGCGAGAGTTCATTGTCACGGAGGCTCATAGAACTCCTTATGCAATGCATCCCAGAGTTAAAAAGTTGCATGTTGACTTGAGGCAGTTATATCATTGGATAGGAATGTGGCAGCTCATTGCTGAGATAGTAGCTCGATGCCTCGAGTGTCAGAGAGTAAAGGCGGAGCACTGCCATCTAGGTGGGTTGCTCCAATCTCATGCTATACCAGAGTGGAAGTGGGATACTATATCTATGGATTTCATCATTGGTCTTCCTATGTCTTCTCATCGCCATGATGCTATCTTGGTGACAGTTGACAAGTTGACCAAAGTGGCCCACTTTTCACTAGTTAGGACTACCTTCACAGCACCAGCAGTAGCACAGGTGTTCTTGCGAGACATTGTTAGAATTCATGGCTTGCCACGCAAGATTATTTCTGACAAGGACTCCCTTTTCACTTCTTCCTTTTGGAAGTCATTATAGGCAGCTATGGGCACTAAGCTCAATTTCAGTACAACTTATCACTCGAAAATAGATGGTCAGATAGAGAGGGTTAATCAGGTGTTAGAGGATATGCTTCGCATGTACGTCATGGATCATCAGACTAGGTGGGAACAATACCTTCCCTTAGTGGAGTTTTCCTACAACAATGGGCATCACACTTCTTTGGGGATGCCACCCTACCAGGCATTATACGACAGACCTTGTAGGACACCGTTGAGTTGGGATCGCATAGATGACAGAGTTGCTATTGGTCCTGAGATAGTTCGGGATATGGAACAATAGGTGGATTTGATTAGGCAGTGTCTTAGAGAGGCTCAGGATAGACAGAAGAAATATGCTAATGCAAAGAGGATAGATCATAGCTACTTGGTTGGAGACAGAGTCTTCTTGAGAGTGTGATCGCATAAGAGTCCAATCCATTACGGAAAGGGTTCTAAGCTCGCACCTCGCTTTGTAGGACCCTTTGAGATTCTTGAGAGGATAGGCCTAGTTGCCTACCATTTAGCATTGCCACCTAGCCTGTCGCGCATCCATGCTATGTTTCATGTATCAGTTTTGAGGAAATATATCTATGATGAGTCTCATATTTTAGATTGGGATGCCTTGCAGGTGGAGTCGGACGGGCAGCTAGCTTTGGAGCCCATTCGCATTTTGGCACGCCGGACGCTGGCCCTTTGAGGTCGAGAGCTGGACCAGGTTAGGGTCCAGTGGGATTGTTATGATGAGGTTACGGGTTCATGGGAGGACGCAGCATGTATGAGATTAGAGTACCCCCACCTCTTTGATGAACTCCAGGAGGAAGTTCATGCCTAGAGGGGGAGGGTGTAAGGCCCCACCTTGACTCAGTCTGACATTTCGATAGTTTTTATATTGAGACTATTATGGATGCTTTATTTTTATGCATTATGGATTTAGAACTTATATGATTTCATGATTTGGATGACATTGCTATATGTTGATGATTTATTTAAATGCTTTATGATATAGAACACTACATGATTTTTGAATGGGATGAATTTGCGGTGATAAACATCATTATTGAATTTGCAGGACTTTACTATGATAATAGAATTATGATGTATGTTTAAGTGTGGATCAACATTATGAGAATTAGGATGAATTGCTTATGTGAAATTGCTTGCATAAAAGATGTATTAAATTGTTCAGATGTAAATTGTATGCAAGTGATGATGTGTATTATTATTCCTGTGATTTATATTATATGTGGTTATTGGAAAGTTACTAATGTGTAAATTGAGATGCGTAGGAAGCTATCCATGTGACCATGGAAATATTACGGAGAACCAAACCTAAATCTATGTATGTTCGTAAGCCAGGGTTTGTGTATTTGGAGAGACAACACCCCATTTGTGTTGTATTTTATTCGTAACAGTAAATGATTCATGTGTGTTAAGTGTTATTTAATTGATTTATGTAAAATCCACAAAAGACGATTTCTTGTATTAATTTGTAAAAGTATTTTCTTGTGTCACTTGACACATGTGTGGATTTATGTTTGAATTTTTAAATTTGTCTCTTGGTGGGAATTGTTTAACTATAGCTTTTTCAATTAATGTAACGTGATGCCATAAATGCCTTGGGTAAAGAATCTTTGGGATGGTCAACATAGGTTCGACCCAAAAATAAACTTCAGAGGGGTTAAAAAAGGGTTAAATGGACTCCTAGGGGTAGTTTAATAGGGTTTCCTGAAGCCCATAAGGTATACCTAAGGGTTAGGGGTAATTTAAGGTAAGTTTCTACTCCCATGTGACCTTTTAGACACCCTAAAAATTGACTTTTTTAAGTTGTGCGAAAATTGAAATTAGAAGATTTGAACCTAGTTGTAAGCCTTCCTTTTCGAATGAGAGTTCCCTTCCCCATTCTACCTTACCTTCCTCTTTAGTTTTTAGAAACTTGTGAGAACTCTCACAATGGGCTTCTTAAACAAAAATTAGAAAATTTGTGGGTAATCACCCACTCTCCAGTTTTGGAGACAAGAGAATTTTTGAAAAGAATAGGCTAGATTTTGAATAGAGAATTTTGGCTAAGGGTAGAAGGAGAAGAACCGTGGAATTGGGCTGCTCATCCTCAAAAAAACTAACCTACCTTAGGGCAGATTAAGGTTGGTTGCATTCTTCTTAAAATGGCTTTCTTATTGCATGTGTTTGAAAGTAATGTTGGTGTAAAAGATTTGCTTCCGTGCATGTTCTTTTGGAAATTTTAGTTGTTATTTTGTGTTATATATTGTATGTGTTTTTGGGAGTCATCAAGACCTCTTACTCTTGGGAGAGAGGAGGATCTTGTGGGTGGTAGAAGTGACAGCCCTCAAGTGAGAGACTCTCGTTATGAGAGCAATCACAAGGGATTTTGTGTGACCCTTGTTGCATGGCTTGTTTGTGCAATGGGGGTCATAAGGAGGGAAATAAGGCATGAATGCCTTGGGGGGCATAAGGAATAAGGGGTTGCTATTCTTGATGTATTTGGTTTGCCATGAGGTGGCTACATGTTTTTCCATACTTGCAGTTCTCCTCAAGGTATTTGGTCCACTATCACCCTTAAAAAGGTCATCACCAAGGTGTGGTGCAGTGTAGCCGGGTTGGGAGTGTGTTTGAATTTGTGTGTATTCTATCTTGTGTGCTTGCATGTTTGTTTCCCATCTAGGGCTTGGTTCTCCGAGCTCAGGGGTGGGTACCAGTTAGCCTAGGCTGGGAGGTGACCACTCCATGGTCATAGATTTGATTCATTTGCAGGAAGTTACAAGAAATATTAGATGCATGCAGTTATGGCGTTAGATGTTGATTTTAAAGAAAAAAAAAAAGGTTACAAATGTATTTATTACTTGTTTTTTAAGAAGTCCTCTCTTGTTTGAAATGAGAGGCTATTTGTAAAATAGGAATAAAGACTTGAGGATATGTTAATTATTATGCAGAAAATATCATGTTATTTTGCAAAAAGCTAAATGGTTTATTCTAAGTTCTTTTTCTAGAATTAAGGTTAAATCTTGTAGAGTATTTAATATTTCTTGAAAGGAAATGAGTTAAATTTATTCTCTTATTTACTGAAAAAGAAATAGAATTGATTTTGCATGCATGCACGGGCTGAAATATAAAAGCACTTAGGATCATACATGGAAATGTAAAAAAGTATTTTAATTAAATCTTTGATCTTTCTTTATCTGTGATTTCATTTTAAATGTAGAAAATAAAATCTAAAATTATCATAATCATTTCTATAGTTTAAGTTAAGGAATTCTTTATTTAATATAGATGTTGTTTTAGGATTAGTTACTTCTATTATTTATTTCATTACAGAAAATACATCTCTGTCATTTAAGTAGTTGTTGTAGATTTTTGCAAGCCTGCCAATTTAATAAATGCAGGAAATAAAGATCTTAACCTATTATAGTTTCATTTAAATAAAATCTGTAATTATTAGGTTGCAGGAAAATTTGTTAAACTTCTTCCTTGATAAAGTTGAAGTTAGGTATTTTTGTTAAACACTGGCATTATTCATTTACAGAAAATATTATTTACAGTAAACAGATTTATTACTTTACTTTTTCTGTAATCGAAATCAGGTTCTTTCATAAATTCTGTTTTATAAGAAAAAAAATTAATACTATAGTTAAATATAAATATATATAATCATATACATGCAGATTACATGTATATACTTATATATACATACAGATAAAAAATATCATAAGATTACCTGCGAAATAAATGTATATATAAATATAAATATATATATATACAAATATATATATATATATGAATATATACATATAAAAATGTATATATATATATAAACATTTATATAAATATATTTATACCTATTAGCACATAAAAATGTATATATATATAGATATGTAAATATATATATATATATATACATATATATGAATATAAATATATATATATATATATATAAATATATATACATATATATTAAATTCTTTTAAAAAAATATAAATAATAAAAATAAAAAATAAAAAAAGAGCAAAGGGAAAGGGCGGGGCCTCGGCCGCGCAAGGCACATAGTCCCTATGTGGGCCGCGTCCCTCACAGAGGTTGCAACCTCTGTGCAGGCCGCATCCCTCACAGGGGCCTGCGGCTCCCTGTGTGGGCTGCACTCCGCACCAATGACCGCAACCACTGTACAGGCCGCGACACACACAGCGGCCAAGGCCACTGTGTGGGCCGCGACCCCCACAGTGGGTCGTCCCACTGGTGGCGCCCCCTCCACCCAACTGCCATGGGCGCTGCTTAACAACCTCTGTTCGGCCCTGGAAAAAAAACAATGAGCATTAAAAAATATAAAACCCTAGCTCGGTTAAAGCTAGGGTAAAAACGGATGATAAAGAAATAAAAAAAAAGGGGTATAGAGAGGTTTAATTTATAATGTATTTTAAGTTTAGGGTTTGCATGGAGATTTTTCTAATGAAGTGGGAATTTATATATATATATATATATATATATACATATATATCTATATATCTATATGTATATGTATATGTATATGTATATGTATACATACATATATATATATATATATATATATATATATATATATATATATATATATATATATATATATATATAAATATGTACCAATACATAACGAGTTTGAAAATATAAGAGAGTAAGACAATTTTTGGATTAAATATTTTAATATGTGGTTATAAATTATATTTGTTTTAAAAAAAAAAAAACATATGGGGTTATGTTTAAGACATGAAATTGTTTTGTTTGAAATTTAATAGAAGTTTATATTAAGTTGGGTAAGGATAATTTGGCTATTGGGAAATATTTACGCTTTATAGGAAAATAATTATTACCAATTTAATTGAACCTTAGTTGATTTAGTTTAATCTTATTTTAATTAATGTTGAATAAATTATAGACTTTTATGATCTAAGAGTTAGGACTAAATTAATTAGTTTCGTAAGGAAAAATGCAAGTATTGGTTATTTTAGATTTATTTTATCTTCATCTACTATTTTAATGAGTTTGATTTAATTAATCTATTGAGTAGGTTTTACGAGAAAATAAATTAAATCATTTAGTATTTCGCAAATAAATTTTAAATTAATTTCATTACTTGATTTAATATAAGAGTTAGCTCGAATGTAGTTTTGACAAAACATGTCAGTGCATGTCGTGTTAGCGAACTTTTTGTTATATAGTTGTTATTTAAAAAAAAAAAAATCCCGTTCTTGCCCTAAATTTTGGGCATGACAAGATCTCAAGACATTCTCCATCATTTGTTCTTCACCGCTTCTTGGAGGCGATAACCCATCACGCGTTCTTCATCGTTTGCAGGGACTTCACACATTCCCAAGGAAGATAGGATCAATCGCCTTCATGCAAGATCCTTCACGCGCACGAGGCTGACGTGGCAATATGATCTGATCTCCATTACAATGATAACTCATCACACAATGCCATCGGTTGAATCACATAGGCTCGAAACACTTCAATCGGAAACCCTGAGGCTGGGAATACCAACCGGTAGTCATACCATATTAAACCTTGATAGAAAACATTTCATATACCGGTTCACTTGGACAAACGTACCGCTTCACCTTTTGCACATATATCGGTTCAGAACATTATACCGGTTCACTTTTCTAGTTGCTTAACTTCAATAAACCAGTTCACTCTTCAACATATTACCAGTTCACTCTTCAGCATATTACCGATTCACTCTTCAGCATATTGACATCAATGACAACACAATATCATCATGTCAACATACTCTGCACATATGTGAACAATCTCCCCCTTTGGCATTGATTGCAATATACAAAGATATCTCTCTTTTTGCATCACATCTTCTCCGCTTCACATCTTCTCCCCCTTTGACAACAATGCCAAAGTGGATGCACGAGCTTCCCTATTCCACTATGCTGCTCCCCCTGAGGAGTAGCATGCTTCAGCACATCAATCCTAAAAAGATATAGCAATGTAAGATCTGACTAATGTGGAGCACAAACCTTTAGTTTACGTCTTGAAGGAGAAGCACCCCTAATTCACCTCTCAGATAGGTAAAAGTAGCCTTCGATAGAGGCTTGGTGAATATGTCTGCTAACTGCTCCTTACTAGAAACATGTTCCAATACCACCTCTTTGTTCTGAACCTTTTCCCTCAAGAAATGATACTTGAGTTCAAAGTGCTTGGTTCTAGAATGTAAAACCGGATTCTTGGAGATGTTAATTGCATTTGTATTGTCACAAAATATACTTATCGGTTCAGATACAAGAACTTTGAAGCCATTCAATACATGCTTCATCCAAATAGTTTGGGTGCAGTTCATAAAAGATGCAACATACTCCGCTTCTGCTGTAGACTGAGAGGTACAACTCTACTTTTTACTCATCCATGAGACCAGTCTACAACCAAGAAATAATGCACCACCGGTTGTGCTCTTCTGGTCATCCATATTACCAGCCCAATCAGCATCTGTGAACACTTTCAGGTTGAAATTATCATTGTATGGATACCATAATCCATAGTCAATATTTCCCTTTAGATATCTAAGAATCCACTTGACTGCTACCAAGTGGGATTCTCTTGGGCTTTTTTGAAACTGAGCGATAATACCCACTGCATGTGCAATGTCTGGTTTGCTATGCACTACATAATGCAACCTACCAGTCATTGATCAGTATTCCTTCTCATTTACCAATGTTGATTCATCCTCTTTTGATAGTTTACAACCGGTCACCATTGGTGTACCAACCAGATTGTTGTCTTCCATGCCAAAGGTCTTCAACACCTCTTTGACATATTTGGACTGAGTGATAAAGATTCCATCTTTCATTTGTTGAATCTATAGTCCAATGAAGAACTTAATCTCCCCTATAAGTGACATCTCAAACTCCCTTTTCATCTCATTTGCAAAATCATGACTCATCTTGTCATCTCCTCCAAAGATTGTCATCAACAAATACCTCATAGATCAGAATCTGATCTCCTTTTGACTTCAGGTAGATATTACTATCCTCACTTATTTTCTCAAATCCAATCTTCACAAGATGGGAGTGCAAGCATTCATACCATGCTCTAGGTGCCTGCTTTAGTCCATATAAGGCCTTATGTAGCCTACACACTATGTCACTATCTTCTGATAGGGAAAACCCATCTGGTTGCTCTATATACACCTCCTCTTCTAGTATTCCATTTAGAAATGCAAACTTTACATCCATTTGATATACCTTGAATCCCTTGAATGTTGCATATGCAAGAAGCATACAAACTCCTTCCAATCTGGCTACTGGAGAAAATTTTTCTCCATAGTCTTCTCCTTCTTCTTGGGCATATCCTTTACAAGCCAATCTAGCTTTGTTTCTAACCACTGAGCCATCTTCATTCAACTTATTTCTAAAAACCCATTTGGTGCTAATGACATTTTTATGCTCCGGTCTAGGTACCAAAGACCATGTACCATTCTTTTCTATCTGGTCAAGTTCCTCTTCCATCGCCTTGATCCAGTCTTCATCTTTATGTGCCTCTCTGAATGTTTTAGGCTCAAATTTAGAGATCATGTAAGAGTTTTCTCTGATCTTTCTTCTTGTAAGAATTCTTGCTTCCTTGTCTCCTATGATCTGCTTTGGATCATGATTCAGCTTGACATACCTTGGTATATTCTTAAGATATTCCTCTTTCTTTTCTTCTTCATCCCCATCTTCATTAACATCAGCATCCACCGGTGTAGGAGCACAATTACTGGTACTAGGCTGATTTGCAACCGGTTCCCAGAAGGTTACTACCGGTTTATCTCCTACATGATCTCTACCAGTTTCCTCAGGTTTTTAGAGTTTTCATCAACCCTAACATTGATGCTTTCAACAATTCTCTGAGTCCTATTGTTGAAACATTTGAGAGCTTTACTCTTGGTGGAATATCCTAAGAATATTCCCTCATCACATTTTGCATCAAATTTGCTCTGATGTTCACTCCTCTTGATATAACATTTACTACCAAACACTCTGAAGTAGCTTACCACTGCTGTCTTACCGGTCCAATACTCATAAGGTGTTTTGTCCTTACCCTTTTTTGATGAGTACCCGGTTCATTGTGTAGACTGCAGTGCTCATCACTTCTCTCCAAATGGTGTGAGCAACCTTTCCTTGGATCAACATAGTTCTAGCCGCTTCAACCACAGTCTACTTGTTCCTCTCTGCTAAGACATTCTGCTATGGAGTCTGGGGGGCAGATAGTTGCCTCTTGATGCCATTCTCTTCACAATATTTGTTGAATTCACCAAAAGTGAATTCCCCTCCCTGATTAGTTCTAAGGCATTTGATTCTTCTACCGCTTTCCTTTTCTACCAGTGCTCTGAAAGCTTTGAAGTTTCCAAAGGCTTCAAACTTGTCCTTCAAGAATGTGACCCACATCATTCTTGAGCAATCATCTATAAGAATCATAAAATACCTATCTCCCTGCACACTCCTAGTTTTCATAGGACCACACAAATTAGTATGCACAAGATCAAGTAAATTGTCTACAGTGAAAGGTTTACCTTTGAAGGTTGAGGAAGACATTTTCCCCAGTTGACACTCTCTGTACAAAGGATTTTTCAGTTTGCTCAGCATAGGCAATCCTCTAACTACCTTGATCTTATTGGCCTTCACAATATTGTCAAAGTTTACATGGTAGAGTCTCCTATGCCATATCCAACTATCCTCAAACTTAGCCATAAGACATGTACTGACATTAGCATTTAGCAAAAATAGGGTACCTTTAGTCTGCATACCAATAGCCATCAGTTCACCACTCTTTCCTTTGATTTTACACACTCCTTTTTTGAATTCCAGAGTGATTCCATTATCATTTAGTTGAGCAACACTCAAAAGGTTGTGCCTTAGACCTTCTACCCAATACACATAGTCAGCACTGCTTCTCCCATTCAGAGAGATGGACCCTCTACCTTTTACCATACATGGTGCATCATTACCAAAATGAACCATACCACCATCATACTCTTCTAGAGATAGAAACTTACTCTGGTCACCAGTCATAGGGTGAGAACAACCACTATCATAATCCACTCATTGGAATTATCAAAGCGGGAGATAAGAGCCTTCTTGTCTGACACATCTTCCTTGACTGCTATAAACACAATATCTTCATTTTCTTCATCTTCTGATTCCTCATCAGTGACACCTTCATCAACTACTACAAAATAGTTTCTCCGGTTTCCTCCTTTGAACTTCTTGAACCTCTCCGGTTTATCCTTGTTGTCACCATTAGGGCAGTTTACAACAATATGTCCTATTTGGTTACAAGAAAAGCATTTCAAAGGAAGCTTACCTCTATATTTACCAGTTCCCTTGGGAAGTCTCTTGGCAAGAATAACTTCAAATTCCATCAGGATCTCCTCATCATCCATTTCTCTACTTTGTCTTGGTTCACCAATGGTACTAGCTTCTTTGCCTTTTTTGGATGGTGCAGCAGATGCTCTGAAGGATGATTCAGTCTTCTGAATACTGCCATCATAATTATTTAGCTCATAAGCTATTAAATTTGCAATGATGTCGAGTCCAGGGATACCTTTTTCTTGTCTACAGACCTCAACTCATGAATAGCAAAAACCCTTATTGCATAGACTGGTAATAAGGATCTCAAAACTTTGCTAACAACAGTGGAATCTTCCATTTTACCACCTGCACTCTTGATATCTCCAACAACAGTTTTGATTCTTATTCCATATTGTTGAATGGTCTCTCCTTCAACCATCCGCATGTCTTCAAACTTTTCCCTAAGGCTTTCTTCCTTAGCTTGTTTCACATGCTCATCACTGCCATAGATATTCTAAAGGGAATCCCATACTTCTTTAGGATTCTCTTTGTCCTGAACATCAATAAACTCAATGTCAGATAAACTACTAATTAGGGCTTCCATGACTTTCCCATTCTCCTAAATCTCTCTCTTATGGTCATCAGTGAGAGTACCGGTAGGGATAACATAAGCATTCTCAACATAGATCCAATGTTGAGCACCCATGCTTCTGATGTATATCTTCATTCTGTCCTTCCATATTTTAAATTTGTCTCTATTGAACGTTGGACCTTCCCTCTTCATCATTAGAGTAGGATCTTTACCTCAAGAGGTTAAGCTTACAACACAAAGGACCTGGAGGACACTCTAATACCAATTGATAACTCAATGATGAACAATGAGTACCAAACCGGTACTGAGAGGGGGGCTGAATCAATACAGACACAAAATTTTTTCCTGAATCAGTTTGACTGCAAACAATGCACTTGACAGACAAACACTAATATTGGTCTAAACCAGATTACTACCAGTTAAATGTAATGAGACTGTGAAAGACATAAACTGGCAACACTTAGCTTTCCATACAATCTACTCCCTCATTTCCACTTTATCCTTATGCATAAACAGATAATCTATCATCAGAGATACAATAATTTACTAGAACAACATGATTCACCACTAAACAGGAAATAAGAAAACATCACATGAAAGTGGCATCACACATGACACACATATTTTTCATGTGGAAACCCAACTGGGGAAAACCACTGTGGGGATGAATACCCACAAGCTATTTTTGAACTCATTAGAAGTCCACTCTGTTAGGAGCCTAGTCTGATTAAAGACTTTTACAACAGGATCTGTTAGGAACCGATCCTGTTAGCGATCACCTGGTTAAGGGATGGCTAGAATACCCGGTTAAGGGTTAAACCCTGTTAAAGGTTACCTTGTTAGAGGATTTTATGAACTCAATGGCTTTGAGTCACCTTGTTATAGGATTTACAACAAGCTGGTTAAAGCTACCCTGTTAAGGGATTTTCCAACTATTGAAGTGATTAGAGATCAATAGGTATTACAATGATCTGGTAATAGCACTCAATGCCAATGCAGATCCATTTTAGTTCCTTCCTTCTGCACACACACTTTGCAGGTATCAATTCTCTTATTTGGTCTGGCAAGAATCATGTATCTCTGCACTTAGATACACACACAACATTTGCCAACAACCTCAACATGAAACACAACATTGACCTTATAGGAAACATATAGGTTGGTAGCATAAACCCTAAACCCTAAACATTTAGGTTGAGCAATTCAGTTGGTTCAATCCTGACTATTGAACACTTTGCATTTGAATACAATAGTCTTGAATAGATCTCAAGACATTCTCCATTGTTCGTTCTTCACCGCTTCTTGGAGGCGATAACCCATCACGTGTTCTTCACCATTTGCAAGGACTTCGCACATTCCTGAGGTAGATAGGATCAATCCCCTTCATGCAAGATCCTTCACGAGCACGAGGCTAACGTGGCAACACGATCTGATCTCCATTACAATGATAACTCATCACATAATGCCATCAGTTGAATCACACAGGCTCGAAACACTTCAACTGGAAACCCTGAGGCTGGGACTACCAATCGATAGTCATACCATATTAAACCTTGAGAGAAAACATTCCATATACCGGTTCACTTGGACAAACATATCACTTCACCTTTTGCACATATACTGGTTCACAACATTATACCGGTTCACTTTTCTAGTTGCTTAACTTCAATAAACTAGTTCACTCTTCAACATATTATCGGTTCACTCTTCAGCATATTACCAATTCACTCTTCAACATATTGACATCAATGACAACACAATATCATCATGTCAACATACTATGCACATATGCCAACAATTAGTTCATATCGACATTATCTCCCCATAAACCCTATAGAGCGCAACCTCTATAGGCTGGGAGGCCTTCCTTAATGGATCATAACATGCCACATCTATGGACACTCGATCGGATACCCTTACTAAAAAATCTCTTGTATAGAATCCAAAATCCTTCTATTTGTTGGTACATGAGGTCGAACCTCTGATGAGACACACACCTATGGTTCTTAGTAGAGATGAATTTTTCCATGAGGAGTTTTCATGCGAACTGATGCTTGGCTCCCAGGGAGAAGTGAGTGTCATGGAGTGGAGCCAGTGGTGTCAAGAATCTAAGTATCCACTTTGAATAGTGTAGCCTCAAGGAAACCCACGTGAGATTCAACAACTATTGTCCTGGCCTACCATAGGAATTGTGCTTGTATTTTCAGTTCTATTTTCCAAACATTGTGTCTGTTGTGTTTGCAGTACGTTCTCAAATCAAAAGAAAAAAATCATCCCTTTTGAAAACAACAGAAAATTGAAAAATTACAAGGAAAACACAGAATCGCGCATTGGAAATGCAGAAAACCACATTTGAGTGATTCTTCAGCGCATTTGAACAACAATGTAGTACATTTGTACAACCTTTTAGTGCATTTGTAAAATGTTTTGGTGCATTTGTTAAACATTAGCACTTTTGCATCATTCTATATTGCATATGTAGCATAGAGTTGCTGATGCAAAGCCCCAAGGAACAATGACTCCTCCCATGTAATCAATCCACTAAACCCTCAACTAAGGTCTCAACAATCACATGGATTATTGGATAGTCCTGACAACAACATGAAAGGACTCCTCTACACTCCCCTTTGCTCAATGGGAACCCACTACACCCATGAACAACTCATGGAGATACAACTTCTCACATCAAGTCTATTCTTGACATCAAATCTCTTGTAGCCACCTATGGATAACTTGAATTACAACACAACCTATTGGAATGCACTAATACCGATAGTAAACTGAGAGGGGGGGGGTGAATAAGTTTAATCATAAGTACAACAATTAATTCAGTTATAAACCTTATACTGAAGCACAACATAATGAAATATATATCATGAAAGCACAACACACATAACACCAAAATTTTGATGAGGAAAACCTAGAAAGGGAAAAAACATAGTGGGAAACCCTACCCACAATCAGATGAATACTATGCAATAGTATTATGACTAATTACAATGGGGTCTGCACTTGTGGTACAGGAGCACCTAGTTTTATTGACGCATTTTCAAAATTTTGGAGTGATTGATCATGTTTGGGGTCAATGAGTGAATAAAGGACTATTGAAAAGTCCAAGTGTGTGGTTTAAGGTTATTTTTAGTTTTGTTGTCTCTTGTTTTAGCTTATTTGCTCAGTTTTGGCCAAAGTGCCTTTGTAAGCCAAAAATGGCATCATTTTGCAAAATTGGGTAAAACCCCTTGTAAGGCCTCATAAGGCTTTTGGACATGTTAGTTTGATGTTAGGTAACCATCCTAGGGGGTTTAGAATGTGTGGATATCTAAGTTGCAAAAAAGCATGGTGGAGCAAAAGTTGTCATTATTGCTTGACAACTTTTTGCAATTTTTGGAGCAACTTTTCAAAAATGATCAAATCGATGGTTGAGGAACCGATGGGTGGTTGGTTATGAGAAAGGAGGAATATATAATTCCTTTTTAATCATTTTAAATGGGTTGAAAGATCCAAGAATTTTTTTTGAATAATACTTGAAGGCAAATTTTCAGATTTTTGCATAAAACTTGTAATTTTGGTTATAACAGTCCGTACTAGATGGATTAATCTCAGTAATATTCTTTCATGGTTGTTTATAATACTTTGTTTTGGTTCTTTGGAAGTGATTATTCTCCTCCATATTGCAGGTTTAGTGTTTTGTTTGCAAATTTTTTTGAACTGCACTGCTCTCGGTCTGAGCAAGGGATTAAGACCCTAGCAATGGCTCCAACTTGAAATCCCATTGTGTTTGATCAATGGACCTTGGGATTAAAGTCATGGAGCCTGTGTATAGTGTGTATATTCATTTTGGTTCCTTGGAGGTTGCATTGAAATTTTTTTCTATCAAGTCCTAGGCGAGCTCTGCCATAGCCCCACTAGGGAACTCGGCTATTATGTGCATTTTTTCTTGTAGGGATGATCAAGTATGTTTGTGACTAGTGTTTGGCATGGAAGAAGAAATCCTATTAGAGTCCTAGAGAAAGGATGGAGATGTGAAATGGCATGTAGAACAATAAACCCTATTGGAGAACACACTAAACCTTAAACCCTTTAAAAAGAGGCATTTTGGGGTCCATACCTGTACGGACATATTAGACAACCTAACCTCCTGAATCTCAAAGTTTGTCCAAAAGGGTATTCAGATCATTAAAGATATTAGGAGGTGTTTTGGAGTTTTTCTGAGCAATTGAGTAAAAATAGTGAAGGTAGGGCTAAAAGGGGCTCTTGGGGCTACTAGGCCTAGAAAATAGGAACTTGTGAAAGCGATGGAGAAATGGAGTGAAACAAGTCACAAAACCACATGATGGGAGTTGGTATTATGGATGAATTTGTCATGTGTTGCATTGGTTTTGTCATTGATGTCAACACATGTCTTCTTGGAGGTTTACATTATGTTCACCATTATGGTTAGTGGCTTATGCACAGCCACCGATATATGTTCACCAATAGGTTATATTGTTCACCGATAGTGATGATAACTCAGAGATCATTTGGTTATGTCAAAGAAATGGATTGAAAGTTTGGGTTTGGTGTTTTTCTTATTGGTCTAATTGGGTTGACAGATTTGCCTTTATTGACAGATAAGCTTAGGTTATGGACCAGTACATGTTATCTATTCCAGATCAGCATGACACATCATGGAGATTATTTATTGATTGGTTATTGTGGTAAATGTATTGAGCCAACATGTTGTATCGCATCAAGACTTATTTATAATTGATTTAATTGTAATATCTTTAGTGAGCCGACCTATTCATTTGGTCTTAGGTTCTGTATATATGATTGTAAGATCTTATTGAAGATTATAATGATGAGTGTATTTGAATATTGAAGAGTGAAAATAAGAAGATCCTTGTATGAATCATGTAGAGATTATTCGAAGGTTGAAGGAAGGTTATGAAGGTGTTTTGACAGTCATGTTCAGAGCTTAACTGATACTGAATCTAGCATTGGAGATGCTATTTTGAGTAGTGCATTATCATTGGATTTAACCATCCAATTGTGTAGTCAGTGTGACTCCTATTTTGTGATTGAGCAATGAGCTCTAGGCAGTTGGCCTTTCTACATGTCCAGACCCCATTTGTATACATATACTATCTGCAGTAGTATCATCTGATTGTGGGTAAGGTTTCCCACCATGGTTTTTCCCTTATCGGGTTTCCACATTAAAATCTCTATGTTATGTGTTGTGGATGTTGTTTCTCTTTATGTTTCATGCATTAAGTTAAACCGGTACTGCTATATCCATTTTACCGGCACTTAAGTTTGGTTTACCGACATTAAGGTTAAATTGGAATAAGTTGCATTTGGATTACAATTTATTGACATCTGGTTCACAACTGATTCACCCCCCCTCTTAGTTGTCCTTCCTGGGACTTAATAGTTACACCATCTCAACATCCTCCTAGTCCCCTTCAAGTGAAGGTTAAAGATTTTGATATCTTGATGGTTGAACTTACTCTAGTGAGTTCTAGCCTAGATCTTGAGTAATTGAGAAAACTAGTTGATAGAGAGTTTCTCAAAAGAGTTTAGGTGTTGGAATTGGTTCATGAATGAAGAGTAGGGCCAACAACCTAGAGCACACTGCTAATGACAAAGGGAAGTCTCACCAACGTACATAAACATCAGAATAAAATCCAGAAAGAAATGAACTGTGAAAGTAGCATCTACTAATGCTTGATATAGTTCTGGTTAAGCACTGATGTCTGCTCTACAACACAAAACCTTTCCAACCTTCATTGGAATGATATCTCTATTCACACATAATCCTTTCTCTAATAATGCAGACATAACCACCCATAACCATTGATTCCCAAATTACATGAATAAGTCACCTATAAATACAGATCATCAACTGTATTGACAAGGTGGGCTAAATCCTACACCCATAAACCCATAATTACTAAAAATTATATCACATGATACCACCAGACCAATATAATGATTTACATTACATAGCATGGAGCTAAATCAAATATCCAAATAATTATATCCGCCAGAAGTTCTACTAAGACCAAAATCCAACACGCTTCACCAACCATAGAAACCCTCAGTGAAATAACAAAAAGTTTAACCGGATCCAAATAGGACCATCGTAATAACATGCCATCCAATGAAAATTCACCAAATGTTTGGGACATGATCAAGAAACACCTTCAGCATGATAGAAACTAATTCCATAAGCCGGACCCAAAATCCATTGACCAAGTCACCAAAACAGCATACCGGTAAAGCTAACTGAGATAGTAGAGGCAAAACGATAAAGGAAAATACCAAAAGTGATAACAACCAAAGCACCAAATCATGAGCCGACAAAATATAGAAAGAATGTAACCCACCAGAATAAGCATCCAAGACCAATTCCAGAGATCTGATCATACTAGATCAGAATCACAACCAAAACCAAGAAGATCACTAAGACTAACCAGGATAGTTTCCAATTGGGATATAATGTTGACATCAATGAAATCACTGAACCAAATCCAGCATATTGCCAACAATCTCCCCATTTGGCATTGATGGCAACACTGAATGTGAAAAACATCCAAGTGCCAAGGAATGCCAATAATCTCCAAAAGAGAAAAGACTGATCTGAAATAAACACCATCAAAAGCTCTAACAATTTTTCACATGAATACCTTCTCCCCCTTTGACATCAATGACAAAGGAAAGATACTAAACCAAGAGTACTGAACCAAACATTTGATTACTCCCCCTGAGTAGTAGCACCATCTTCATCAACCTGAATCAAAAGAGTATGTCTGATAAGCTCACTAGATTGATGCATCTCTGCATCTCTAAGTTTCTTCTAGAGGGTTGGTAACCCCCAACTGATCTCTAAGATATTCAAAAGTTTCTTTAGGCATTGGTTTCAAGAGAATATCTATAATCTATTCCTTAGTAGGAACATAAACCAATCTGACTTCCATTGCTTCAACCTTTTCTTTCAACAAATTATACCTTATAAAAATGTGTTTTGATTTGGAATGAAATACCGTATTCTTTGACATATCAATAGCAACAGTATTATCATAGTGAATAACAATAGGCTCATCATAACTTACCCTTATATCCTTTAACATTTTTTTCATCCATAAAATCTGATTACAGTTGGTAGCAGTTGCAACATATTCTGCTTCAGCAGTAGATAATGAAGTGCATGATTGTTTCTTACTAAGCCATGAAACCAAATTCCTCCCAAGAAAGAATGCACCACTAGTAGTTCTCTTCTGGTCATCCACATCTCCTGCCTAATTAGAATCTGTATATGCACATAATGTGAAGTCATCATTCTTTGGATACTATAACCCAAAGTTTGTTGTACCTGCCAAATATCTGAATATCCTCTTGACAACAATATCATGAGTTGCTCTAGGATCTGCCTGAAATCAAGAAGCAATACAAACAACATTCATTATATCAGGTCTTGTTTGAGTTAGGTACAACAAACTACCAATAATTGATTTGGATCTTCTCGGGTTCACTTTAGGTGATTCATCATCCTTTGACAAATTGCAACCAGTTATCATAGGAGTACCGATAGGTTTAAAAATTCTCAAGTCCAAATTTCTTAAGTAACTCCTTCACATACATAGTTTGACAAATGAAAATGCCTTTATCAGTCTAAGTAATCTGCAAACCTAAGAATAATTTCATCTCACCAATTATAGACATTTCAAAACCATTCTTCATATCATTAGCAAATTTCATGCATAGACCTTCTTCTCCTCCAAAAATGATATCATCCACAAAGAATTCAATAATCAATATGTCATCATGTTTAATTTTGTAATAGAAGTTACTATCGACATTACCTTTATTGAAACCAAGCTTTGAAAGATAGTTATCCAATCTAGCATACCATGCTCTAGGGGCCTGTTTTAGTCCATATAAAGATTTCTTCAATCTGCAAAGCATGCCCTTGTCTTCTGATAAAGAAAATCCATCTGGTTGTTTAATGCAAACTTCCTCTTCAATATCTCCATTCAAAAATGCACATTTAACATCCATCTGATATACTTTGTAGTTCTTGTGTGCAACATAAGCAGGAAAAAGTCTCACCGCTTCAATTATAGCAAGTGGGGCATAAGTTTCTCCATAACCAATTCCTTCTTCCTATGAATAACCTTTGCAATCCAATCTAGCCTTGTCCCTTACAACTTGACCTTCCTCATTCAATTTTTCCTGAAAACCCATTTAGTTCCAATAATGTTCTTGTCTTTAGGTCTAGGTACTTGTTCTCATGTCTTATTCTTTTCAATTTGATCTAATTCCTCTTCCATTTCTTTTATCCAATTTTCATCCTTAGTTTCTTCAATAAATGATTCCAGTTCAATTTGAGAAATTAAACATACCTTTTCAACAACTAACCTTCTCCTAGTCATCACACCTTTCCTTTTATCTCCAATAATTTGATCTTCAAAATGATTTAGTTTTACATACCAGGGAGTCTTTAAATTTTCTCGATTTGCTGTCTCATTCTGCTGTTCATCTGTCACTGTTGAATTTTCTTATGCTACCGATGTCACTGGTTCACTATTCTGAACTGATTCTTGTATTACCAATTTAGGTTTGATAAATTCATCTTCCAATTTATAATCAAATGATCTGATCTGATTATTGCCATGCTCATCCACCTTGACATTTATGCTTTCCATTATCCTATTCAATCTTTTGTTATAACATCTATATTCTTTTCTCTTAGTAGAATAACCCAAAAATATGCGTTCATCACTTCTAGGATCAAACTTTCCTAATGCATCATCTCTTCTAATGTAACATTTGCTTCCAAAAATTTTGAAATATCAGACAGTAGGAGTATGACCAAACTATAATTCATAAGGAGTATTACCGGTATTACCTTTTATGTGTACTCTGTTGAAAGTATATACTGTTGTATTGACAACTTCCCTCCAATAGATATTGGGTAATTTAGCTTCTATCATCATTGTCCTTGCAGCATCCAAAATTGTTCTGTTCTTTCTTTCTACTAATCTATTTTGCTGTGGAGTCCTAGGTGTAGAAAGTTGTTTCCTAATACCATTCCTTTCACAAAAGTTGTTGAACTCACCGGATGTAAACTCACTGCCATGATCTAATCTTAAACACTTTATCTTTAGTCCTGTCTCAGTCTCAACCATAGCTTTAAAGATTTTGAATTTCTCAAAAGATTCAGATTTCTCTTTCAAAAATGCTACCCACATCATTCTAGAATAGTCATCAATAAGTAACATAAAATATCTATCACCTTGAAAGCTTTTAGTCCTTTCCGGTCCACACAAATAAGTATGAATAAGATCAATAATTTTGTTGGATTTATCATGTACACTTCTGAAAGAAGTTCTAACTTTCTTACCCATTTGACATTCTCTACATACCGGATTATGGGGTTTAACAATCTTGGGCAAATCTCTAACAACCGGTATTGAATTGATCTTTACTATGCAATCAAAATTTACATAACACATTCTCTTATGCCATAACCAACTTTCATCAATTTGAGCAATCAAGCAAGAATTCTCAGCGAAGTTCAAATGAAAGATATTACCTTTGGTTTGAGTTCCAGAAGAAATCTCCAATCCAAATCTATTGATGATATTACATTTTACATCCTTGAATTGCAAATGAAATCCTCTATCCACCATCTAACCTACACTTAAAAGATTATGCTTTAAACCTTCAACATAATAAACATTATCAGTATTAGTCTTACCATCCAATGATATTGTTCCTTTGCCTTTGATCTTACATGCCTTGTTGTCTCCAATTATGACCAATCCATCATCAAATTCTTGCAATGATAAGAAATTTCTTTTGTCACCAGTCATATGATGCAAGCAACCACTGTCTATAACCCATTCATCCTTCTCTTCAATTTTTCTAGCTAAAGCCTTTTCTTCAGTATGTGTTGTTTCAATGTTAGATTCCAGAGAATCATCCTTAATAGCAATAAAGACCCAATCTTTGTCGGATGAGGCACCATTACCTAATCCACTCACAGGTTCATCATCATCATCATAATTTATACCAAAAAAATCATCACCAACATAATAACATGATTTATCCTTGTTTCTTCTGAATCTAGGTCTTCTCTGATATTCAGGATTAGGCTTATAATTGCTCACAAATCTTTCATGATTCCTAGCAGCTCTTTCAGGACATCTAGATGCAAAATGACCAATATTATTGCATGAAAAACATTTAAAAGGGAATTTTCCTTCATACTTACTTCCAGCTGGTCCTTTAGGAATTCTTCTAGCAATCAAGGGTTCTAGCTCTTCAAATTCTCTTTCTTATTTCTCAATTTTCTCCACATCCTTAGCATACATCTCTTTCCAATCGATATTCTACTTACCAAAGGGAGATGCTTTAAATGAAGTCTCAGTTTTAGTAGCACTCTGATCTCCAAGTTCTTCAAGTTCAAAAATAGTCAATTTCCCAAGTAATGTATCTCTGGTCATAGGGGTACTTGACATTGTCTGGAGTTCATTGATGTAATGGTGAAAAAGGTGAATGATTGAGAGATCAAAAGGAAAGATTTTCTTCCCTCCGAGGAGAAATGAAAGTTTCACTACAGATTTCCCTTCAAACACTTTATCCCCATTACATTTAAAAGAGAGGGGAAATTCAATAGATCCAATCTCTTGGAAAAGTGATTGAATACTAAATGAACTGATAATGAGATAGAAATGATAGGCTAAGCCCTCTTTTAGAAATGGAAAATGATTGAATTATGTGTTGTAAGACTAAGTGTAAAAGTAGCAAAGAACTAATTATAACTCGAGATAGAAGCGTGAGATGAAGCTATGCACATGGACCTAGCTATAATATGTTGAGACTAAGCTGCCCCATGAATTTGAGGAATAGTTGTCAGGACCATGCTGAAAGTGTTCACGGTCCTCTGAAAAATCCATGAAATGAAAAGAGTTTTTTCGCCAATGGAGTCTAAATCTGCAAACACAACTATAAACTTGCAACCTACACACATAAAAGAGAGGAAAAGGGGTTGTGATTAGGGGTTTTCCTTTAGGTCAAACCCCAGTTTTGGAATTAACCAAATGATGAAAGAAAGTACTTGCAAGTAAATATAAATGAAAGACTGAAATGTAATTCACCTCAAGGAAGGTTGCAGATAGAATGTAGGTAGATTTTCTTGTATTGAATTGAATGTTGAAAGGGATCTCCTCTTCAATGGTTGAATCCTTGACTTTAATGCAACACCTAGCCTTGAAGGGAGAATTGAGAATGCTTGAATGCTCTTGAATGCTTGAACTCATGTAAACTTCCCACTCATCCAACTTGTTTTCAACTTATACAAATGGGAGGGCGAATGCGACTTATATACTTGTTAATTAGGGTTGATTGACTGATTTTTCATCACATGCCGACAGAGGGAAAGTTTTCCTGCTTTATGCAAAGTCCAATGCAAGGATAGGATAGAGGAGGCCCCAAAATACGGCAAGGACAAGGGTGCCATGCCCCTATCCTAGGAGGACAAGGGTGCCATGCCCCTATCCTTCCCTTGTCTCAGGACATGAAGTAGGTTCAGGTAGTGCGGAGGGTAGAAAAAATGTAGTTTCCAGGGATGAGAAAGTCTCGGGTCTTCGATCAAGCTTGGGGATTCAAATTGTCAATATGAAGACCCTAATGTGGTCAAAAATTGAAAGGGTCACAATTTTATGACACTACATTTAGCCCCCATTTTAGCAGGAGTATAAGCATATGCCAATGCTGTTGGTAAAGTACAAGGAAACAAGATTTAAAGACTTCTACCACGTCAAGGAGGCAAGATGCACCAAGCTTCTAGTGGACTAAGGATCTTAAGACATCGATTGACACAGCAAAAGGGAAGATCAAGAAAGGAAAACCATGACTACAAGTAGAAAGGTTCCCCTCACTATGAGTCATGAAAAGAAATGATACCAAAATTATAAAGCAAATCTAAGTTCACTAAATAAATTTAAGTATCAAGAAGGAAAATATGAGCGGAATGTACGCCCCCATGTTAAAGTGATTGCGCATGCCTTATTAGGAGAGATTTATTTAAGGTAGGATACACTCAAGAGAGATAGAAGAGAGGGAGCATGTTATCGCAAGGATTTAGCCCCCATACAAGGAATAAACCCAAAGATAATGAAAACAAAACATGAGGTAGTTTCGCTTTCCTCAGGGCAGTATGTTGTATGATAACTCATGTATATAATATATGTATGTGCATATAATAATTGTCATTCCCCAAAGAAAGGACACTACCTTGGAAGAAAGGGAATAGAGGATGTCTTTCGAGTCAGCATGAAAAGAGACCAAAGGAGATCTCAATTCTTTGCATCATCCTCAAGTAGACACTAAGGGAAAACTAGAAGAATAGGGATACGCATAGAAGAATAGTCACAAAGAGAAAGAGAGGAGAGAGGGAGAAGATCTACAGTGCTAATATTGCTAATCTAGCATGACATATGCCTCCCAATCTTGCTGATCACTATTTCAGGAAGGCGAGCAACATGCTAGAGAAGCAATATCGAGCACAATAGATGGAGCTAACACAAGATCCAAACAAGGACTATGCTCTTGGGCTAAGTCACTTTGTTCGATTCTAGGAGCTAGGATTAGGGTGTTTGAAAATTCAGTTGATAAATGCTTGTCCACATCAACATATTCATAGTCACTATCAGAAGTATTAGGAGTTATATTGCCATAATGAATAACATTTTCACTCATTTCTTCATCAAGATTTATAGAAAGAGGAGCATGAACATGAATAGGAGTAAAACCATCACATGTTTTGTGCAACTTATGATTTGGAGATGTAGGTTTAACATCTTGCTTAGGAAAAAAGGGAATCATATTAATTGTTGGATTCTTGGGAGATTGAATGGTTTTAGGAACAACATCATGAGCTTGAGCTTCGTTGGCAGTCTCTCGTACAATGATTTCATTGTCTTAGTAGAAGATTGAGAAGGAGGAGGAATATTTATGAAAGGAAAAACAATCTCCTCTTTGATAGTTGAAGGTTTTGGTTGAGGTCTTTTAGGTTGGACAAGAGGAGAGGCGGGCCTCTTCTCTCTATAAGAGAAAAGAGGTGGAACTAAGCCATATAAAGGAGGGATATTAGGTGTAGGAAGGAGACTAGGTCCATTATGAGGAGGTGGTATAGATCTAACCTTAAGAGGAATGTTGTTGGTCTTGTTAGTTGAAGGCGTAGATACATCAATAGGAATAGGTTGAGGATCTTCCTTAGGAGGAAGATTAGTTCTATTCGTTAGGGGAAGAACTTGATCTTCAAGAATGATAGGAATGTCAAGAGTTGGGGATGTAGGTTGACTCAAGGATAAAATCATATCTCTTTTCCATTTTTGATAAGATTGGAACAAAGCATTGTGTTGGCATTCTACACTCTTATGAGAATATTTGATGTTGTCATTGATGGAAACCAACTGAAAATCATCTGGCAACCAACCAACAGTTACCAGCACTGGCAATAGACTTCTACATACACCAGGAGGCACTTCACTGACATTGGCAACAATGCTTACCGACACTCAAGCCGAAATCGAATAAACTTTTGTTTATTGTTTTATAATGTAATTATCTCTTGTAAAAGCTGACATGGAATATTGTAAAAGACTCATATATGTATGAAATCTTATAGGTCTATTTGTAAGGAAGATAGATGAAAAATATAAGGCAATTTTGTATAAGGTGATATAGTTGACATCAAAGGTTCTGGTTATTAACTGAGCTTAAACCGGTACTAAACCTAGCGTAGTTGATGCTGATTTGAAGCAGTACATTGTATTGGATTTTGATAATCCAATTTGTAAGTTAGTGAGACTTCCATTTTGTAGTTGAGCAGTGAGCTCTAGGCCCCTCATGTAAGTAATATTTATTTATTGGCCAGTGAGTGAATATTGTGGGTCACAAATCCCACTGAGGTTTTTCCCACATCAGGTTTCCTCGTTAAATATCTTGTGTTATGGTGTGTTCTCTATGCTGTCTCTGTTATTCTTATTTCCTACATTAATTCTTATTTACCGGTACAATGTTTTGAGATGCAAAGTATTAAATAAGTATAAATATTTTGTTGACCAGTTAGACACTGATTCACCCCCCCTCTCAGTGTCTTTGAGATTGTCATTGATTCTAACAATTGGTATCAGAGCTTGGTCCTCTATTTTCAAAAGCCTAATAGCTTGAGGAAGATTCTGACACCAGTATAGATGGAGAACTTAAGAAAATAGTTGGAAGGAGCTCTTGTAGATTATGATGCAGAGAAATTGAAAAATATTAAACTTGAAGATGATCTAAGGACTGCAGAGGAATTCATTAAAGGACTTCGGAAGAACTTTGCTATGGCACAAAATAAAAGAAAAGAACTTTATGAAAAGATGCAGAAAGATGATGATGAAAAAGAAACTCTTAGAGAACTTGCAAACAAATTGAGACAAGAAAATAGTAATATGAAGAATGAAATGCAAGATATGACTATGAGGTTATGTAAAGATATTGGAGAGAGGAAGAAGAATGAAGAAGACTTGACTAGGAGACTTAATGGTGCTGGAAATGAAAATCTAAGAATTAATCATGAAAATGATATGTTGAAGACAAATCTGATTCACATGCAACATGATAAAACTGAGCTTATGAGATAAATGGGAATTTCTGAAAATGAGTTGGCTACTGCAAATAAACACAAAGACAAATTCAAGAAAATTTTAGAGGAGCTTGATGACATGCTGAAAAGTCAAAGAACCTAATGGAGATACTAATGGACTTGGATTTGAGGTTGGAGAAAGTTTTGGTATTGCAAACAATCTAGACTAGAACAAACCAGTAAGACAACCTAATGCTTATAAATTTAATGGAAAATATTTCAATTGCAATAAATATGGTCATAGAGAAAATCAGTGTAGATTTAGAAATAATCAGAATACAAACTCACCCACCGGTCAATGTTCCAAATCCAACAAAGTTGGTCATAATTCAGAAAATTGCAGAATGAATGTTAATGCTATGTTTGTGGAAGATATGGACATTTATCTAATCAATGCAGAACACAAACTGGCATAGGATATAGAAAGGCTATTCATAGGAATAATGTGACTTGTTATGCTTGTAACAAGATTGGACATATTGCAAAATTTTGTAAAAGCAAGACTTCACCGACAAACAATGAAGGATCTAGTTTGAAAGGCAAAGAAAAGGTAGATGAAGTAAAGCAAGAATTTTCAAAACAATGGATTAAGAAGAGAGATCAAAAAGTTGATGAAACTGTCTCTGCACCAGTAGAATAAAGTAATCCTCCATCGATAGGAGAATCTTCATCCAACTAAGAAGTAACCCTTTGGGGGTATTGCAGCAAGTTGAAAATCATGCAGATTACCCTTGGTTGATTGTGAGAAGATAGATTTCTTCTTTACCGGAAGATGTGTTAAGTTTCCACTTAACTGACGAGCATTTTATGTGGTTGGTGGAAGATATGTCATTATAAATCATCTGATTTCCCTCATTTTTGACTCACCAAACATTCAAATTATCAGAGAGCATGAAAACTGAGCGAAGGCATTCAAGGAGAAGATGCGAAGTGATTTCTTTAGATATTCAGAATATTTTCACGTGGTAAAAGGTATTTTTCAATGGCCTCTTCTTCTGTTCCTGAGTTTATTGCAAACCCTACCATTATCAAGAACATTAAGAGACCTAGGCCCATTTTCAAGATAATTCTGAAAATTGAGAAGCAAGATGACTCTGAGGGGCATTTTCAAAAATTCCTAAAGGTGTAACATTTGCAGAAAACCCTAGGATTTATATACATTGCAATATTGGAGATCTAGGTTCTGAGGAATTAATGAAAATGTTTAATAAGGTCATTTGTGATGAACATGGTACTGTTAAACCCAAACATAAGATTGTGGAAACTTTAGGTTTTGTGGAGATACTAAATATCCCTCAATTTCCAAAGGAAGTGGTAAGGATTGTATTGAGTAGAGCACATGGAGAATTCTTATGGTTGGATTTTGTTTGCAAGATAACCCAACAAGAAATTAGGGCAATTACAGGTTTACCCTCAACCGGTAGTAGACCTGATAAGACAAAGAAGATTCCCAACAACAAGGTGATAAGCCTAACCATAGCAACATCTAAGAATAGATCACTTAGAGTAAATGATATTAAGGACATCAATGTGAGATATGTAAGTATGGTTCTTGGATACAAAGCCACACATGCTAACAAACTCAATTCTGTTTCTAGTCTCTATATACACAGTGCTTATGAGATGGTAAACAACAATGCAATGATAGATGTGTGTGAATGGTTAAAAGATGAGCTTATTGACAATTTGAAAAAGATAAAGGGAGACAAGAAAGGCACATTCTATTTTGGAAATCTGTTGGTATGTTTGATGTTGTACTTTGTTAAAGAGATCCCCAGTACAGGACCCAAAGACTTTGGTTATAATATACCAGTAGGAAAACAACTACATGAATCTTTTAACAACATGGGAACTGCTAGAGACAACAATATAACATATTACTTTAAAACTTTCCAAGCTAAGCTGCGAGCTAGAGAAAGGTTACCACATAGTGTAGTAGATAAATATGATAAATAAATTTGTTTTGTTATCAAAAGAGATGAGACATGGATGGAGGAAATACTCCCTAAGACTATTTGGGTCACCGGGGTGGGATATGAAGTAGATCTTACTATTCTGGAGACATATGCCAAAGCTTTACTGGATGCACCAAGAGAAACATCAAAAAAAGTCTTTGGTAGTGCTAAGACCATTGAGAGTAATGTAAATCTATTGAAGAAAATAAAGAAAAGAGAAAAATACAATAGAGATGCTTCTAAGAAAGTAAAGGAAATCAAAGAAAATGTCATGAACCTTAGTGGCATATCAGCTAGTGAGCTTGAAGGACTTCAATTGGAGGCACACATTTCATCGGTTGACACATCTTCTAGAATTGACAGTGATAAGGCAGCAGAATTTAAAAGAGTTGAAAGGAGGAAGAGAAAACCTTCACCGGTACCCTCTCCTTTACCTAAGAGAACAAGGAATTTGAGAAAGAAACAATAGGCAGTAAGGGGACCGCCCAAGAAACTAACACCAAAGAAGAAACAACAATCAGTTACCCCTTCTTTAAATGATTTGTTGAATGAAATAACTGATGACAGAAATTTGGCTAATGTGTACAAACTGTATAATACACTTAATGATTCTGACAGGGAGAGTATTGAGAATAGCATTATTTTACACTTGGACATATATAAGAAGGTTCTGATTGAAGTTGTGGATGATTTACCAAATGAACTTTATAGAAGATTGGAAGCAAAAAGGATAGCAGTAATGGAGCTAGATAAGAAACTAAAAATTGAAAAACTTCTAGCTGTACATCCTGTTAATTCAAGAGAAGAAATTGATGAACTTATTTCTGAAGCAAACCGGTCCATTTTTGCTAGTGGGCACCGACAAGTAAGCTTAATGGTAGGAAGAGTGAAAGAGATTGCAAATGAGACTACAGATAATTGGGATATACTTTTTGTGGAGAAAGAAAAACAAGAGGAAATGAGCAGACCTAAAAAGACATTCAAAGTGTATCAAAAAGACAAGGACAAGGGCAAAGGAAAAATTGGTGGAGTTCCAAACATTAAGATTACTGACAATCTACTGCCACCACCTTTGGATACTGCACTAGTACACTTAGAAGATCCACTGGTTATTGACACTGAAGGTATTATACATGATGATGCTAATCTTGAATCAGAGATACTTTTTACAATGAATGTGGATACTCAAGAGGTAAATATTTTTGTGGATAAGGATAATTCAGAGGTTAAGATAGACAATATTGATAGTGGCAACATGGCAGAGAAATTGGTAGAAACTGTTGAAGCTGAGATCCCAACCCAAATAGAGAAACCGTCAGAAACTGAAAAATCTACTGAAGATAAAGATACTGGCATAGGGCCACCGAAGACAGAAAAACATGAAAAAAAAAAATTGAGGCAGAGGTATACACTGAAATAGAGAAATCGGCAATCACAGAGACATTAAAATAGTCTGAGAAACCTTTGCAGGTTGAGATGCAAACCAAGGCTGATCCACCAGAGGAAAATGCAAGCAAAATGGTTACACCTGATGGAAGCACAAAGGTAATAAAGATAATTGGTCAGACATCTGACACATCTACAGGTGAATTCAAACCTACCAATGTTACAAAGGTACTTTTGGGTTCAATCAAGAAGATAACAGATTGCAATGCATTGGCCTACAATGCAATTGACAACACTTTACCTATTCTTAAATTGATTGCACCAAATTGTAACATAGATCATATTAAGGATTCTTTAGATAAATTGGACACATTGTACAAATTTATTGTTGATAATGTATTAACTATTGACAAGGTGAATGAGGATGCACTGAAGGAGAGAGTTGAAAAAGAGAAAAACAAATTCTTTGAAGACACTATAAAGAAGTGTACAGAACACTTGAATACATTATTACTGGTACTTAACTCTACAATTTTGGAGTACAAGGAGCTATATAGGGAAACATGCAAACCTCACCTTTTGACAAAGGACATAGATAGGGAGATCAGTAAAACACAAAAAGAAATCGATGACATAGCTAATAATATAATTGGTTCATCCGGACATAAATCAGTTTTTGAGAAGGAAATGGCAGGTTTTGAGGAGAAGATAGAGAAACTTGACAAAGAGAAGGCAAGGATAAGGTCAATGCTTGGGAACTTAAAAATAAACTTGGTCCCAAGTTGGACAATCTTATCTCTCAGAGAATTGAAATATCTAAGGCATTTCTTCAAGGAGAGTGATCACCGGAAGAACACATGCACTATCTCACTGGCTCGATCCAACAGACTGAGGCAACTTTTAATGATAGAAAAAAGTTTATGTAGAGTCTAAATCTAGTTTTGCAGATATTTTTCAGATTGTAACCAACCACCTACAGACTTTGAGGTGAAATTTTTGCACTCGTTTGATTATTTTATACAACCTTTGTCATTGATGTCAAAGTGGGAGTAGTGGAGAGAAAAAATACTTATACAGAGGAGATCAATTGCTTAGGGGGAGCAGATCTTTTTGGAAACCTTTTGGACTTCAATTTTTGGGAACAGTTTTTGGATTTTTCTCATGAGTGTTTCCATCAATGCCAAAGGAGGAGATTGTTGGCATTCTACACTCTTATGAGAATAGTTGATGTTGTCATTGATGAAAACCAACTAGCAATCATCTCACAACCAACCGACAGTTACTGGCACTGGCAATAGACTTCTACATACACCGACAGACACTTCATCGACAATGACAACAATGCTTACCAGCACTCAAGCCGACATGGAACAAACTTTTGTTTATTATTTTATAATTAATTATCTTTTGTAAAAGCCGACATGGCATATTGTAAAAGACTCATATATGTATGAAATCTTATAGGTCTTTTTGTAAGGAAGATAGATGAAAAATATAAGGCAATTTTGTATAAGGTGATATAGTTGACAACGAAGGTTTTGCTTATTAACTGAGCTTAAACCAGTACTGAACCTGGCATAGTTGATGCTGATTTGAAGCAGTACATTGTATTGGATTTTGTTAATCCAATTTGTAAGTTAGTGAGACTTTCATTTTGTATTTGAGCAGTGAGCTCTAAGCTACTAGCCTTCCTGCATGTGCAAGCCTCTCATGTATGTAATATTTATTCATTGGCCAGTGAGTGAATATTGTGGGTCACAAATCCCACCAAGGTTTTTCCCACATCGAGTTTCCTCGTTAAATATCTTGTGTTATTGTGTGTTCTCTATGATGTCTCTGTTATTCTTATTTGCTGCATTAATTCTTATTTACCGGTACAATGTTTTGAGATGCAAAGTTTTAAATAAGTATAAATATTCTGTTAACTAATTAGACACTGATTCACTCCCCCTCTCAGTGTCTTTGGGACTGTCATTGATTCTAACACATCGCTCCTTTGTGGAAGAGATTGAAATTGCTTAGGCCAAAAGAGATTAATAGGAACACCTGTGCTTATTTTGGATGATTGAAATAAACTATGGTTAACAGTTATAATTTCTCTGTTGTGGGGAAATTTCAAATACTTATGAATTGGAGAAGCAATATCCTTCATGGAAGATAGCCAAGGGTAGCCCAACTTCACACAAAATTGCTTGGAAGAAGGAATGATAAAATTTTTGACATCTATAGATTTAGTGTGAACTTCAACAGGAAGGGTGATAGAACCAATGGTAGGACAAGAGAATCCACCAAATAACTTCACAAGCACATTAGTGTCATCATAGATCGGTTTATGCAATCATAAAGTAAAAATATACTCCTCACTAATGAAATTAACCATGCAAGAGGGATGAACAAGAGAACCATGGCAAGGTATGTCCTTAACCTTTGCCACTATGTATAAAGGGCCATCGAGTGCTCTAATGGTCTTACTAGGGTCAAATGTGATGCAAGGATCCTTAGGTGTCTCTTGTTTCTCTACCATGTTCACCAAATTTGGAGCTATGGTAGTAAGATCAAAAGGAGAGAAAGATGTATGTTCAGTCTCAATCACGTTAGAGGTATGAGAAGGCAAAGGATCAGTAAAAATATTAAGATTTTGATTAGGAGGAGCTACTGATTTGTTTCCCTTATCATTTACACCAGCCACAGATATAGTATTATTATCAATCAAATCCTGAATCTTACTTTTTAATGCAAAATATTTCTAAGTATCATGACCAAGTTGACGATGAAATTGACAAAAGGAATTGCTATCAAAATAAGGGGATGCAAGCTTAGATGGGTCAACTAGTTTGATAGGAGGAAGTTTGATAACATTTATTTGTAACAACTGAGACATAATACTATGTAAAGATTCATTCAAAGGAGTAAATTGTCTTTCTCTTTTAAAGAATTGAGAAATTGGAGGCACACTTGTTGTAGCATTCACATTGTTGTTGTTGATTGTATCATTGAACTTGATGAATTTTTTTGTTGGTTTGAACTTTGCAAACGGTTGTTGAACACTCTCCCCCTTATCACTCGGACCCATAGGAGTAGATTGATCCATTTGAATCACAACCAGTTGATAATTGTAGAGTGTTGAGCACAATTGCAGAAAGGAAGTAAACTCAGACAAAAGAAGCTTTTCCCTAATATTTTTATGCAAATTAGAAAATAAAAATTCTTTAAATATCATTATCAGGTACGGGAAAAGAAATTTGAGCACACAAATGCTTATATGTACCAATGAAATCTATCACTTTTTCTTTAACACCTTGTTTACAATGTATTAAATTAGTCAAAGTGATTGTAGGACCAATGTTGTTTTGAAATTGTTGAATAAAAGCATTTGCTAATTATTGAAAACAAGTGATAGAATAAAAAGGCAAAGAGCAATACCATTGTAAAGCCTTATCTCTGAGTGTTATTGTAAACAGTTTTGCAAGCAATCTTTGATCATAAGCAAAATCAGTACACAAGGTTTGAAATGTTTTAACATGCATGAGAGTATCATCTTTTCTATTATAGATTTCCAATTGAGGGACATCAACGTGCTTAGGTTGGACAAATTTAACAATATCAAGAGAAAGTGGGCTGGCAACATCAAATGTGAGCACACTAAACCTGGATTGACTCATGGAAGAAATTTGTTGTTGTAAGGAAGACACAGTTTGAGCAAGATTGTTAATGGTCACTTTGGTAGAAGAATTGATGTTGGACATGGTTGATTGAGAAGGAAGTGTGATGTTATTGAAGGAAGGCATTGATTGAGAATAAGGTGGTGGGACATTATGATAAGTAGGCATAGGTGATGATTGAGTAGGAAAATAGACACTTAAAGGAGGAATAAAATTGTTGAATGAATTGCCCCCTTGTATCACATTGATTGGTTGAGGGATAACAAGAATACTTATGAAAGACATAGGTAAAGATAGAGAATTAAATGAAGAAGAGGGATTTCCCCCATGACCAATGGTTGTAGGAATGGCATTTTGAGTTGATGTAGCCATGATGTTTAAAGTGAAAGTAGGAATACTAGCCATTGGAGTGGTCAAATGAATAGAAGAATTGATTTGATTTGAAGGTTGTGAATAACCTAAATTCTCAGCACAATTCTTTACATGTATGATAGTAGAATCAACAATATGAGCAATGCCATGCAATATATACATTCCATTCTTATCACTTTGAATCATGCATTTAAGGCCTTCAATTAATGGAAGAGATTCACTATTAGGGTATTCTTGGGACATCCATTGTTGAAAGTTATCAAATTGATTGTCCAATTTTGAAAGTTGGTCTATGGAAACTCTAGTCAAAGCTTCTTCATGGTCATCATGGGATGCATCAATTGGATAGATAGGGACATGATTAGGATGGGAAGAATTAGTATTATCCTCATTAAAGAAGTAACCCAAATTATGCTCCATCTCCTCAGTGATTAAACCTTGGGAAGCCTTAATTCTAATTCTTCGTCTAACAGGGATAGTATAGGTAGGACTAATAGTGGTAAAACTCATGCACTAGAGGGAAATTTGAATTTTGAATTTGAATAATGGGAACAAAGTGTTCAAAAATTGAATAATGCAAAATTTCAGAAAATAATGATTAAACAATTTGACTTTGTTGGAAGAAGAAAATGACACAATTTCCAAAAATAATGTTTATGATAAATGAAAGGAAATGGGATACCACTTAATTTTAAAAATCACAAATTCTGAATTTTTGAAATCAGGGTAGATTATAATTAACCACTTTATTTTAAAAAAATTCTTGAAATTTGAAATGTTGAATTTTGAAGGTATTTTTTATTTTAGAGGGATAAAAAATTGACAAAATCAGCCAATTTTTTGGATTTAAGCTATTAAATACGGCCATAACAGTCTCCCAAAATTTTGGGAAAAAAGCCAGGGACTGTGTTGAAAGTGCACACGGTCTGACCAACTTTTGTCAAAATTTTTAGGGATCAAAGTTATAATGATTTTAAAACTAACACCAAATCTTTGGCATATTTTACGATCTCTAAATAGGCGAAATGAAGGTTTGAATGTGAAAATAGGACCCTATTAGGGTTTTGAGAAAAAAGAGGAATTTAATTGAAAATTTGAAAAGGGTCAAACCTAATGGTTAGGGACACCTTAAAAAATGTTTATAAAATTAAAGTTGACTGAAATTGATTGAAATTTGCACAAAATCCAATTAAATTTAAAAATTAGGGTTTTAGGACCTAACCACTTAATTTTTCAAATTTCAAATTTTGAAAAAGGAGGGAAATTGAAAATTTGAATTGTAGGACAAAAGATAAGTCTGAAAACAGTCACAAATCTGAAAATTAAATGGGAATTCAATTTTTGCACAATTTCAAGATGATTTTTGAAAATTAGGGTTTTGACAATTAACCTCTTAATTTTGTGAATTTGATTTGCAAATTGATTTGGACAATGAAGAAATTGAATTTGACAAACAAAGCAATTTTTCAGATCTAAGATGATAACAAACAATTTTTACACAACACAAGTTCAATTTCAATTTTAAAAACTAGGGTTTTGAATGAATTAACCACTAAGTATGCAAAAAAATTAAACTTGTAAATGAAAAATATGCAATGATTTGTAGATTAAAGCATGTAAGACATCGGGTTCACGAAAATGTAATGGTGAAAAAGGTGAATGATGGAGAGATCAAGAGGAAATATTTTCTTCCCTCTGAGGAGAGATGAAAGTTTCACTGCAGATTTCCCTTCAAATACTTTATCCCCATTAAATTTAAAAGAGGGGGAAAATTCAATAGATCCAATCTCTTGGGAAAGAGATTGAATACTAAATGAACTGATAATGAGATAGAAATGACAAGCTAACCCCTCTTTTAGAAATTGAAAATGATTGAATTGTGTTGCAAGACTAAATGTAAAAGTAGCAAAGAACTAATTATAACTCATGATAGAAGCGTGAGATGAAGCTGTCCTGCGAATTTGAGGAAAAGTTGTTGGGATCGTGCTGAAAGTGGCCACGTGGTGCAAAGAACATTCTATTACACATATATTTTTAAGCACATGGTGGTGTATATAGGTTCATTTGTGATGTAATAATGGGTTGGATCAATGATCACCCTTGATGTAATTGAATGCCTATTTGTATTGTCAATAATCTCTTAGGTGAGCATATAAACCTAGAGGTCTATTAGGCCATGAAGGCTTGGAATTTGGATTTTCAATGTTATTATGTCTAGGATGTTGTATTGGGTGTTTGGAGTCTAAAAAAATGGTAAATAATGACCTTGGATGTATTTCCATAAGATCTAGGTGGTTAATAACCGATGTTTTCCTAAGTTGCAAAATGTTGAATTTGTTGTCAAGCAACTTTTCAAAGTTGCTGGTAGGATGCCAACTACTTCTCCAATGGTCCTAACTATTCAAAATTTGGTTATGGACGTTGGAAAAGGTTTATATGGTTGGAAAACCTTAGGAAGAAAGCATCAAAAGTTTTGTAAAGTTTGGTGGAGGAAGTGAATAGAACAAGTTTGATTTCGCCATAACAGTGATATTTTTTCTGTATAATCTGTACAGAGCATGAGATCTACTGATGAGTTTTTGATCTGGTTAGAAAGAACCTTGAAACAACCTTCCAATGCATTTGGGTTGACCTCTTGAAGTAAATTTTAGTGGAAGTTATAAGCGTTTTATCCTCTGCAAGTTTGAAACCCTCCATTTTCAAGGGTTACCATGCAAATAAGAACCTAAATCGCAATCTTCTCATTGGGATCCGATGGCCATGGGTAGAATGCAATTTAGGGACATGTATTTTGAGATTCCAGAGGGGTGAGGTTAGAGGAGTTGGTTGGTACATTACCACCAAGGCCCAGTCTAAACCAATTGAGGGTTTAGATTAGATTAGATGAGTTTCATTGAGCATACAATGAACAATGATGAGATGATGAGTTGGATTGATGGAATTGGAGCATTTGAACATAGAAGAAACTTCCTAAAGAGTTGGAACCTTCCTATGATCCCATTCTCATATACCTCCTTTGTGAAATTAGTCTAACCTGATCAATTAGAACTGGGACCCAAGTAGGCGTTGAAGAGTGCAAGAATAGGGTGGAATTCCAATCTTTTGGAATTTGATAGTAATCCCAAAAGGGTGTTTGAAATCTAAATTTTTTAGGGCGTTGTTTGGTGTTATCTAGAGAAAATTCCAAAAAGACAGTGAAATAGGGCTACTAACCGGTAGACCAGTGCCGATAAACCTTTGTCGGTAGACCTGTACCGGTAGGCTTGTCTAGGCCTCAAAAGCCTATATTTGTCTTGTGCTTCAAAATAGCATTGTGGAAGATCTTGATAGGTCTTAGGAAGTGGGTAGAAGTGTTGTGCCATCCCTAGTTAGGGGTAAGAGTTTGATTTCACAGTTGAGGTGTGAATCGTAGCCATGAGGGAGACTCAAGGTAAAGAAGACCAAGGTGTGTAGGTGGGTTTGTCAACCTACTGTTGCCAACCTCTGTATCACCACGGTCCTCCAAAAAATTCACAAAATGAAAAGGGTTTTTTCTACCTCTGCAAATGGAGTCTGAATCTGCAAACACAGCTGCGCAGTTGAAACCTACACACAAAAAAGAGAGGAAAAGGGGTTGGGATTGGGGGTTTGCCTTCAAGTCAAACCCCAATTTTGGAATTAACCGAATGATGAAAGAAAGTACTTGCAAGTAAATGTAAATGAAAGAATGAAATGTAATTCACCTCAAGGGAGGTTGTAGATAGAATGTAGGTAGATTTTCTTGTATTTAATTGAATGTTGAAAGGGATCTCTTCTTCAATGGTTGAATCCTTGACTTGAATTCAACACCTAGCCTTGAAGGGAGACTTAAGAATTCTCAATGCTGGAAGGGAATGCTTGAATGCTTGAACTCATGTAAACTTCCCACTCATCCAACTTGTTTTCAACTTATCCAAATGGGAGGGCAAATGAGACTTATATACTCATCAATTAGGGTTAACTGAGTGATTTTTCATCACAGGCCGACACAGGGAAAGTTTTCTCGCTTTATGCAAAGTCCAATGCAAGGATAGAACAAAGGGGCCCCAAAATAGGGAAAGGAAAAGGGTGCCATGCCCCTATCCTAGGGGGGACAAGGGTTCCATGCCCCTTTCCTACCCTTGTCTCAAGACAGGAAGCGGGTTCAGGTAGTGCGAAGGGTAAAAAAAGTATAGTTTCCGAGGATGAGCAAGTCTTGGGTCTCCGATCAGGCTTGGGTATTCAAATCGCCAACGTGAAGACCCTAATGTGGTCACAAATTTCAAGGGTCACAATTTTATGACACTACAGTTGATAGCAATAGCCTTCATCTTATAAGACAGAGGTAGAAATCTCAAAACTTTTGACACTATCTCATCCTCACTAACTGATCTGCCACAACATTTGATACCCATGAAAATCTCATTGAATCTATCCATGAAAGAACTTATCTTCTCATCTTCTTCCATCTTTAAAGCTCCATATCTTACCCGGAAACCTTCAAGTTTTTCAATTTTCACAGCCTAGTCACCTTCATCAAGAGTTTCAAGCTTTATCCAGATCAGCTTAGCATTCTCCAACTCTATGACATTCAATAGCTTTTCATCAGATAGGGCACTTAATAATGCTTCTTTTGCCCTCATATCATTTTTATCTCTCTTTTGTTCATCAACAGGTGTCGGTGTTCTAGAATTAGGATCATGAGGTATATACACTTTCTCCACTATCTCCCAAACTTCAGCTCCAAGACATTTGAGATGAATCTTCATTCACTCCTTCCATATTTTGTAATTTTTACCATCAAATATGGGATTCTCCTTCTGGTAAGGGTTGAATGTGGAACTTGATGTAGTTGCCATCGGATCTCCTCAAGTGGTTAAGCTTCTATAAAGAGGACCTCGCTCTAATACCAATTGTTGGAATGCACTGATATTGGTAGTAAACTGAGAGGGGGGGGTGAATTAGTTTACTCACAAGTACAACAATTAATTCAATTATAAACCTTATACCAGAGTAAAACACATTGAAAGATATAGCATGAAAGCACAACACACATAACACCAATATTTTGACGTGGAAAACCCGAAAAGGGAAAAACCACGGTGGGAAACCATACCCACAATCAGATGAATGCTATGTAGTAGTATTATGAATAATTACAATGGTGTCTGCACTTGCTGAAACCCCAAAAGCCTAGAGTGCACTACTCATGACAAAGGGAAGTCTCACCAACTTACATAAACATTGGACTACAATCCAAAAAGAAATCAAATGTGAAAGTAACATCTACTAATGCCCGATACAGTTCTGGTTAAGCACTAATGTCTGCTCTGCAATACAAAATCTTTCCAACCTTCACTGGAATGATATGACTCTATTCACACATAATCCTTTCTCTGATAATGTAGACATAACCACCCATAACCATCGATTCCCAAATTACATGAATAAGTCACCTATAAATACAAATCATCAACCTTCTTGACAAGGTTAGCTAAATCCTAAACCCATAAACCCTTAATTACCAAAAATTACATCACAAGATACCACCGGACCAATATTATGATTTACATTACATAGCATGGACCTAAATTTGAATCCAAACAATTATATCCACCGGAAATTCTGCTAAGACCAAAATCCAAAACGCTTAACAAAAAGTTTAACCGGATCCAAATAGGACCATCATAATAACACACCATCCAGTGCAAAGTCACCAAATATTCAGGACATGATCAAGAAAAATCTTTAGCATGAGAGAAACTGAATCCATAAGATGGACCCAAAATTCACTGACCAAGTCACCAAAACAACATACTGGTAAAGCTAACTGGCATAGCAGAGGCAAGCCGGTAAAGGCAAATACCAAAAGCAATAACAACCAAAGAAAAAAATCATGAACCAACAGAATATAGAAAGCATGTAACCCACCAGAATAAGCATCCAAGACCAATTCCAAAGATTTGATCATACCAGATCATAATCACTACCAAAACCAAGAAGATCACCAAGACTAACTGGGATAGTCTCTAATTGAGATACAATGTTGAAATAAATGACAACACTTAACCAAATCTATCATATTGCCAACACAAAAAACATTAAAAAACATGTATGGATCCTATACAACCTTTTTTCTTACCCTAGAAATATTGACTACAACAAAAACAACACCCTTTTGTTTGTACAGATGCAATCAAGGTGACTGCCCTCTACAAGATGCCTACTCCTAGTAGCCCTGTTTTGAAATTTTAAGGAAGAAATCAGAAATCCTCATAATAATACCATAGGATCTTGACACTTTTTCATGCATCCATTGTTGACACAAGACTCTTCCAAAACTTAGAACCCAACTCTTGCATTAACTGGGTAAAACACTGTTGCTATAGGAGGGCTAAAAGGGATTTTAGGCCACTTTTACAAAGCAACCACACTCCAAAGGTCTGATCCAAAGAAACCAATGGATGAAAAAAGGTCTGAATACATCCAAAAATACCAAATCCATAGTCATATTGGGTCCAATGCACTTAGTTTTACCCCTGCATAATTTTCAGCAATCAAAACAGGCTAGTCACATGAGGTTGCCTAGCCTAAATATTGATACCAAACTCCACCAGTTCAATGGACCTCTCAGAAACCTCAAGAATATAAAAATAATTTTTTTCCCATACCATTCCTTAGAATTTGAGCCAATTTGGCCAGGGGAATGTGGGGTTAAGAAGACATTTCCTTAGAAACCTTGGTTTTGGAGGGTTTTCAAACCACCCATCACCGAAATACAAATATCTCGCTTGTTATTCAGTATTCTTCAACCAAATTAAAAAAAAAGAACATAAATTCATATTCCTATCCAAATCAATGATTTAGACTACACACGAAGTCTGTACAATGTTTGTACAAGGCACTGTTACGACAAATTTATGGAAGTTTCTGAGTGTTTATTGAAATTAGATCACTGTTTACATCCAAACTTCACCATCATCATTCTTCTCAACTTCCAAGGATTTAAAAAAGGTTTCTCCAACCTCCTCAACCAACTCCAACTGAAATTTGAATTAGGTTGCCATTTGAGAGAGATTAGTTACAAAGTGACAACAAATTGACAGCAAAAGTTGTCATCAAACTTGACAACTTTGCACAAATTTCACAATCTATGACTTTTGCCTATGTAACCTATTAGGAAACATCATAAACCTAACAAATATTCCACATAGAAGCCAAAATACATTTATTTCCTCATTTAGGCATGTTGGATGTCATTTGACCATGCTTGAGCAAATAGGTCCTAGGAAGTTCACAATACAAAAATGGCATCAAAGATTTACATGGCTAATAAAAAAAACTCAAATGGTCTTGAAAGACCTTATTACAACTCCAAAAAATTCAAGGAACCTATGAAAACTTCTAAGAGCCTTTATTTCTCAAGTGGTCTCCAAAATCTGCAAGGTACTCCTGCACCATATTCCCAAGGGGTATAGAAAACTCAAGTATCTTGAGGAGTGAGGTCTACAACAAAATGCCCATGCTTTATAATGCCATCTTCTATCATCCACATGGCATCTTCATCAGGTAGACCACTCCATTTGACAAGGTACTCCTTAGAATTCTTCTTCCTAGTCTTTTTGACTGTCGTGGTGTCCAAAATATTGTCCAACATCAATGGTTGCCTAGGTGGTAGATCCTTGACCCAAACTTCATCTCATTCTAATTGCAAACCTACATCTAAACCTGCAACATCATCTTTGTAAGGAAACAAATTTGAAACATTAAAATGGGTGATATTCCTAAGCCTTGAGGAAGTTCAATCTCATATGCATTAGGACCAAATTTATGCACAATCCTACAAGGACCGATCTTCTTCATGAGCAATGTGGTTGGCTTCCCCTTAGGAAGTCTCTCTTTATTCAAGGGTGCCATCAAAAAGTCTCCCACCTTATACTGCACAACCCTCTTCTTTTCATTGGCCTTCCCTTTGTACTTCTTGATGTTCTTTTGGAGAGTTTCTCCTACTGTATCATGAATATCTTTCATAGCCACTACAAATTCTTCTCCCTGAGCACTCCTCTCTAATCCTTGTAGATCTCTTAGTTCTAGAATACCTCTTGGATGAATCCCATAGACCACCTCAAAAGGACTTCTTCCCGTGCTTCTATTGACATAATCATTATAAGAAAATTTAGTTTGAGGGATGATCATATCTGAAGCTTCTCCATACTACTTTGGGAGACATCTAAGAAAATTTCCCAATGATCTATTCATTAGTCTGAGGGTGATAGGCTGATGTGAAGGATAGTTGAGTCCCCAAATTCTTCCACAATGTAGGCCAAAAGTGTCCCACAAACTTAGAGTCCCTGTCAGTCACAATGTTTAGAGGTAAACCATGGATTCTAACAATTTATTTAAAGAATAATCCAACAATGTGGGAAGAATCATTAGTACATTTACATGGAAAAAAGTGAGCCATCTTACTAAATTTGTCTACTACAACAAAAATTCTATCAAAACCTCACTGAGTCCTAGGAAGACCCAAAACAAAATCCATGCTGATACCCTCCTATGGCCTATAAGTAATAGGGAGTGGTTGATATAAACCTAGATTTGATGATGTTCCCTTAGCCCTTTCGCATATGCTGCAACTTTCAACAAACTTCCTGACATCTAATTGAAACTTTAGTAAAAAATAATACCTCTTCACCTATTCCAAGGTTTTGTCAAGCCCAAAGTGACCTCGCAAACTAGCACAATGTTTCTCCTTGACAATATTCTCCCTCATGGAGTATCTAGGGATACATAACTGACTCCCTTTGAAAAATAACCCCTACTGCAACAAAAAATCAGAAAAATCAGAATGATAAGAATCTAAAAATTGAGTGCAAACCTCATATATCTCATTGAAATCTTCATCATCCTTGTACATCATCTTGAGAGAATCAATTCCCACACTTTGCAACTGAATTTATGGCACCTTGCACACCCTTCTACTCAATGCATATGCCACCTTATTGGCCTTCCCCTTCTTGTGTTTGATGGTGAATGTGTAGGCTTGAATATGTTCAACCCACTTCATATGCTTGTGACTAAGCTTTTCATGTCCATTCAGAAAATCGAGAGCATGATTGTTAGTATACACAATGAATTCTTTAGGTAAATGGTAATGCCGCCATTTCTTCAAGGCTTGTACCATTGCATACAAATCCAAATCATATGTAGAATAATTCCTTTTTGCATCATTGAGTTTCTCACTAAAGAAAGCCACCGGTCTGCCTTCTTGACTCAAGGCAACTCCTATGGAAGGTTACTAACATCACACTCCAATTTCTGACCTCCCTTGATTGTGTCTAATATAGATGCACATATATGACTGAAATTTTTGATGAACTTTCTATAAAATGTAGCCAATCCATGGAAACTCCTCACATCACCTACTGCCTTAAGTGTTGGCCATGTCAAGATAGCCTCCACCTTTTCTGGACCCATCTTCAAATCCCCCTTGGAGATTACCAAACCAAGGTAGAAAATCTCCTCCTTCATGAAGATTCTCTTCTCCATGTTGATCATCAACTTTTCATCATGAAACTTCTTTAAAACCAAGTTCAATTACTCCAAATGCTCCTCCTTTGTCCTTCTACACACAAGAATATCATCAAGATAAACAACAACAAATTTACAAATGAAGTCTTTCAATACCTCATTCATGAAGCACATAAAGGTGCTTGGGGCATTGGATAGCCCAAAAGGAATTACCATCCACTCATAGAGACCTGCATTTTTTTTGAAGTCTATCTTCCATTCATCTCCCTGCCTTATTCTGATTTGATGATAACCGCTCTTGAGATCAATTTTGGAGTAGTAGCAAGCCCCTCCCAAACAGTCCATTGAATCTTCAATTCTAGGCATAGGAAACCTATATCTTATGGTAATCCTATTTAGGGCCCTAGAATCAGTAAAAAGTCTCCATTTACCACCCTTTTTAGGTTCTAGGACTGTTGGGACAATGCATAGACTGAGACTCTTTCTTACCAACCCCTTATCCAACAATTCTTGCACTTGCTTGGAAAACTCCTCATTCTGAGATGGAGTCATCTTATAGGCTGGCTTGTTTGGAAATGTAGAACCTGGTATGAAGTTAATATGATGGCTTATGTCCCTAATGGGTGGTAAATTGTTAAGAATTTCCTCCACCATTATGCTCTTATACCTGCCCAACAATTACTACATCTCATTGGGAATTTCTTCCTTATTGTGACTATGCATATTAGGACTATTTTTGGGCTTCAAAATTAGAGCATACCCGAAGGTTCCTTCTTCCTTTAGGATGTTTAGGATTTTTTTCCACTCACCAACATGTCACTTGAACCAGTGTTCTTATCTACACCCTCATTCGGTAAAGGATTCATCTTGAATTTTCCCCCATTTTTGGTTATGAGAAAGGAGTTTGTTTTCCCATCATGTTGGGATTGTATATCATACTACCATGGATGTCTTAAGAATAGATGACAAGCATCCATGGGGATCACATCACACAATATTTTGTCCTTATACTCTCCTATCTCAAATTCTACCCAAGATTGTTCATCTACTAAGACCTGCCGCCCCTTATTCAGCCATGACACTGTATAAGGGTTAGCATGAGGTAATATTTTCAATTTCAATTTATCTACCATCTCCGTGGAAACCAAATTTTCAATAGAACCTGGATCAACAATTAGCTTGCATATCTTACCATAGGCCTATTGGCATTGTGTTGTCATTGATGTCAACTGGTATAGGATGGCTATTGGTATAAGAGATGGATGTGCAACACTGTCATTGATACATACCAGATGTGATGTCTTTGATGTCACCTAGTATTGCAGGTCACTGGTAAGGCAGAGAATTTCATTTAGTACAATGACCATTGGAGTCACTGGTACACAAGTTAGTGTTTGACTTGTGTTGAAGATATGGATAGGAGCCTAGTATGATATAACAATCGGTAAATGATGATATCTACAAGAGAGCAAGATGTTGGTCAGTTGATTGTGATGAAGAGAGGACATGCTATCTAAATCACATCAACACTAGAGGAGAAGGATGTACAGGTCACTAATATGCTGTGTGGATGAAGATCGACATGACTCCCACCAAATAAAGATGTAGTCACCATTTGAAGACATGGCTGATAGTGAATGTGCTCCAACCGGATCACATGTGCCTGTTTGAAGATATGTTGCTCAAATAGGGAATCCACATTGGTGCATTACAGAATGTAGATGACAAGGATCCACTCCCACCGGTAAGTGGAGCTTGTCTCCTATTATGCATGGAATGCATCATAGTCCATCGAGATAAAAGCTAAGAGTAGAAGGCAGGTGATTGAAGGCTCACACCCGATGAATAGGTGAAACACTAAGTTTCCTTATGTGTATGAGATCAGGCATGTGCACCAAATCAGCATGTGAAGACATGATGTGCTACCAAGATAGAGAAGGAAGAGTAAAAGAAGTGATGGGTTTGTCACTTTGACAAACCGGTTGAGATGATGTTCGGGCTGATGATGTAAAAGGCAACGTTGAGCAGCTATAGATAGAGAGTGTAACCAGTATGCAATTTCCTTAGATGGAAGCAATTGAAGGTTGATGACATGGTGTCATCAAGGTGTCTACCGGTAAGTATGAGAATCGGTAAGAGTGCAAAGAGGCTAAGTGATGTGATCCTTGCTAATGAAGGTGAGCATATGGTGGATTGATATGCTTGGCAATAGACAAAGGTGCTCCACCGGAAGAGATGCCAAGTGCAAGGTGATGACAGACCGATTAGGGTATAACCAACAAGGTTAGTAAGTTGATAGATGAATCCGGTAATGGTGTTTGTCGGTGACCAAGTCTAGCCGACACAGAGGTCTTTACTGAGGTGGATGCTGACATAGTTGCCATGTGGAGTTGAGGTGGCATACATGTGCAAGTCGGTGAATGTGTGTCCGTGAGGTATATGGTGGAAGGTCAACATTTATGTCAAATTTGTGATTTATGGGATGTGCAGCAGTGGTTTGCGGCTTGAGGTCAAATGAACATCAGAGATCCAGGACAAATTGTTTGAGCAGATCAAGGCAGGTGAAGGAAACCATGAAACCATTCTTGGTGATCAACCAAGAAATCAGCTAACAGGTTAAAGAAAATTGCTAAGTGAGGAAGGCATGTTTTGGAAGGCATGACAATGGCATTATTGGTTGATAAGTTGCAGCTCATCAATCAAGGTGATCAGATTTGATGAGATTTGATTAGATTTGGTTCGCCTCGAGGTCAATGAAGAAACCTTGACCACCTAAAGTTTGAATTGGTTTTCGATGGGTGTTACCCCATTATTTGTTTTGAACAAAATAATGTGTATTTAATTTTGTTTCCCTCCTTTGGTTTGATCTGTCTTTAATCATGCACCTTTTTCTCCTTTATGTTTCACCTTTTCTGCTCCAATGAACCCATTGGTTGAACTTGCGGATAGGTTCAATGTTCAAGGTTCAACCAGTGCGTTTGTGTGGGTCGTGGCTTTGTTATGTTGTTGATTGAGCGAGTGTGAATGTGTTAAGTCGGTCTTGAACTTGAACTTTGAATCATTTCTAAATCGGTTCAAGGTTCAAAGTCTTCCTTTATGTTTGTTAAGGGTCTTCGCTCGTTCCTAGTGTTGTTGAGCTGTAAGTTCAGAGTTCTTTTGTTTTCTCCGAATTGAACTTGAAACATTGAGCTCCTTGTGAGATGGTTCAAAGTTCAAAGGTTCATTCCAAGTTTGGTCCCGAGGACATTGATAACACTAAAGGTGGCGCGAAAAAAGGAATATTCTCAACATCTTATAATTTAAAATTTAAAATTTGGAAAGAAATCATGAAAATGTAAACCGTTTGTACAGAGTTGATGTTTAATTAAGAAATTTGTCAAGTTCCCATCAAATCATTGGTTATCTCACATGTTCGGATGAATCATTATAAGGCCTGTGTAGAGGTGACTCAATTTTTTCGCTTCTTAACATGTGAATTCTCAAATTGTGAAAGTAGTAGATGTTATTGTTGAAGGAGTGAAACATGCAGAAGGTAATTTCAACTCCATACTTCCGAGGGTTTCACAGATTTCATGGTGGCAATAGGTGAGTTTTGATAATTTCCCTCCGTTGTGTTACTAGCTCAGAAAGTCAGCTAGTGTAGGAAATGTTTTTGTTTTGGAATAGAATTTTGTCCTGTTTAGGAACTATTTGATAAATATAAAAGTGGGCATTATGAGGCCGACTCTTCCAAAGCTTGGTCGCACTTCATGCCTAGTTAGTATTCTTCTAGTGCTGGGTGACATTTCTTTGGCCCAAGTTGACTTAGGAGATTTCTTAGAAAGAGCTAAAAACCCTGGGGTAGATTCGATGATGGAAAGAATAGTTAGAAGTGGTCTGATAGAAGCTGTTGATTTCCTAACTGCCGCTCCTTGTCCAGATATAGTAATAGAATGTATGAATAGATATGATGTTGATAATAGGTGTATTAGGACCAGCAGTGGTGAACTATTAGTGGAAATTAACAGAGAAATGGTGATGGCTACAATAGGAATCCCTCATAAAGAATCATACGAAGACTAGTCAATTGGAACCTCATATGCATTTTTCTCTAAGAAGAAAAGAACTTTCAAAAGCATCATTGCAAGGAATTGGCTTCTAAAGGTTCAGAAAGGGGGGTCCCAGTTACCCAAGCCTCTTACCAGAGAGCATTTCATCATGGAGGTGTGGGATATAGTAATTTTCTAAACAGACTCAAAGGGAACTCACACTCTTTCTATAGGGAGGATTAGATGTACTTCTATATTTAGGTGTTGTTAGCTGGTGAGAAATACCTGGGCGCAGGTTATTGCCGAAAGACTCCATGAGGGTTTGAGAAACTTTGTTGGATGTCTAGTTTTTACATGTCCTCATATTTATTTTATATATTGTCTTGTACCAGAGAATGGTCGGGGTTGGATAATGAGCCTTGGGTGGATGACATGAAGGTTTATGATTTTTACCCTTACCTACAACAACAAAGACATGCAGAAAATTTGACAAGGTGGAATGATGTCATTGCAAGAAGGCTTGCCTTTGAATTACAGGGAGACACAAATAAAAGAATGTCAGCCAAGGCCATGGAGCTGATTAGTATATATTGAAGCTACTTTATCCAGTTTCCCAGATTTACTTACATTATAGTGGGGGGCTTTGAATGTAAACCATTCAAATTCCTTAGGTATGCCTTTGACTATTATGTGCTTATTGAGGTTTGCAGGCAGTTAGCCCACATTGAAAAAAGGTTAGGGATAAGGGGCAAATCCGTGGTTGTCTTCTCGTTTGAACTTGGTTACTACAATTGTAAATCTATATCTGATGCCTTGAACCTAGAATTAGAGTTCAAGAAAATGAATTTGTAGTCTTACATTGCCAGATGAAAATTTGATAGCAGGGGATATGTTGTAGAAAATATAAATGTTGATGACCATTTATCGCATGAACGTCAATTCAAAGATTACTGGGAAAATTTCTGTGATGAGTTTGAAGTAAGGAGGACATTATGGTCAAGATTTACTCTGCAGCAAGCTACTACAATGAGGTTGTCCATTAATGTGTTTGGAGTACAAGAAAAGGAAGGGGAAGATGTATTGGATCTTGAATTCAATGAAAGGGTTCAAGGGAAGCCTATTCTTGAAATTGATTGGGTTAGAAGGGAAGAGGAAAATATTTAAGCCAAATCCTTGAATTTCATAAGAAGAATGGAGAAGTGGTTAAGAGACCAAAAATTTAGAAAGGAGTCAATTGTCACTCCTCATGAATTAATAGTTGGTCCACTTGCTACAACAAAAATTCTCACTTCCTCCTCTAACAAAATTGTTGATTTTGCAGGTGATACAAGGTCTATTATTGGAGAGGTTCAATCCAGAAGTTCAAAGAGGTCCCCACTGAGTTCTTTAGTAGTTTGAGTTACTCACTCAAGGAGCAAAAAAAAATAGAGAACCAGTGGCGAATCAAATTGTTGTGGACTTGGATCCAGGCGAAGAAACCCAAGTAATCATGGATCAACAAGTGTTAAACAACCCTTCAGTGCAGGATACAGATGTAGGCAAAGAACCTAAAGAAGAGCCAAATACAATGAGCACTATGACTATTGTCAACCCACCTGATTCCCAGACACCTCTTCTGCCTAAAGAAACTTCCTGTACTTCTTGATGGCTTGGAGCTTCAATTGGAAAGAAACACAACATTGTCCCTATTACAATTCTCATGGAGGATATGATAAACAAGTTCCTTGGGAAAATATCTAAATCCAAGAAGCTCAAAACACAAGCAATGATGGAAGTTGATGATGAAATAGGTCATTGGGTAGCAGAAGTAGCTAAGCCCATCTTAGATAAAGATCCAGAAAAAGCCACTAAGAATGATTTTACTATGGAGAAGATCGACCTGGGTGTTGCTTCAAGGGTTGTAGATGCCAAACATTTAGAATCCTCTACAAAGAGGATGATATCCAGGAATTGGAAAGATGAGAAGGACAAATGGGAGCTGACACAAGTTGTTACTTAGATGGTAGAGTATATTAGCACCATACTTCACCTGAGTCCTCAACCCCTAACACAGATGACATTGTCCTTTGACCCCAAATCATTAGTGAATCAAAAACTATTAGATCAAGTCCAGAGAAGTTGCATGATAGCTGAAGTTTTTGATTTGTGGCTTGATTCTATAGTGCAGCAGGGCACAAACTATATTGCTAGTCTGATTAAGGTATACGATAATGTCACAATAGTGAGTAAAGAGCTAGAACTGGAAGCTACAACATGGGAAAAAGAAAGAACTAAATGGGTAATAGTCTTGGTGCAGATGAACGATGTGCAAAAATTTGGCGTTATGAGATTTCTAACTGAGAAGCCAGTGGAAAACCTGGATGACAACATGCTATATGTTTCAAGAAAGAATGTTGAATGGAGAAATTCTATCATTAAATAGGGTCATGAAGAATCTGTCAAGCTACTAAAAGGATTAAAAGAACTAATTGATATGATGCAGAAAGATCTGAAATGCATCAACATACAACTCTTGAAGGAGGATGGAAAAACAATTGAACCAACGACGGATATGGTCAAGACTTTTAAAGAAAGGGTGCAACTTGTTAAGGAGATGAAGTCTCTAACTAGAGATGACTTTTCCAGAGTGGCAATGATAGAATCCATGCTAGCAGTCTGCTTCGATCACTTGGAAGTGCATAAAATGAAAGTTGTGCAGGTGAACATGGACAAAGAAGTTTGGAAGCAACACATCCTACACATTGGACTCCCGCACTATCAAGTTATCTTGAATTTCTCAATAGCGCATCTGGAGTGGCAAAATGTATGTGGTACCGTGACAAAACAAGATAAATTAGTTTCTAATTCTTCCACAATGGAGTCATGACTGGTTTATGGATGTGTTATCATCCTGTCTTTAGTTGTTGTTCATTTAAGTTTTATCCAGTTCAAAGCGAACGATTTCTTTTTAACTCTAGGATAGAGTTTAAGAGTTTAGGGTTATTTTCAAATGAACTATTGGCCTGGAGGCTATAAATGTAATTAAGCAATCTTTTTTTAAGGTCCCAAAAACCTTGATTTGAAGGAGAAGACTTAATCTTCTTTGAATTCCAGTGTAGACATTTGATATATGAATGCAATGATATATTTTGTATGATCTTCAAATCTATGTGTTTGAATGATAGAGAAGTCTCTGTTGGGACATATGCTTGTGTACAAAATATTTTACTTCATTATCAATTCTTCATAAGTCTGTGAATTCATTGTTTAAGAGAATTAGTGGTACATTGTTATTTAAATGAGTTTATGTGATTCTAGCCCCCCTTGTTCGGTGAGGAATGAGCGAGTATCGATCAACATTTATGCTACATTGAATATGCTTGATGAAATAGGTTTATATTGAATCTGCGAGCTTTGCATTTATTCTAATAATCTTGTAGCATTCTTATTGTGTTGACAATTGAATGTGAATGTCTTTCTCTCTTTCTGGTGAAAAGTGTCACTTTCTTAATTATCTGCATAAAAATTCATTGAAAATATTATGAGGAGCTACACTCTTATGCAGAGGGTAGACCAAAGCTCGGTTCACCCAACTGTTGGTTTATTTTTGTTTTTCATGAAGGGTATGCATGAGTCATTATTTTAAAATATATAAATATTAAAGGAAAGGTAAATTTGTTAACCAACAAAGGGAAAACCAGTTTATAAATGTGCAAGCCAAAATTGATGAAGGTTGCTGCTAGATGAGAGGGTGTTGCTGCTGAATGAGGTGTTGTTGTTGAAGAAGTGAAATCAGTCAAGTGCTCACCAAGAAAAAGAAGGAGAGATTGAGTGTGAGAAGGAATAGGGTTGAAGAGCTCAACTGGCAAGAGTGAGGCAACCGACAGTCAGCCATTGAGTCTGACAAAGGAATAAACTGATAGTGATAAAACTGACAAAGAAGAGTTGCAGAAGACTACAGAGAAGGCAAGTTGATAACTAGTAGGATTCAAATGGTAGACATATGACTAAGTTATTAAGACCTGTGGTGGAGAGCAGTAGTGTAGTAGAGAGAAGAGAGAACCGACAGAGAGAAGAACCGATAGAAAGTAGAATCGACAAAGAAGAAGAGACTGTACTGGTGAAGGTGCAACAGAGAGTAAGTTGCATTTGAAGATAGAGTTCTAGTGGAGAGGTAAGCAAAGAACCGACAAAGAATTGGAGAGAAGAGAACTGGTAGAGATATTTTTAGAAGAGTTACAAAATTCATTCATAACAAGACTATTACTTTTGTAATTGAATATACTCATAGTAGACCACTTAGTTGGATCTTGGTGCAGGGGCTGTAGCTCCTTGGGTTGGTGCCCTAAATCAAGGGTTGGTTCTCCTTGGGTTGGTGCTCCTTAGGTTGGTGCCCTAAACATTGTAATCAAAGATTCATTATGAGGCTAAATTGGAGCAGTAGACTCCGACAATATTTCTCACCGAGGTTTTTTCCATCTTGGGTTTTCCTTGTATATGTTGGTGTTATGTGATGTATCTTTCATGAGTGATTGCATTTGTGATAGTCTCCCATCTAACCCATAAGTCTGCTTTTTGTTAGATCTAATAACCAATATACACACATAGGATAGAAAAGGGGAAAATTTTGTAAACCATTGATTCACCCCCCTCTCAGTGGCACATTGTGTCTAATAAGGATTTGCACATGGTTTTGAGTAATGTCTTCCTATGAGGGGGTTCTTTCACTTCAGGCACCTTAAACATGGTTCTCCTCCTCATCAAGATTTCTCCATCATGGACTGGGTTTGCACTTCCAATTGGAGAATCGACACTTTGGCAATCATCTTCTTGAATCAACTAGTTCCTTCTCTCTCTTCCATGAGAGTTTGAGGTTTCCTCAAGACACTTGCTTGCAATGTGCCCTACTTGGTTGCAATTGAACCATCTCCCTGTGAAGACAATAGGAGCTCTTCTTGGTCCACCAAATCCACACCTTCCATTGGGTCTTCTTCCTCTAAAGCCTCCTCTTGAACCCGAGTCTCCACTTTTCTCTTGCTAGCTAGACTCACCTTGGGGTTTTTGAGATTGTTCTCTTCCCCCAAAATTTACTTTTCCTCTAAAGTTCTTGCCTCTTCTTCCCCTACTATGTTATTCACCTTTTCTTCTCAACTTATCTTCCACCCTCAAAGCCATTTGAAAACATTCATCTACTATTTTAGGAGTCATCAGACTCATCTCATCTTGAATGTTGAACTTGAGCCTATTGAAGTACCTAACAACCTTCTCCTTTTCATCTTCATAGTGCCCTGATCTCAAACTCAATTTGTGGAATTCCTCTATGTAGGAAGCCATATCCAACTCCTTCTAATTCATATTTTGCATTCTCCTATACAACCACACTTCATGATTAATAGGCATGAATAAGACCTTGAGTTTGGACACCATCTGGTCCCTAGAATGAATCATACTCTTTCCCATCTTCATCCTTTCACCTTGCTTATAGTTCCACCAGGTTAAGGAAACACCCTTTAGTTTAGCCTTTGTAAAATTCACTTTCTTCTCCTCACCCACTTCCTTGTATTCAAAATAATTATTCAGGGCATCTATCTAATCTACAAGTTATTCAACGTTCATCTTCCCACTATAGGTAGGAATCTCCATTTTGGTTTCAAAAGAGTTTTTGCCTATTATTTTGAGGGCATCAAGAAGTGGTCTCTTATCAGAAAGTATCTATGGCTCCTACCTTTGGGGTTCTTCTTCATCCTCTTGTTCCCCTTCTTCATCAGTATCCTCACTTGGCCCTTTTCCTTTCTTCATTGCCTTTAGTTCAACCTTGAGTGCCTCTTTGACCTTGGTCTTGATCATCTCTTCTATATCTTGGAATTTATTAGCCACCTCTACCGACATCCCCTTTGGAGGCATTATGCTAGCCTCTTCTTGGATTTCTTCTATTGACATACACCAAAATTTGCCCTCCCATTGATCAGACTTGCTTTGATACCAATATGATGCAGAGCCCCAAGGAACAAAGGCTCCTCACACAAACTCAATCCACTAGACCCTCAACTAAGGTCTTAACATTCACATGGATTCTTGGACAATCTTGATAGCAACATGAAAGGACTCCTCTACACTCCCCTTTTCTTAATGGGACCCCACTATACCCATGAACAACTCATGGAGATACAAATTCTAACATCAAGTCTATTCTTGACACCAACTCTCTTGTAGCCACCTATGGCTAACTTGGATTACAACACAACCAAAATTGTAAAATAGGTATGGACCCTACATAACATTTTTTCTTACCCTAGAAATATTGACTACAACCAAAACAAAACCCTTTTGTTTGTACAAATGCAATCAAGGTGACTGGCCTCTACAAGATGCCTACTCTTAGAAGCCCTATTTTGAACTTTTAAGGCAGAACTCAAAAATACTCCTAATGATACCACAAGATCTGGTGGCATATGTGCAAAGTTTGATGACATGATGGTGAACCGGTATGTTGGAATATAAACCAGTATATGCAAATTTTGTATCATGGTTTCATTTGATATGTCTACCAGTTGGTAGTCTCAGCTTCAGGGTTTCTGGGTGATGTATTCCAAGTTTGTGTGATTCGACTGGCGAACTTCTATGATGAGTTAGCATTGAAAGGAAGATAAGATCATGTTGCCACGTCAGCCTTGTGCATGTGAAGAACTTCTTGAGGATCTTGCATGAAGAAGATTGATTCTATCTACCTAGGGAATGTGCAAAATCCTAGTAAACGGTGGAGAGCACATGATGGGTTATCAGCTTCTAGAAGTGGCAAAGAATGAACGATGTAGAATGTCTTGAGATTTGTTCAAGGTCATTTTACCCTATGTAATGTGATTAAATGGTCAGGATTGAACCGACTATATTGTTAACCTAGATGCTTAGGGTTTTAGGTTTTGGCTACCGACCTAATTGTTGTCTATAAGGTCGATGATGGTTTTCATTTGAAGTAGTTTGAAAATGTTATGTGTGTATCCAAGTGAAAAGATACTTGATTCTTTCCAAATCAGTGTAGTGAGTAGAGATCTGTAGAGTGTGATTGCAGATGAAAAGGAATTAAAGTGGATCTTCCTTGGCATTAAGTGTTGTTATCAGATCAGTGAATTACCTGTTTACTTCTAACCATTTCAGCAGTTGGAAAATCCCTTTACCGGGTAGCTTTAACAGGATTTTTATAAATCCTTTAATAGGGTGACTCAAAATAATTGAGTTCTTCAAATCCTCTTGTGAGGTAACCTTTAATAGGGTTTTAACCTTTAATCGGTTACTTAGCCATCCCTTAACCGAGTGATCCCTAGCAGGACCAGTTTCTAGTAGAACCTGTTGTAAGGTCTTTAACCCGACTAGGCTCCTAATAGAGCGGACTTTAGAAGAGTTCAAGAACAACTTGTGGGTATTCATCCCCACCATGGTTTTTCCTAGTTGGGCTTCCACGTGAAAAATAAGTGTGTGATGTGTGATGCTTTTTCATGTGATGTTTTATTGTTTTCTGTTAAGCAGTAATGCATGATGATCTAGTGGTTATTATATTTCTGATGTATTACTTGTTTAAGCATATGGGTGAAGTGGAAATGAGATATTAGGTTTTGTGAAGATCTAAGTGTTACTGGTTTATGACTTTCACAGTCACTATGTTTTATTAGTATTGCCTTGATTTAGATCGGTGATGATGTTTATGGGTTAGTGCAGCCTTTGCTGTTTAAGTTGTTAAAGAAGTTTTTGTTTATACTAATTCACCCCCCCCTCTCAGTATCTGTTGAGTATTTACTGTTCATCATTGTTCATCAAGATCTTGACACTTTTTTATGCCTCCATTGATGACACAATATTCTTCCAAAACTTATAACCCAACTCTTGCATTAACTGGGTCAAATATTGCTGCTACAAGAGGGATAAAAGGGCTTTTACGACACTTTTACAAAGCAACCACACTCCAAAGGTCTGATCCAAAGAAACCAATGGATGAAAAAGGTCTAAAAACATCCCAAAACCCCAAATATACATTCACATAGGGTCCAACATACCTAGTTTTACCCTTGCACAATTTTTAGCAGTCAAAACAGGCTAGTCACATGAGGATGCCTAGCCTAGGGCTTGGTCCCAAACTCCACCAGTTCAACAAACCACTCAGAAACCTCAAGAATATTAAACAAATTTTTCTCCCCTACCATTCCTTATAATTTGAGCCAACGTGGTGAGAGGAATGTGGCGTTAAGAAGACATTTCCTTAGAAACCCTGATTTTGGAGGGTTTTCAAACTACCTGTCACCAAAATATAGATATCCTACTTTTTATTCAGTCTTCTTTGACCAAATAAAAAGAAAAAGAACTTAAATTAATATTCCTATCCAAATAAATGATTTATAATACACATGGAGTCCATGCAATGTACATACAAGGCACTGTTACAACAAATTTCTTGAAGTTTCTGAGTGTTTATTGAAATTTGATCACTGTTTACATCCAAACTTCATCATCATCATTATTATCGACCTCCAAGGCTTTAAAAAAGGTTTCTTCATCCTCATCAAATGAATCCAACTGAAATTTTAATTAGGTAGCCATTGGAGAGAGATTAGTTACAAAGTGACAACAAATTGACAACAAAAGTTGTCATCAAACTTGACAACTTTGCACAAACTTCACAATCTATGAATTTTGCCTATGTAACCTATTAGGAAACATCATAAACTTGACAAATAGGCCACATAGAAGCCAAAATACATTTCTTGCCTCATTTAGGCAATGCTGGATGTCATTTGACCATGGTTGACCAAATAGGTCCTAGGAAATTCACACTACAAAAATGGCATCAAAGCGTTACATGGGTAATGAAAACAACTCAATTCATCTTGAAGGACCTTATTACAACTCAAAAATATTCAAGCAACCTATAAAAACTTCTAAGAGATTTCATTTCTCAAGTGGTCTCCAAAATCTGCAAGGTGCTCTTGCACTAGTCGCACATTCAAAACACAACGCAACACATTTATGAATTTCTATAGTGCATTTGTTAAAATATTTAGCGCATTTGTAATAGGGGTACTTCCACTAATCATTAGAAAATTTTGAAAATAGATTTCGATACCCATATTCGAGAAGATCTCATTTTGACTATCATAAACTTTATAGATAGTCAAGAAAACAAGTTTCTCAAACATTTTGAACATAAAGATAGATCACACTTAAGGTTCTTACAAGTATTCAACTCAACAAGTTTTACATCCAACATTTCAAAGTGCATAATTTCTTATCTTTGATAAATCGATCTTACAAAAATAGTTTCTCATCAGGATTTATCATCCTTTATCACGAAACTACAAAGCTTGATCAAATTAACCTTGTTCTTTGCATTGGATATATCATTCCTCTTTGAACTTGGTTATATCAAAATTTCACAAAATTTGTACTCTCATTAGGATAAAAAACTTGCAAATTATCACAACCTATATGACCATTTCGCGTCGTCTAAAAAATAGGAAACTTAGTTATAAAGCACTCTTAGCTTGAAAAAGAGAAGGTTTCTATACATAAACCACAAACTTCTATTAAAACATCGCATATTACTACACCGTATTTGTAACTATCTATGTGGTTGTGGAAGTGAGTTTGATGAAGAAACCTGACAAGAACACACCTTTCAACAAAGAGATGCTTTATCTCAATGTACCAATAGAGGTGGTAGAATCAACTTAGCATATTTACCTGAACAATTGATCACCTATTGAGTCACATCTCAAAAATCAAAACATTCAATGTCAGTTTGGACTAGAGCTCAAGACGAGCGATTCAAAAGACAACAAATGGACAAAAATCTTTCTTACCATCAATTTGAACACATAGATAAGGATGAGGAAGAAATAAATGTGACCATTAGAGAACTTCAACAAGATCCTAAATTTGAAAAACTAATGGAAAGAATGTTGGAAACCCAAAAACAAAAACACTTCTTGATGTTGGCCAGATCAGGGGCTAAATTACCTCAAATTTTTGATCTAGAGATCTTGAGATAAAATTCCCAATCAAGTTGTACTCAACACAACAATGATCAAGAGGACGATACCATAAATCGGGTGAATAGTGATACCAGAGGATACCATGATGATACCATAAGAAACCATGATGATACCGCTAGAAACCAAGATGAAAGAAGAAGAGATAATGGTGATACAATAACTCATGGGGATACAAGGAGAACCTGTGTTGATAATCCTCTTTTAACTCTCACTCAACAAATGCAAACTTTACAACAATAGATACATTATATGCAAAATGGAAGAAGTTCTAAAAGATACTCCTTGGAGGATATCTGTCCATATCCTTTTGATAAAATTTTGAACATGGTGTCATTCCACAATATTGTGAGATCCCAAAATATGATAAATGTGATGGGAAAACAGATCCTAAAGATCACATTGGGGAATTTTGTACCATGATTATGGAATTTGCACATAATGAAACTTATCTCATGTGTTTATTTCCCAAAAGTTTGAGTGGACAATCAATGGAATGGTTCTCTAAATTACCACCTGGGATTAGATCATTTGAAGAGCTTGTGAACAAGTTCATTTCACAATACTCATATAATATACAAAATGAGATAACAATTTTGGATTTGTGTAACATCAAGCCAAAGAATGGGGAACCTTTCATGGTCTTCCTACAATGATGGAGACAATTGTTTAATAGATACCCTAGACCAGTGCCAAATCAAGAGAAAATGGACATCTTAATTGACAATCTTACTAGTGAAATGAGTGATGCACTCAAGTTACAATGTCCTCCTAGTTTTGCAAAAATGATTGAAAATGGTTTAAAAATAGAAGATGCTATTGTCAAGAAAGGAGAATTGAAACTTTACAAGGATGGAGGTAATTCCTCTAACAACAACAACCACAACAACAAAGATAAACCAAAATTTTGGATGAAAAAAAAAAATGTTGCTAATGAGGGAGTACCTGATAACAACAGTGTTAAATCACAACAATCTGTTTTCAATCTCTCAAGTCGAGAACAAGTGAATAACCAAGATAATAATAAAGAAAAAACTTTATTTTCCAATGCTCGCATAAAATTTACCAACTTTGGGGAACCATTGGAATCGGCTTTAAAAACGCTTCTTGCAAACAAGTTAATCACATTACTAGAAGCAAGAGATTTCAACCCCAAAATTCAGCCTAGTTGGTGGAATGACAACCATTTTTGTGATTTTCATAGAAACAAGGGACATCAAACTAATGATTGTCAAAGGCAAAACATCTTATCCAAGATTTAATTGACAATGAGGTTATCACAATAGATGGCCACAAAATGAATGAATCACATTTACCCTTCAAAACTCTGCTCCCTAACTATGAAAAGGGTGGACCCTCAAATACACAAGATGACAAAGGAAAAGTAAATTATGCTCACACTTATGACAATGTGGTAAATGTCATCATTGTTAAGGATAAAATACCCTCAGAACTAGTGCATGCCATTACTTAGAGTAAGGCTAAGGTAACATTTCCGATTGTAACAAATGAGACAACCTCTACCTCGAGGCAGTATAACTTAGTAGATCAATTGCAGAAAAAACCCACACAGATATCAATCCTAGAGCTCTTAAAAATCTCACTAATGCATAAGGAAATATTGGAAAAAGATCTAGTAGAAACAACAGTTGCTAAGGGATTGGATGTTGATCAATTTCAAAACTTGGTGGGACTTCTCATAGCCCCTCATTGCTTACCATTCACAAAACATGATGATGTATCATTGCAACTCCATCATAATGCTCCACTACATATTGAAGTACTTATTCATAAAATGTGGGTCAAACATGTTCTCATAGATGGAGGAGTGGGCTTGAATATTTGTGCATTGATTTTATTAAAAGCTTTGGGTTTTTCAAAAAATTAAGTTTATCCCAGAAAGAGAATAACAATCAAATCCTATGATGAAGAAGAACATTCTTCAAAAGGAATAGTGGTTTTACCAATCAGAATAGGACCGGTTTAGAAGGATACAATTTATCAAGTCTTGGACTTAAATTTTTCCTATAACATTCTTTTGGGCAGACCTTGGATTCATGATATGCAAGTAGTCCCATCAAAATATCATCAATGTGTAAAATTTCCCTCTAATTGATAAGAGATAACAATTTCAGTAGATCCAACTCAATATTGCAGCAATCTGAAGCCAGTTCAGGATGCAATAGTTCCTTATAACAGAGAATAAATCTCTCCTATTGTGTCATCTCAAGAGACATCATTAAAATCAACCTTAGAAGGTTTTGATAAAATGTTGAAATTTAATGGTGAAGGAATGGGAAAGTATTCTTCGCAAACGTTACCACTTTCTCCAAAATCTTGTGGAAAACCAACAAATTCACAATCATAAAACCCACAAAAATCTCTTCAAAAATTTGATGGAGCATTTGTCAAAGCTAGGACATTATCAGAAGAAGTTGAAGATAAAGACATTCTTAATTGGTTAAATAATGATGAAGAAGAGATTAGAGAAACAACTTTAGAGGTCACTATTCCCACAGACTAATATGGTAATGGATTCAGAATCATGCAAAGAATAGGATACAAAGGAAAAGGCCCTATTGGCAAGCCTCAAGAAGGCATCACAAAATCTATCCAACCTCACTCTCAACAAGCTTATGACAAATCTGGACTTGGGTATGGCTAGCATACTTAACCTACATAAAGCCAAGATCACCAACATCATCAACAGAAAAAGAAAACAACACAAAGGAAACAATAATGACAAGAATTAGTAGAACAACAAGCAGTTGAAGTAGTAGTAAGAAAATAAAGGAAAGAAGAATATGAACAACAACAAGAAGAACTTGTCATTCAAAGGGAATAAGCTACTTATAAACAAATATAAAGAGTGCAAGCACGTACAAAACCTAAATCAAAACAGGTGCTAAAACTTGTATCAATTATCAACAAACTCTTCTCGCCATATAACATCCCTGTCAGATACAGTGGCATAATCTTAGAGAGTGATTCTGAAACAGACTCACATGAGTATGAGTGGGATCCAATCTCATCATCTGATTTGTCAGGAGAAGAAAATGAAGATACAACAGGCTTAGGGAACAAGCAAGTTACTACATAACATGAGACATCTTCCACTAAACAAAAATATGAACATGCTAGAAAACGGGAGGAGGAAAACAAGAAGTAATAGAAGCAATCAATAATTAGAAAGAAAAAATGGTACAAAATCCAAATCTTTCCCCAGTTAACAAGTACCAAAAATGGGAAGAAGTCACGAGGAACTGATAGCATGCCAAACAAGAGAAATAATCAGTCCAGAAGAAGCTAAGTATGAAAGAAGAAAATAAATGACAAGAAAAGCAGCAAAAGCTACCCAAATATGTAGATTACAAGCCAGCAATGAAACTCACTCAAATGTTGAGACATCTTTTGAAAAGGTGTGTTACCCAAAAGATATACATGTCGATATGATCCATTCATTTGAGGGAAAAACATCAACAAAAAGACCATTTGAGGGTGAATCACAAAATACTCATTCTAACTTTACCAGAGCTAATTGGAGAGTGATAGAGGGAGTATATCCCAAAGAGGGTGATATCCTTAACTTGAATAATACACCTGGAAACTTTGAAAACTACATCATGACTATTGAGACCTTTGAGACTGATCAAGTAGATGTATTACCCTTAGTCTATCCAGAAGTTATTGACCAGGACAATACTGAACTCATTGAAATTGATACCTTCCGAAATGACCAGGCTATATCTGTAAACCTTAACATCATTGAACCCATAACAAGAGCTTCCACCAGTGAATCAAATAACATTTCTTATAGTTAGGACAGTGCCAAATCTTCCAGTCGCAAAAGTAAAATAACAAAACAAAGAAGAAGGTCTAATGCTGAAAACCATTTTATGGAAACATTAGATCAGTCAAAAAGATAAAATAAAGGGCATATCTAATGGTGAAAACCTCCATGAGGCACCAAAACATGGAAGGCTTGACACTCTCCTAGAATATTTTCAAGTGAGATCAACTATTTTGATAGAACCTATAGAGGCAGTTAATATTGGTATTCCAAAGAATCCTAAAATTCTTCATCCTGCAGTATCCTTATCAGAACAATAAAGACATGACTTTAGTGAATTTTTCAAGAAGAGGCAAATCAACTTTTCTTGGTCATATGTTGATATGCCAGGACTTGACCTAGATCTCATTATGCATCATCTAATGGTGAAAACCTCCATGAGGCACCAAAACATGGAAGGTTTGACACTCTCCCAAAATATTTTCAAGTGAGATCAGCTATTTTGATAGAACCTATAGAGGTAGTTAATATTGGTATTCCAAAGAATCCTAAAATTCTTCATCCCGCAGTATCCTTATTAGAACAATAAAGACATGACTTTAGTGATTTTTTCAAGAAGAGGCAAATCAAGTTTTCTTGGCCATACACTGATATGCCAGGACTTGACCCAGATCTCATTATGCATCATCTCAATGTCACTCCAGGAGCCAAACCAATTAAACAAAAACTCAAAAAGATGCACCCTCATATTTCTCTTCTTGTCAAACCAGAATTCAAGAAACTATTGGATGTGGGGTTCATACGACTAGTCACATATCCAGAATAGGTGTCAACTATTGTACCTGTATCAAAACTAGATAAAATCATCATAGTGTGCACAGATTTTAGGGACCTAAACAAAGCATGTCCAAAGGACAACTTTCCATTACCAATCATTGATATTATTGTAGATCTCACAATAGGACATAAAATTTTCTCTTTAATGGATCACTTCATGGGGTATAACCAAATTAAGATAGCCCTTGAGGATCAAGAGAAAATAACCTTCACGTGCCCTTGGGGTACTTTCTATTGGAATGCCATGCCATTTGGGCTTAAGAATGTTGGAGCTAGTTATCAATGAGCTATGACAACTATTTTTCATGATATGATGCAGACATTCATGGAAGATTATGTGGATGATATACTGGCAAAGTCACACAATAAAGAGGAGCATTTGGAGATCCTAGACAATATTTTTGATAGACAGGAACAATATAAGTTGAGATTGAACCCAAATAAATATGCTTTTGGAGTTGTTGAGCATTGAATTTAAATCAATGGAATCCCATGGTTTCATTAAAAGCTACAAATTTTTTCTTGAAAAAAATGGAATCAAGCATGCCCTTAAGAATTTTGATAGAACCCTTGGCATTTCCCTCGACATCAGAATCCTAAAAATTATCGCTCAAACCAAGGCCATCGGATATACATACTAATCCTTCACTGAAACACCTAGTCTGACTTAAGTGACTCTATCAAAGAAGCCTACCACTATCCTATCAATAAAGTGATTTATCGGATAAATCTTGGCCACGATGGGCTTCCAAAAGGATTCACCAAAAACATTAGTTCCATTGACCAAAAGCGCATCAAGGAAATCAGAAGTGGTCCCTTCGATGGAATAAAGAGCTTCGATGAAACTATAGTGTTGATGACACATGTGAACATCACCGAGGGAAGAAGTTTGGCCGAAAGAATAAAATAGAAGGAACCCACATATATCTTATCGACAAAGTTATTTCGAGGAAAAGGAGCGTATTGAAGAGGCACAAAGGATGTTGACCGAAGATAGCTTTCTCATCGAAGGATAAAAGATCGATGAAACATGAGAAATTTCCATCGATGACTTGTTATTGGGCAAAAATAAAGGGTCGAAGAAGAATATTTTTCTTTTACCGAAAGAGGAAATATCATAGACGCTAGTACAAAGGCTGGATAATGAAGAACTATTTCGATGGACTTCTAACATCGATAAAATGATGGAGGGACTTAGCAATAAAAAAAATTTCATCAAAAAGGAAGATTTTGATGAATTGATAAAATATTATACCGACATAAACACTTATAGCTAGGCTTCAATGAAATAAAGATATCAATGAGACCAAGAGAAGTGTTGACGATGATTCAATTTCACCAAAATAAAGAATGATGTTGATGGAATATTGTGTTTCAAGAGACATAAGATAAAGCCATCGAGACATGTGATTTCATCGAAGTACAACATAGGTGTAAGGTTGAATAAGCACCGGTGAAAAATTTAAAGCATTGCTAGACAAATGATTACTCGTTGCCGCGAAGATCAAAACAAATCTTAGTAAAGTCACATCACCATAAATTCAAACGAATATCTATGTGACCATTGCTTAACTAGTAAATTCACCATAAATGCTCAATTAATTGATGAAGTAGGAGATATTGTTGACAGTGCCTAAGAGAATTCACAGAGAGCGATTCAGAGCCAGACAATTCAGAATTGGATTCGCAAGAAGAGCCCTTGGAATTCAAGGACTATAAAATCTCTAAAAGAACATGATAGAATTAAAGGCAAGATTGCAAGATGTATTGAAGGACAATGAGGCCATGACTGCAGAAGAAAGAGTTCAAGGGGACCAATACCCGATGGAGCATGACAAATACGCAAACACATTGAATAAAGATCTCCAAACATTGGATGAAGACTGTGTTGCAACAATACCGGTTGTCTATGTTGGCATATGCACACTCCAATGAGACATTATATGTGATTGAAGGTTTTGTCATTGATGGCAACCTTGCAATCCTATGGCACCGGCAAAGGCATTATACTAGCATCAGCAGATCACACTCTACATCGACACTCAGGACATCGACACTGGCACAGAAGAAAGGAAGTATACCGGCACAGAGGCCAATAGGATTTTGTTATATTATATTTTTTTAATTATTGTAAAAACTTGTAAGCCGACTTGGCAATTTGTAAAATGACTCTTATATATAAAAGAGATCATTGTAGACATTTTATATAGGAGATGAAAGTGATAAGAAAAATATTAGGCAGACCTATTATGCAAAATATAGGTTAAGGGTTTATGTAAGAAGTAGAGCAGCAACCGGTACTAGATCAGGCATTATAGATGCTATTGTAAAGTAGTACAAGATATTGGATTTGTATAATCCTCATTGTAAGTTAGTGTGACTTCCCATTGAGCAGTGAGCTCTAGGCAGTTGGCCTTCCTGCATGTGCAGGCCCCTATTGTAAGTAATATTCTCTTATTGGCTAGTGAGTGAATATTGTGGGTCACAAATCCCACCGAGGTTTTTCCCACATCGGGTTTCCTCATTAAATCCTTGTGTTATGGTGTGCTTTTCATGTGGATGTTCTTAGTTCTATTTATTACATTATTTTTTGCATACCGGTATACTATTATAATATGTTCTGCATGTTTTAAGTTAAGAAATTCTATTCACCGGTTAGATACTGATTCACCCCCCCCTCTCAGTATCTGTGGGATTCCTAACAATTGGTATCATAGCTTGGTCCTCTATTTTCAGAAGCCTAACAACTTGAGGAAGATCTTGACACCGGTAAAGATGGAAAATTTGATGAAGCATTTAGAAGGAGCTCTTTCAGACTATGATACATAGAAATTGAAAAATATCAAACTAGAAGATGATTTAAGGGCAGCTCAGGATATCATTCAAGCACTTCAAGAAAATCTTACTGTTGCAAGAAATAAGAGAGAACTTTGTGAAAAATTGCAAAATGAGAATGATGAAAAGGAATCACTTAATGATCAGATAAGCAAGCTGAAACAAGAGAACATGACAACAAAGAATGAGATGCAGGATATGACTATGAGATTTTGCAAAGAGATTGAGGATAGGAAGAAAAATGAAGAAGAATTGACCAGAAGACTAAGTGATGCAGCAAATGAGAACACAAGACTTAGCTATGAAAATGACATGTTGAAGACAGATCTGATGCATACTCAGAATGACTCAAATGAACTGGTGAGACAAAAAGAAGTCTTAGAAAGAGAACTAGAAACTGCAAATCAACACAAAGAAAAATTCAAGAAAAGCTCAAAGGAACTTGGCACCTTGCTGAAGAATAAAAAACCTAAAGGTGACACTTCTGGAATTGGCTTTGAAGTTGGTGAAAGCTTCGGTACTACAAATACTTAGGATCACAGCAAACTGGTAAGACAGCCTAATGCTTATAAATTCAATGGAAAATGCTTTAACTATAATAAGTATGGTCATAGAGAAAATGAATGTAAATCTAGAAATTACCAGAATATCAACACACCCACCAGTCAATGTTCTAAATGCAACAAAGTTGGTCACAACTCTGAAAACTGCCGAATGAATGTGAGATGTTATGTTTGTGGAAGATTTGGACATTTATCTAATCAATGCAGAACACAAACTGACATAGGTTATGGGAAAGCTATTCAGAAGAATAATGTAACTTGTTATGCATGTAACAAGATTGGGCATATTGCTATATTCTGTAGAAGTAAAGGAACACCAGTAGACAATAAAAGTTCTAGCTTGAAAGGTAAATAAAAGGTTGAAGAGGTTAAGCAAGAATTCTCAAAACAATGGATTAGAAAAGCTAATCTAAATATTGGGAATACCCCTCCACCGGTAGAACCAGTCAATGCTCCACCAGCAGGAAGTTCTTCATCTAATTGAAGAAAGTTTCCTTGAGGGTTTGGTAATCTAATGACACATATGCTATTATTCCCTCGGTTAGAGATAAGAAGTTGGGAATTACTTCTTACCGGCAAACAATGTTAAGTGAACACTTAACCGGCATGCATTTAATGTGGTAGATGGGAAAAGACTCTATATAATTGAGGTTTTGGCTCCATTTCATTTCACCGAGATTTCAAACCTACGAAGAGCATGAAGATTTTGAGCTAAGGAATTTTTAGCAGGAAGCAAGAACACTCCAAGCACTCATCCATCCTAAAGGCAGTAAAAGGTATTTAATCATGGCATCCACCTCTGCAATTGAATATATAGCAAACCCTACTATTGTTGAAGTGATAAAAAGACCTAGGCCTATATTTCAGTTAGTTCCCGAGGTAGCTAAGAAAGATGATACCTTAGGTGATTTTTGTCAAATTCCCAAGGGAGTTGTTTATGCTGAAGACCCCAGAATGTACATCCATTGCAACATTGAGGAACTAGGAAATGAAGAAATTAAGACTATGTTTAAAAGTGTGATATGTGATACAACTGCCAATGTAAAAGATGAACACAAGATTATTGAAACCCTAGGATTTACAGAGATCCTTAGCATTCCTGAATTCCCCAAGGATGTGATTAGGATAGTCTTAAGCAGGGTACATGGTGAATATTTTTGGTTAGATGCAATCCACAAGATCACTAAGGAAGCTGTGAAAGCTGTCACAGGGTTACCAACCATCGGTAAAAGGCCAGATAAAACCAAGAAGGTATCCAATGACCTAGTTACAAACCTAACTGGTGCAACATCTGACAAGAGGTCCCTAAGAGTTAATGATGTAACAGACATTAATGTAAGATTTATCAGTATGATATTAGGATATAAAGCTACTCATGCAAATAGACTCAATTCAGTTTCAAGTTTATGCATTAAGAGTGCTTATGATATGGTCACAGACAATGCAAAAATTTATGTATGTGAGTGGTTAAAAGATGAATTAATTGACAACCTTGGAAAGATTAAGAAGGACAAGAAAGGAACTTTCAAGTTTGGAAATCTATTAGTATGTTTGATGCTACACATAACCAAACAGGTTCCCAGTATAGGCTACAAAGAACTTGGATATGATATACCGGTAGGCAAACAGTTAACATAACTATTTAATAACATGGGAGAAAACAAGGAAAACAATATTCATGACTTCTTTCAAGCATTAAAGGCCAAAATGAAGAAAATAATCAGGTTATCACAAAAGATTGTTGACAAATACAAAGATGACATATGCTTTGTAATCAAGAAGGATGAAATATGGATGGAAGCAGTCATCCCTAGGACAGTTTGGGTAACTGAGATGGGCTATGAAACAGATGATCATATAATTGAAACATATGCTAAAGCACTTCTAGAAGCCCCCAGTGAACCTAAGGAAGAAGTATTTGGTAGTGCTGAGACTATAGAAAAATAAATACAATCAAAGAAAAGAGTGAAGAAGGTTGAGGCATTTGTAAGAAAAGGTTCCAGACAAGCAAAAGCCATCAAAGAAGATGTATTGAAGAAAACTGGTATAATAGAGGATGAGTTAGTAGCTCCACAACCTGAAACTCACCTATCACCGGTAGGTACTTCTTCAGAGAGTGACATGCCTGCAACTTTCAAAAGAGTTGTAAGGAAAAGAGATCCCTCACCAGCAACCACACCCTCACCCAGGAGGACAAGACAAAAACAACAAGCAGTGAGATCTCTGGTAAGAAAGGCTACACCCAAGAAGAAGAAACTTACGCCCAAAAAGAAGAAGAGAACAAACACAGACTTGGCCCCTCTTGATATACTACTGAATGAAACCACAGAAGAATATAGAGAAATTGTATGACACTCTGACTGCAGATGAAAAAGAACAAGTAGAAAATAGTGTTATATTACATATGGATATGTACAAGAAATTTTTGATGGAAGTAATCGATGATGTACTAGATGAACTGTTCAAAAGACTAGAGGCAAGGAAACAAGCAGTAATAGAACTTGATAAGAAAATCAAAATAGAAAAATTACTAGCTGTTTATCTAGTGAACTCACCTAAAGAGATTGATGATTTAATTGTTGAAGCCAACCGGTCAGTATTCTCTACTGCACACTGACACATTGCATTAATGGTAGGAAGAGTCAATGAGGTGACTGAGGAAATAGAAAATGGATGGGATATATTCCTAGTTGAAAAAGAAAAACAGGAAGAATACAAGAACCCCAAACCCATAAAAGTTTATCAGAAAGATAGAGACAAAGGTAAAGGTAAAGTTGGTGGACCACCTAGTATCAAGGTTAGAGACAACTTACCCCCACCTCCTTTGATTACTCCACCAGTAAAAACAATAGAAGATCAACTGGCAGCTGAGAGTATGGATATAGAGGATGGCAATCCTAATTTTGAAGTCTTGTATACTGTGGATGTTGATACTCAAAAGATCAACATAGTAGTAGACAAAGATACAGCATATAAGACTGATATGGCTAGTGAGCCTCCAGTAGTTGAGGAAACTGATAACACACAGGAGAAACCGATAGAAGATAAAGAGAAAAAGATAGAGATTCAAACTGAGACAGAGAAACAAACAGAGCAGAAGGCTCCGGAACAACAACAACAGCAATAGGAACAGGTATATAAGGAAATAGTACCATCGACAACTAGTGAAGTAGAAAAACCATTGCTTAAAGAAATGAAGACACAAATAGACCTACCAGAGGTCAATACAAGCTTGGTTATTTCCACCGGTACTCAGAATGTTGGTTCATCATCAGGCTACAAATCAACAAATGTGACTAAGGTACTATTAGACTCAATCAAGAAAATAACCGACTGCAGCTCACAAGCTTACAAAGCAATTGATGATACCATACCAATTTTGAAGGTAATTGCTCCTAACTGTAATATAGACAATAAAGATTTTTTAGGACAACTTGACACACTGTGTAAATATATCATAGAAAACATTGAGAAAATAAAGGAAGAGTCATTGAAGGATAAAGTAGAAGTTGAAAAACAGAAATTCTTTGAGCAGCAAATAAAGAAGTGTAACAGATATTTTGACACACTTCTACCGAAATTATGTAATTTATTGAAAGAGTACAAAAATTTGTACAAAGATACCTGTAAAACAAACCTTTTGACTATAGATATAGACAAGAAAATGAGCAAGGTATAGGATGAGATCAATAAATTTGCAGATAATTTTGTTAACTCACCTGATACACTATCTGTTTTTGAGGAAAAGATAACAAATTTTGAAGAAGAATTACTTAAATTGGAAAGAGAGAGAGAGAGAAAGAATAGTGAATAAGGCAAAACATTTGAGATCAAAACTAAGTCCAAGATTGGAATATCTACCATCACTATGGAAGGAAGTATCTGAGGCACTAATACAGGGAAAGAAAACACTGGCAGAGCATTTGCAGCATCTCATCGGTACAATGAAGAGAACAAAAATAACAATAAAGGATAGCAAGAAGTTTATGGATAGTATAAACTTGATTTTGGGAGATCTTTTTCAAATTGTAACCACCAAGTTACAAGGTTGAAACTACAAACTCTACTAACATCTTGAAAACCTTTGTCATTGATGCCAAAGGGGGAGTAGTGAGATGAGAAAATTCAATATCACAAAAATCATATGCTCAAGGGGAGCACACACATTTTTGGATACATTTTTGAAATTTCTCATGAGTGTTGCCATCAATGCCAAAGGGGGAGATTGTTGGCATATGCATACTCCAATGAGACATTGTATGTGATTGAAGGTTTTGTCATTGATGGCAACCTTGCAATCCTATGGCACCGGCAAAGGCATTATACAGGCATCAGCAAATCACACTCTACACTAGCACTCATGACACTGACACCGACATAGAAGAAAGGAAGTATACCGGCACAGAGCCTGACAGGATTTTGTTATATTATATTTTGTTTATTATTGTAAAAGCTTGTAAGCCGACTTGGCAATTTGTAAAATGACTCTTATATATAAAAGAGATCATTGTAGACATTTGATATAGGAGATGAAAGTGATAAGAAAAATATTAGGCAGACCTATTATGCAAAATATAGGTTAAGGGTTTAGGTAAGAAGCAGAGCAGCAACTAGTATTGGATCAGGCATTATAGATGCTATTGTAAAGCAGTACAAGATATTGGATTTGTATAATCCTCATTGTAAGTCAATGTGACTTCCCATTGAGCAGTGAGCTCTAGGCAGTTGGTCTTCCTGCATGTGCAGGCCCCTATTGTAAGTAATATTCTCTTATTGGCTAGTGAGTGAATATTGTTGGTCACAAATCCCACCGAGGTTTTTCCCACACCGGGTTTCCTCGTTAAATCCTTGTGTTATGGTGTGCTTTTCATGTGGATGTTCTTAATTCTATTTATTACATTATTTCTTGCATACTGGTATACTGTTATAATATGTTCTGCATGTTTTAAGTTAAGAAATTCTATTCACTGGTTAGATACTGATTCACCCCCCCCCTCTCAGTATATGTGGGATTCCTAATAGTCTACAAGGACGGTGAACTGGTGTAGCCCCACATGTCAACTAGACAGTGTTTGATCTTTTTTCATTGGAGACAGATATGAAAAGAAAGAGTGTGGTCGTTAGATGCTATAAGAGTGATAGTGATATTAATCATCTTGGCATGCTTAATCACTTTATCTTTCACTTTGTTAAGCAATTGTAATTAGGTTGTTAATGATGAAGAAAGATAGCTTCTCATAGAATAGGTGTTGCTCACTTATTTATATGAGAAAATTTTGTAAAATGGAGACATTATTAGAATAGAAGATATCAGACAAATACTATAGCCTCTGGCATACTATTTTACCATTTTGGAAGCTTTAATAGAATCAGTTGTTTTCTTCTGTATATGTGTTGTAGATTATCTCATTTTCTGTAGGTAGTTGTTTGTGATATCATCTAAAGGAGATAAGGTTATTCGTATTCTTACAGTGAAGTATATGTTCCTATATTATAAATTTGGATTAAAAAGATATACTCGTGAATTGTAATTGTTCCTTGTAGTTCTTCCTTGAATGGTCCCTTAAGGTTAGGGTTAAATTCATTCAGGTGGTTTATGTTATAAACATTTGATAGATCTCATAAGAAATAGTAACTGACAGATTTACCAAAGGGGGTAGGTTTAAAAATTGTCTCACAAATCATACATTAAGTCCTAGAGAAATATAAGATTATGTAGCCCAAATAACAAGAAAGAAACTGGTCATTCACAAATCACAATGTTTACCATATTAATTACCTTTGCATTAAAACTATAGGATAAGTAAGTAGGATTCATAGAACCAATTAGCAATAGTATACATACATATAAATTTCAAGTACAAAGATCAAATAGCTTCCACAACAATAATCTTGAACTCATCTAAAATCACCTATCCTAGGAACCTATGCCATTCTGAAGTAGGGAAGAATTTAGATCAAGATACTCAATTTTCTATAAAAAGCATTAGTCATAAAAAGCCACTAGTGAATAGGTATACCTGCCTAGGTTTTGCAGAGCCTAAAGTGAGGGAGTTAGTAACCAAATAGGTTCACTCTATAAGTTGGCCAAGTCAAATTGGAGGGTTTTATCATAGGAGTTGGCATTTCCTTAGACCTATCCAATCTATTGATTTGAGATCCAACAGATTGGTGACTTTGCTGGGGATAGTATTCATTTAAAGAGACTCTGCTATGGGAAAGAACTCATATAAAAAAGAAATAAATTTCCTCTCTAGGGAGAGGTGGCGACTCAAAGAAAAGAGAATAAGTTTTATGTACAAAAGGAGGTCAATAACACAAGGCCATCCAATAGTACAATTAAACTTTGATCAGAAAGGAAACATGAAAAAACCAAACAAAGAACCGACAGACAATCAAATGGAACACATGAATGATTTCATGAATGAGAGGTATAACAAGTATTACTCTGAAAATAACTCACAGTCAGCTTGGAATAAATAGAACCATACAATTCCTTCATGCCCAAGAAATGAGGACTTGGTAGTGGTAGATAAAGCACGAAAAGGAAAATTCCCTCCTAGTTTTGAAAATCATCGCCCAAATTCAAGAGCAAATACATCAAGTTCCTTAGGTTCAAGCAGGATGGATGTACCACACCATTTTGCAGATTTGATGAAACAAATGTTAGATGTAGCTACTGAAATGAGAGATACTGGAAGAACAATGGAGTGTGTGGAATTATGTGCTAGGCTGGGTATCAATATCGATGAAAATGATATTGATCATGACTTGAATAAGTATAACAAAAAATGTGAACATGCAACCCAAGGGTCGGACAAGGGAAGAAATCATAAAGATGAAATCAATGTAAAGAACAATACCTATAAGATAAATGGAAACCCCTTATATGATCATGAGAATGGTAATTATGCATACACCCATGTACCTCCTAAACATCAGCACAATCATTATAACAACTTTTCATATCAAACTCAATTCCAACCCCAAAACCAATTTCCCCATTATAATAACATGAGTTAGAACAATGGAAATTTCTTCCAGGGAGGATATGGATTGATTAATACAGAGCGTATCAGACAATTTGACTTTTCAAGAATGATGGTGTATCCTCATCCCATCCCAAATGAAATCAAGAGTGCAGTACCAAAATTCACTGGGAGTAATGATATCATAGGAGAAGCACATTGCAAATCTTTTGATATAGCCATGGAAGATTTATGCCTCCCATATGAAGATGTTAAAATGAAGTTATTCATGCAGTCTTTAATAGAAGATGCACGAGATTTGTTCAGAACATTACCTGATGCTTCAATAAGTAGCCTTGTAGAGTTTAGGAGACTTTTTCTCAAACAGTATGGAGATCAAAATAGCCTTGAGTTTGCACTACATGAAATCATAAGTATAAAAAAATAACCTAATGAGACAATAGTCGATTTGAATAGAAGATTTAATAGAGTTATAAACAAAATACCTAATGGGATAAAACCAGTTTCAGAGGTAAGCATCTTGTACTACATAAATGCCTTTGACATCAAGAAAAATTATGAACTCGGAACAAAAAACCCTACAACTCTTCAAGGAGTTATGAAATCTGCCATAACTATAGAAAACAATAGAAAAGTTGTTGGGAGAATTGGGAAGAGAGAAGATACTAGGTTTTTCAACCCAAAATCTCCCAAACAACCTAAAGATGAAGATAAATTGGACAAGGTATTAAATGTTCTATAAGATTTATCAGTGAAGGTAAATAAAATAGAAAAATAATAGTTCTTCCATCATGATAGACCCAGACTACATGATATGCCTTAGAAAACTACCTGGAAGGATGGAAAACCAGTGGAGAAGAGTCAAAAGGATAATATACAAACACTAGATCCTCTGAAAAGAACTGTTAACCAAGTGTCAGATGATAACCTGTGGTGCTTTGCCTATGACATGCCACATTCTCCTTACCAATGTATAGTGGCAAAGAAGTTGCAAGAAGAAGAAGAATAATGTGAAGGGTATACAGATGACCACACCATAAATTTTCTATCATTCGAAGAATATAACTCATCTAAGGAAGAAGGGGATGGTGATGTAAGTTCTAGACGGATCAATCAACAATGTTGTATGCAGCAAATATTCTCAGATGAGGAAGAAAAGATCAAACACAGGGTCCCCACTAAGGAAGAAAGGGAAAGAATCACGGCAGTTGCAGTGGAACAAGCCAAAAGAACCTATGCTCTCAGAAACAAAACCATAAACCCCGAGCAAGGAAAGCCCTCCAAAATGTTCATAAAAGAAGTCATTAAAATATCTAAACCAATAAATAGAATGAGTAATATCCAAGATAAGGACCCAGGCAAAACCAAAGAGAAAGAGGTTCAGATAACAAAACTACAAAAGGGAGATAGGGAGAATATGGTAGCTACTTCCCCAATACTCATTGCTACATCATTTGACATTGCCAATGATTTGACACAAATGAAGGTCTCTGTGCCATTCTTGAGATGATGAAGTTCCCAGAATATAGAGAGAAGACTCTAAGGATGATCACAGATGTCTCAGGAGATAAAGTGAAATAACACAAGCAGGGTGGTCAAGACAATAATGGTGAACGTGAACCAGCTCCAGCCATTTATTTGGGGTCGACAATAACAAAAAATCCTTCCCAAGTAGATCCCTTTTACCTGACTCTAATGATCAATAATAAGATGATTAAAAACTACATGATTGATTCAGGAGCAACAATAAATGTTATGCCTGTAGGAGTCATGAAAGAGCTTGGAATGAGGGTGGATACGACATTCAGTAAGTGTTACGCTATGGATAATAGATTTGTTCCAGTAGTGGGTGTTATGAAAGATGTAGAGTTCAAGCTAGCAGCATGCCCCGAAGCATCCTACAAGCTAGAGATCACGGTGGTGGATGTCCCTCCAAATTATGGAATGTTATTATCCAGACATTGGTCAAACCTGATAGGGGGACATGTCCAATTGGATTTGTCATATGCAACCATACCAATGAACAGACATGAAGTGAGAATTGAAAGAGAGCCTCATTCCTCATATATCATTGAGGATGTGAAAATGCCTAAGCCAATATGTTTTATTCAGTCAGACATGGATAATTTTAAAGTGCAATTGACAAAGCCAAAGACTGGGGATTTGTCTCCAATTGAGTCTTGCATCAAATAAACAAATGATCAAGTATGGCACATGTACTTTGATGGCTCGTGTAGTAAGGAAGGAAGTGGAGTTGGGATTCTATTCATTTCAACAAGTGGAGAAACATTTAAGTATTCTTTCAAGTTGATATTTGAATGTACCAACAATATTGTTGAGTATGAGGCTCTAATCATAGGACTGAACCAAGCAAGCATGGGATTAAAATCCTTAGTGTATTTGGGGACTCAGAATTGATAGTGTCCCAAATTAAGGAAAAATATGCCTCTAAACATATGAGATTGAAGCAATATAGGAATGCAATGTGGGACACTATCTAATTGTTTGACACCTTTCAAATAAATTAGGTTGATAGGTCAAAAAACATAATGGCTGACTTTCTCGCGAATATTCCACTAAAGGAAAATGATGTGACATTGAATGGGATATCAGAAGTGGAGATAAAAGTCAAACCTTCTATCCCTAATAACCTATACAATTGGAAAAATTTTCAAGATGATGCTCACCTGCTAAATTTCTTGCAGTGTGTGGATCGTTATCAAGCACAGGCTATTAACTTTAATGACTTTGTGGAAGAGACTGATGGGAAAGAAACCTTGTTTGGATAGGAAATCATACAACTAAAATCAAACAAAATACCAAGAGGTTTGGTTGCATTAGAAAGAACTTTCAACGCATAGGATATAATAGAAACTAAAGTGACTGTAGCTAGAGAAAGTGGTGTTGAACAAGTTAACTTGGGAAATGAGGAGTCACCAAGGCGTGTGCTTGTTGGAAAGAAATTAACTCCTAAAAAGAAGCAACAACTGATAATATTGCTTGAAAAGTATAGGCACATTTTTGCATGGTCATATGATGACCTCAAAGCCTATAGAGAAGATCTTTTCTAGCATGAAATACCCCTTAAACCTGATGCCAAGCCATTTAGACAAAAACAGAGACCTATAAATCCAACCTTGCTATCTAAGATGAAAGAAGAAATAATAAAAATGAAAGATGCAGGGATAATCAAACCTTGTAGGTATTCCACTTGGGTTTCAAACCTAGTGCCTATTAGAAAAAAGAATGGAGATATAAGACCCTGTGTAGACTTCAGGAACTTGAATATATCATCTTTGAAAGATAACTACCCATTACCAAATATGGATATCATGTTGCAAAAGGTAACTGGATGTGAACTATTATCTATGATGGATGGATTCTCAGGTTACAACCAAGTAAAAGTCAAGGAGGCTGAGCAATACAAGACAACCTTTACAACACCATGGGGTATGTATGTGTATGAAAGGATGCCATTCAGCCTAACTAATGCTAGAGAAACTTTCCAAAGAGCAATGGATGTAGCTTTTGCAGATCTAATAGATGTGATAATGGTGGTATATCAAGATGATCTAATTGCTTATTCAAAAAGGGTTGAAGACCATTGCTATCACCTTGAAAAAATATTCAAAAAGGCTTTAGAATATGGGATCTCTCTTAATCCGAAGAAATTTCATTTTGGAGTTGAGGAAGGAAAGCTCCTAGGACACATAGTATCCAAGGAGGGAGTAAAAATTGATCCTAAAAGAGTGGCTGCAATCAATGAAGTCCCCATTCCAAAAACCATTAAAGCCATTCAGTCATTTCTGGGACAAACAAACTTTGTTAGGAGATTTATCCTAAACTTTGCAGATATTGTAAAGCCTATAGTGCATATGTTGAAGAAGGGAACCAAGATAGATTGGGATGTAGAAGCATTGGATTCCTTTATAGTAATCAAAAGGGCAATATCTGAGACACCAATACTAATATCATTAGATTTTAGCAAACCACTTTTGATCTTCTCTTTTGCCTCTTGTCAGATGGTAGCAACAGTATTACTATAGAAGAACCAAAATGGTTGTGAGCAACCCATTGTGTACTTCAACAAATCATTGAGCCCATCTGAGATCAAATATGATATAAATGAGAAACAAGCCTATGCCTTGGTAAGAGTGGTAAAACACTTCAGACCATACCTGGTAGGAGCAGAGATCACAACTTATGTTCCTAATGAAGCAGTGAAAAGATATTTTCAGAAAAACAGAAGTAATAGGAAAAAGGTGCAAATGGATCAATCAAATCCAAGAATTTTATATTGAGCTCAAGATTTCACAAGTCATTAAGGGTCAGGGATTAGCTAAACTCATGGTAGAAGCAGATTCTGAAGGATTTAAAATAAATGAATTGGGGCTTGAGGAAGCCAGTTTTAGTATCGAGCACACAGTATGGTACACAGATGTTGTGTATTATCTTAAACATATGAAGTGTTTAGACAGTATGATTGATAATCAAAAGAGGGCCTTTAAGTTGAAATCATTAAAGTATGTGGTCATTAATGGTGACTTGTATTGGAAAAATAGAGATGGAATATTACTACTGTGTTTGGATGAATGTCAAGCATACAAAATATTGCAAGAAATGCATGGTGGAGCGTGTGGTGGTCATTTTTCTGCCAAAACTACAGCTCACAAGATATTAAGGGTAGGGTATTATTGGCCACATATGTTTAATGATTCCTATCAGTATGTTAGAAAGTGTGAAGCATGCCAAAGATTCTCAGGAAAAATGAAATACCAAGGAGCACTCCCATTAAGACCAATGTAAGTTGAAGAACCATTTCAACAATGGGGATTGGATTTCATAGGGGATATGTGATAAATCTAGTGGAGGACACAGATGGATCTTGGTAGCCACTGACTATCTAATTAAATGGGTGGAAGCAATCCCTACCAAATAAGCTACTAGTAAAGTAGTGATCAAATTCTTGATGGAAAATATCATTGTCAGATTTGGTGTCCCTGCAAGAATCATCATAGACAATGGTATGTGTTTTAGATCTGAATAATTCAACACCTTTTGTGGAGAATATGACATCAAGATATCTCATTCATCTCCCTATCATCCTGAAGGTAATGGATAGGCAGAGTCTAGTAATAAAAATATTCTCAAGGTTATTAAGAGGATGTTAGGACAGAATTAGAAAGCATGGGATTCTAAATTGAATCTAACAATCTGGGTAGATAGGATAACAATAAAGAAGTCTATAGGAAGATCTCCATTTGAGTTATTTTATGGTAAGAAAGCTAGACTTCCTTTGGATAACCTCTTACATGTTCACAAATTCATAGTACAGGAAGAGATTGATATCATTGATCCTATGCAAGAAAGACTTGTGCAATTAATAGAGTTGGATGAAATCAGGACAAAGGCCCAGAAACAAAATGTTAAATTACAGAATCAAATGAAGAGATTGTACAACAAGAGAACAACAAATAGGAAATTTGAGATAGGTGATTAGCTCTTGATGTGGGATACAAGAAATCAGGAGAAAGCCAAGCATGGGAAGTTTGAGGCTCTTTGGTTAGGACCATATATAATCATGGAGAAGGTAGGAGAAGACTCATATTTCATACAAAGTGCAACAAGAGAGAGTCAGGATTTGTCGGTACATGGACAATTCTTGAAGAAATTTTTCTCTTGAAACAATATAATTCCATGTACAGTAGAATAGGGTTACTTTCTCATTTTGTATACCGCGAATTACAATTAGTATGTTTCTATTAACCAAAGATTCTAGATTCTTGAAGGCATCCATAGTATACCTCCATCCCCAGTCAAAGCCACTGTTGAGCATTGAATTTAAATCAATGGAATCCCATGGTTTCATTAGAAGCTATAGAAGTTTTCTTGAAAAGAATGGAATCAAGCATGCCCTTAAGAATTTTGATAGAACCCTTGGCATTTCCATCGACATCAGAATCCTCAAAATTATCACTCAAACCAAGGCCATTGGATATACATACTAATCCTTCATCGAAATGCCCAGTCTGACCAAAATGACTCTATCGAAGAAGCCTACCACTATCCTATCAATAAAGTGATTTATCAGACAAATCTTGGCCACGATGGGCTTCCAAAAGGATTCACTGAAAACATTAGTTCCATTGACCTAAAGCGCATCAAGGAAATCAGGAGTGGTCCCTCCGATGAAATAAGAGCTTTGATCAAACAATAGTATTGATGAGACATGTGAACAACTCACTGAGGGAAGAAGTTTGGCCGAAAGAATAAAATAGAAGGAACCCACATGTATCTTATCGATGAAGTTATTTTGAGGAAAAGGAGCATATCAAAGAGGCACAAAGGATGTTGACCAAAGATAGCTTTCTCATCGAAGGATAAAAGATCGATGAAACATGAGAAATTTCCATCGATGACTTGTTATCGGCCAAAAATAAAGGGTCGAAGAAGAATATTTTTCTTTTAATGAAAGAGGAAATATCATTGACGATAGTACAAAGGCTGGATAATGAAGAACTATTTCAATGGAATTCTAACATCAATAAAATGACAGAGGGACTTAGCAATAAAAATATTTTCATTGAAAAGGAAGATTTCGATGAATTGATAAAATATTATACCGACATAAACACTTATAGTGAGGCTTCAATGAAATAAAGATATCAATGAGAACAAGAAAAGTGTCGGTAATGATGTCAATTTCAACAAAATAAAGAATGACGTCAATGGAATAGGGTGTTTTGGGAGACATAAGGTAAAGCCATCGAGACATGTGATTTCATCGAAGTACAACATAGGTGTAAGATTGAATAAGCGTCGGTGAAAAATTCAAAGCACTATTAAACAAATGATTACTCATTGCCGCGAAGATCAAAACAAATCTCAGTAAAGTCACATCACCATAAATTCAAACAAATATCTATGTGACTGTTGCTTAACAGGTAAATTCACCATAAATGCTCAATGAATTAAAGAAGTAGGAGACATTGTTGATAGTGCCTAAGAGAATTCACAGAGAGCGATTCAGAGCTAGACAATTCAAAATTGGATTCGCAAGAAGAGCCCTTGGAATTCAAGGACTGTAAAATCTCTAAAAGAACATGAGAGAATTAAAGGCAAGATTGCAAGATGTATTGAAGGACAATGAGGCCATGACTGCAGAAGAAAGAGTTCAAGGGGACCAATACCCGATGGAGCATGACAAATATGCAGACACACTGAATAAATATCTCCAAACATTGGATGAAGACTATGTTGCAACAATACCGATTGTCTACAAGGACGGTGAACTGGTGTAGCCCCACATGTCAACCAGATAGTGTTTGATCTTTTTTCATTGGAGACAGATATGAAAAGAAAGAGTGTGGCTATTAGATGCTATAAGAGTGACAGTGATATTAATCATCTTGGCATGCTTAATCTCTTTATCTTTCACTTTGTTAAGAAATTGTAATTAGGTTGTTAATGATGAAGAGAGATAGCTTCTCATAGAATAGGTGTTGCTCACTTATTTGTATGAGAAAATTTTGTAAAATGGAGACATTATTAGAATAGAAGATATCAGATAAATACTATAGCCTCTGGCATACTATTGTACCATTTTGGAAGCTTTAATAGAATCAGTAGTTTTCTTCTGTATATGTGTTGTAGATTATCTCATTTTCTATAGGCAGTTGTTTGTGATATCATCTAAAGGAGATAAGGTTATTTGTATTCTTACAGCAAAGTATATCTTCCTATATTATAAATTTGGATTAAAAAGATCTAATCGTGGATTGTAATTGATCCTTGTAGTTCTTCCTTGAATGGTCCCTTAAGGTTAGGGTTAAATTCATTCAGGTGGTTTATGATATAAACATTTGACAGATCTCATAAGAAACAGTAACTAGCAGATTTACCAAAGGGGGTAGGTTTAAAAACTATCTCACAAATCATACATTAAGTCCTAGAGAAATATAAGATTATGTAGCCCAAATAACAGGAAAGACACTAGTCATTCACAAATCACAACCTTTACCATATTAATTACCTTTGCATTAAAACTATAGGATAAGTAAGTAGGATTCATAGAACCAATTAGCAATAGTATACATGCATATTAATTTCAAGTACAAATATCGAATAGCTTACACAACAACAATCTTGAACTCATCTAAAATCACCTATCCTAGGAACCTATGCCATTCTAAAGTAAGGAATAATTTAGATCAAGATACTCAATCTGCTATAAAAAGCATTGTAGACGTCTAAAACTGGTCAACACTTGCGGAGTCATATTTTAACATTGGTGCATTGCCTTATTTCAGGGTTTTTGGGTTGCATTAACATTTCTCCTATGTTACGCACTTGGTCTTTATCATTTGCAAGCATCGAGTCCTTCTTCTGCGTTCTTCATTTGTCTCTCTTTTGAATTTGGTCTTATTGATAATGATCTACAGTCATGATTTTGGTCGATCTTATCCTGTCGCATCAATGTGCATGTTCATTTGTCATAATTTTGGACATCGTCAATCCTAATTAGGGTTTTGTCCTCTTGTCAATCTTGTCATCTTGCGATCGATTCATCATCGATCCTCGTCCTTTTCAATCTTGTAATTTTGTGATTGATTTGTCATCGATCGTTGTTCTTGTCAATCTTGTCAAATTTGCGATCGATTTGTCATCAATCCTTGTCCTTTTCAATCGTGTCAATTTGGATCAATTAGTCATTGTTCCTCGTCAATTGGCGCCTATCAATTTGGTCTCTTTATCAATCTTGGTGAATTTATCAATCAAATCACTTATCAGCATTGGTCCTTTGTTAGTCAGAATCATGATCAAATCGAATCGATATCAATTATCTTTTGTCAAAGACCTAATTGTCATCCTTGCATTTTCTAGGGTTTCATGATTTATTCATTTAACCTTGTTTGTCATTTGTCCCTCTAGGTTAAATAATTTATTTATTTATCCTAAGTCTTCTTGTCACAATTAAATATTTATTTAATTGGATAACTAATTTCTCCTCTCTTTGTGAATTAATTAATGAATGAAAAATTATTAATTAATTTACCTAATTTTCCAATTTACTAATTTCTCCTAATTCCTAATTTTCTAATTTTCATCAATTTTCTAATTCATCTAATTTTCTATTTTCTCTAATATTTCTCCTAATTTCATGGGAATGACATAGCAAATTTGTCATGATTTGTCATAATTTGTCAATCAATCAATTTTGCATAGCAAGCTTGTCAATTTGTCATAATTTGTCAATCAATCAATTTTGCATAGAAAGTGTCAATTTGTCATAATTTGTCATATTTGTCATTCTTGATTTGAAATTTCCTTCCAAATCTCTTCATGCTAATCTTTTCTTTTCTCTGATTTATCTATAAATTGGATGAATTTCTTCAATCAAAAGGTCGAATCAATCACACTTCTAGTACCCTTATGTTGTCGTCTCGTCTTGTCAATCTTGCTTTCACATTATACTTATGCACTTGAAGGTGAGATCCACAAAACAAAGCTATTTGAAGGATAAAGAAGGACAATGGAGAATTATGAAGGAGATATCTGCATTGGGTTTGCTTTAATTTCATTATGAATATCTTGTCTTCATATTTTCTATTGAGTGTAATAGGATTTCTTGTCATTGCAATTGAGTTTTCATGATTGAGCTAGGCTAGTATTTGTCTTGCTTTGATGATTTCCAAATTCCTAGCTACATTTTTTGGTGAACCAGACGTGAACTAACCCCCTAACCATGCTTTTGAGTGCTTTTGAGCTGATTTGTAGGTAAAAACCCAAGAAACAGGGCAACTCAGGGCTTTCTGGGCACTTATGCTCCTGTGTCAAAGGGATCTACGGCTGTGTAAGCACTTCTGCGCCTGTGTCAAAGGGATCTGCGCCTGTGTAAGCACTTCTACGCCTATGTCAAAGGGATCTGCGCCTATGTCAGAGGGATCTGTGCCTATGTCAATTCATTCTGTGCTTGTGTCAATGCATTCTGTGCCTGTGTCAAGACATTCTGCGCCTGTGTAAGGCCAGAAACAGAGGTGAAAATCAGTGTTTTTGCTTGCAAATTACTTTGTTTGGCATTCTGTTCTTGTATTTTGGTTTTCTTTGGTACTGATTCTCTGTGCAGCACCTTTGCATTATGCATGGAGAAGACAAAAATGAAACTACTAACAAATCTTATGCAGGTTCGCTAGTCAAAGACCAAACAAATCAAACTTCTAACTTAGTGACTTTGCAGGTTGCCTTTGTATTCCAACCAAAATTTGTGTTTGTGATTCATAATTAGGCACCTAGTATGATTGCTAAGTAGGATGGAATGAACATGTGTTTGCTTTGATTGTCGAGTTTGACATTGGAGTAGGAGAGTATGCTCTCATCCTTCTTAGGGTGATCAGAAATCCAGATCTTCGATACCATTCTCATGTCTCAGATTGTTTGTCACCTTTAGAGGGCCTGCCTTCCCGACCATTTGCTTTCTTTTGCAAGCAAGTGACAATCGTGAGAAGGGAATGACCCAAAGTGAGTATAGCTAGATTACCTTGGCATTCTAACTCACTATAAATAAATACCTGATGGGCGAAAGCTTTGAAGGAAGGGTTACATGGGAATTGTAGTTACTTGGGAAGTGATGACCCTTGGACTCTTTCTCATATCAACATCTAAGTAGGGCCTCATGGTCTAAATCATGCTTACACGACTACATTTGTTTGTTATCTTGGTGGACTTATGTCTCAATCATGCTTGCGTGACACCAAGGAGTAACGCTTAACAGAAATCCTTACTAAACACCTTGTATTTAGAGGCCAAAATCCTTCTAGTTGCTTGAGAAGGAGGAGTTTAGATACTTGGAAGAGATACTAAGTTCACCATGGGGAGATTTCCATGGGGACTGATGCTTGGCTACCCTGAGAAGTGAGTGCCATGGAGGGGAGCCCGTGGGGTCAAGCATCTATGTATTCTCCTTGAATCCCATAACGAGTCTACCTCTCAAGTACCTACTGTCCTTACTTACCATAAGAAATGTGTGAATGAGCATGATTATTTTGAGTCTAAGTTGAAATATCTTGTCTTCTTTGCTTGTCAAAAGTTGAGTTGTGTCTCATTTCAAAAACAAGACAAATTGATTCAAAACAAGGTTAAACACAAGAGTATTTCATTCAGCAAAGTTCAAAACACCTTCAAACATGGTTGTCAAACATTTTTCAAAATCTTGTCTCAACATTCATGTCACTTAGATTTAGGTTCATCCTAGGTTTGCATTTTGCAAATTCATTGTCAACTACCAAGGTTAGGTTTCACCTAGGTCATACTCCTTTGCATATCAATAAAAGTCATCCATTTGCATGTGTCCTCTTACATTAGAGTAATACCATTTCATAATTCAACCTTAGGTTTTGTCTTAGGTTGACATTGTCATACATTTGCATTTGCATCCTTGTCCTCATAACATTAGGTCACAATTGCATACCCTAGGTCTCTTCATCAAGCTTAGCTCATTATCATATCATATTAGGGTCATTTGCATAGTAATTTTCCCTTTGCATATAGTGTCAAAACTAGGTTTTGTCATACTTAAGTAATGCAAATCTTTGATAAGCCCTAAGTTATTGTTAGGAAGTCTAGACCTTGTCAAACTTTTGTCTTTTTGTCATCAATGTCAATTGGTCAAACCTAGCTTAGTATCCAAGCATATAGGTGAGACATTGTCAATTTGTCCTATTGTCACTTGGTTCTTTTGTCCTTTGAGGTCTAGACATCATTTCAATTTCCTAAGGGTCTCATTTTTAGAATTGCATTCATGAGTTTGTCAAAATCTTGAAAAAGTCCAAAAACATTAAGTTGCATTGTAATCCTTTTAGGTTGCATTTGTCAATCCCATTAGTTGCATTGCCTAGTGACATGTTTGTTGAAATGAGGTCTCAACCTTCTTATGAAGCCATGTCATCACAATTGAGAAATCAATCATGTCAATCTAATCTCTACATGTCTCAGAACTTGGATCAAACTTTTTATGATGAAACAAGTCTCCAAATACAAAAACTAGAGGAGAAACTAGCTCAAGAAAAGGAGATATTGGAACAAAGAGTGAAAAACATTGAGAAGAATAGATCACAAATGTCCAAAATGTTTCAAAAATTTCCAGGTCAAAATCCAAAGATTGAGCCAATTGATGTAAGATCTCTTCTTGAACAATCAGACATACCAGCTCTCCTCTCACAAATAGAGATGATGAAACAATTTCAAGAAAAGAGACAACAACATTATGTGCCTCCACATCAAGAACAAGAAGGTGTTTACTATCAATCAGATTTTCAACCATCACAACCAATTGTTCAACAGTTCAAGTATTTCCAACAGACACAACCAATGGTCCAACATGTACAACCAATGGTCCAATTTCAACAATATGTCCAACCAAATATACAATGTCCACAAATAGTTCAACCAATGGTGGAATATCAACTAGTTCAATCAACATATCAATGTCAACAATCACAACCAAACATTCAAAAACAAAGGTTGCAGCACACACCAAGCCAAATTTCAAACATGTTGGAACAAATAAACCAAGTCCAATATCAAAACATGACATCAGACCAGAACCAACTCCTTGCCAAACAAGTTCAAATTCCAGATCAACCATGTCAAAACCTCAAAAGAAAGGTGGCTTTATTGCAATGCTCTTAAGGAAATTACCAAGTGAGTTCTTTGAGGAAGATCAAGATAATACACTTATGTCTAGCAATGCCTCATCCCCCCACAAACAAATTGACTCTCCAGTGGCATCTATCCCTAGACCTTTAGAAGTTTCCCAAGAACCTTCTATATTGTCATCATCAAACAATACACCCAAGGATGAAATTATTCAAGGGCTATCCATAATTGATTGCCAAGATAATCCAATTCATGATGCACATCCTTGTTATGTTTCAGAAATACAAGACCCAATGCCACCATGCACTTTATTGCCATTACCTGTTTTAGAGGACCCCATTCAAATTCCATCCCCTTCGTGCCAAATCATTGATCCCTTGTCAAAATCCACCATGCATATCCAAAGTCCAACCCCATGTCAAGAGGATAATTTAGAGCATGAAGAAATGTGTCTTGAAATAGATGAAGATCAAGATCTTGAAACCTTATCATCCCATCCAATTGTTGACCAGGACTCCATGTTCCCAGACACTCATGATGATTCACTTATTCCTATCAATTCTATCCAAGAACACAATGTCCTTTTAAATCCCATTGACATTCTAGATATCCTTTCCATCCTTTCCGATGATCCCATTAAAAGTCAAGAGCAAAGCACCTTTAAAGAGGATTCCAATGATCTTCCTCCTTGTCAAGATCAAATTATTCCTTTAAATCCTCGACAAGATCCTTTTGTTCCTCCATCTCCTTGTCTTAATTCTCCATATACACTCCAAGATCACATTTCTTTTTATGATCCCATTATTTCTCCCATTCCATCTCTTGAAGAGCCTGTCATTGAACCATGTCCACTACACAATCCTAGTCCCTCTCATGATCCTAATCCCCCTCATGATTCAAATGTGTCAGTGCAAGATTTTCATGAACCCCTAACATTAACAATGGGTTCTTCCTCTTTGGTCCAATCTGATCCACTTCAAGATCTCATTATTTCTCACATATCATATCCACCTCATAATGGACTCGCGTCTTCTTCCCAAAGAAAAGAGTATCCTACAAGTCAAGATATTCATAAAGGCAAAGGTGTAGATCTCCATAAGCAAGCATCCCTTCATGTTAAAGAAAATATTAAGGGTCATGGCCTCAGTGAAATTCCTCAAGACATGGGTACCCCTAATAAATCCAACATCCCTTCAAAATCAAAAGATACACCTTCCCCATCATACTTTCCATCCATCTTAGGTCCTTATATCCCCTCGTCCTCTATGCAAGGTTAGCAAAGGCACACATCCTTGAGTAAATTTCATCAATCCAAAAGAAGTCCATTTCATTCATATACATCCATGCATTCCTTTCCCCCTCCAAGCAATTTGGATGCCAAGCATAAAAGTCATAAGTCTAAAAAACCACATGTATTCAAGGATCAACATGTCCAATATAATCGACATGTCAAAACAAAGAACAAATTGATCTATAAAGAAAAAAATATATCCAAAAGGCCACAAAGGCCCATTGAGCAAAATAAAGCAAAGTCAAAATATATATGGGTTCCTAAATCCCTTGTGCAAGCAATGCACTCCAAGGAACCACAAAAGCATGAAAAATCAAAAACCATGTGGATCCCTAAGCAGCTCCTTGAAGCACAAAAGCCTAAAGAAACATCAAAATTAGCATCTACAATTGCTATTCCTCCATCCAAACCTTCCAAGTCTATTCCTTCATCACCTTCTTCATCCATTTTGGGCTCTTATGTCCCAAAATCCCAAGCTATTCCTCCATCCAAATCTCACAATCTGAGATCTATTTTTCCTCCATCAGTCCATCACCCCTCAAGGTGTGTGCCAATGTTGATCTTGCCTTCATTTCCATCCACTCAAGCCCAATTCTTCCAATACCCTATCCATTATCCAATGCATATTTTCCATCCTTCGATCCCTTTGGTCCAATCCTTTACATAAATCCTTGCCTTAGTTTCATTTCTTTTTCCATGTCCTTATCCTACCAACATCTTTGAGCATACTTTTTAAAGGTCATGGTCCTTTTTTTCAAGGCTACTATCCAAAAAAAAAAAAAGATGCTTGAGTCCTTCTTCCATCCCCTGTCATGTGTCCATCTTCTATTGAAAAAGTCAAAATACAAAAAAAAAAAGTGAAAAAAAAAAGAAAAAGAAAAAAAGAAAAAAAGTAAAGCAAAAATAATTCATCCACTGGTGAAAACCTGGCAAACAGGTGCCTTGGGCAAGTACCATGATGAAAACCTGACAAATAGGCATCATGCGTAATCTATGAACTTCTTGCACACCACACTTGGGGACAGGTTTTATCCTATCATATCCTTTTGTCCTTCATTGTTCCATTATCCTATCGAACCCCTGTCATTATTCATATCCTATTACCCTTCATTATCCTATCATGTCCTATTAACCTCCATTGTCCTATTGTCCCTCATGTCCATTTCCTCTTTCCACCTTTGATCTTGACAAGGCTGAGGATCTTCATGAGCATCATGCATCTTGTTTGCAGATTTTAGTCTATCATAGCTTTTGGTATTTATCCATTTTCTTATTATATCCTTTCATCCATATTCCTTGGCTTATTTCAACTTTCTGCCACTATCCCTTAGCCAATCCTGACCTTCAGTCCATGTCCCTTATCCATTCTTGGCCTTGCTTATCCTATCCATACACTCTTTTTCATTCCTTGATCTTGATCTGACATAAGGACACAAAATTTAAACATGGTTTCAAAAACCTCTTGACATGTCCCTCATGCCATGTCACTGCTTTACATTGTCATATCCAGTCTCTTGTCCCATCACACAATAGCCCTTGAAAATTGCATCCGTATTGTCTCCATAATAAAAGGCCTTTGTCTTCCCTCTATCCACCAAAATTTTAGCAAGCCTATTTATTCACCTGTCATATTCCTTGCCTTTCTAGACACTGGGGGCAAAAATCATAAAAATAAAAAAAATGTCCTGAAATAATCCAAAAAAATCAAAAAAATGTCCTGAAATAATCCAAAAAAAATCGAAAAAATGTCCTGAAAAAATCCCTAAACATCAAATAAAGTCCTAAAAAAAATGAACACAAAAAAATTGTAAAAACTCGAAAAGCAAAACAAAAAAATATCCCCTTTGTGCATAGATAGATCGTTGAGCATACATCCAACGACAATCAATCAAACATTGTGCTTTAATGAAATCATGTATTAATAGATGAACTTTTCAATCAAACCAGACATTCAAACTGATCATAATTGTCTTCTCAATCGAACATCAACATCAATATCATTTGACCTTGGCACCATTATCATGAGTCTTATACAGGGTGTGGTATACTCGAAACCAGACTGTGTCCTATCTTAGATGGGGTACCACATTCCCTGAAACAAGACAGCATGATCATCCTCTTAACACTTTCAACTTTTGACAATGAAGATCAAGATGTTTGTTTGACTTGTTGGAATTAGTGAGTCTTATCAATTATTGATTTATCTTCGATCATGTTCCTATATTGCTCGATGATGTCACTGAGTGATTTAGAGTGACCGGGATGGTTCATGGTCCCTTTCTTTTTTGTTGTGATTGCTATTTGTGGAATGTTTGTCACACACTAGGGAAACTATATCATTGGGTGTCTATGATAAGTATGTTCTCTTTGTGAATGCCGCACATACCTCAACCCTTGATGTATGCACCCTAGGATGCGTCACTCATTCCTTGTGTGCGATGTGTCTGTCTTTTGCAAAAAGGGTTGAGTTTCAGCTCTGGCCTTCAATGCCATGATGCTCTGCATCTGGTTTGCTACATTAAAATAAAGGTTCTCACCTGCAAAGTGCATTAGTGAAAGCAATTTTTTCTTTGTCTCTAACTGTCCTCTATCTCATTTCTTCTTACTAACATTTCTTCCATCAGTTTGGGCAGTCAGTTCGGTCTAGTGCTCTGATCTCCAAAAACATAAGCTGCATCCTACATTCATTGATTAGTACATTTGCATTATCTCAAGCATTATATCAAGCATTTTATCCATTTCATAAATGCATCAAAAACACATCAAAATGTATCCATACATGTTCCACAATAAACAGTGCATTAGCCATCCATGCATGGAAAGTAAACACATCAACCATAACACATTGCATCCCATCATATCACTGCATATCATACCATATATCAAAATAATATCGGAGTACAAAATTGGACTGTCTATCCTAAGTATGGCCCGCAAGCTGACTACAAAATGTCAAACTACATATGTCTCTGTCGTAAGGAGCACATGCCTCTATCACTAGGTGCTCCCTCTATCCTCCTCATCCCTGCCATGTCTCAAGGATGATGTCCCTCCTGCCCCAGGTCTTGGCTGTGGTGGTCGCATAGGTCCACTCACCCCCATGCTGCTCACTGACCTCCGAGAACATGGCCTGCTCTCTGTCCTTGATCGTGCCCGATATGACACTGCTCTCTGCTCTGGTGGAATTGCACCCTCATATAGTGTCCTCCAATGGCATATCTCCTCTCTGGTCTCCACCAACATTTGTGCCATCTCACGTGCATTGGTATCCCTAATCGACCCAATATACTCAGTGACTCTCTATTCTTCTTGCTGTGCCTGGGCTATTGCTGTATCTCGAGCCACTATAAGTCTGGCTATCTCTACTCTGAACTGATCCTGCTCTATCCTCAAGATAGCATTCTATCTCTCTAATGTCACAATATGATCATGCTGACTTGCTATGGTAGCCCTGCATATCTCCATCTCCTCTATCCTAGCTATCTCCGGCTCTATGGGTATATCTTGCAATGACTCTTGATCGGCTGAATCTGGCTCATAATCTTCATCCTCATCATCTCCGTCCTCATCACTACCCTCATCCTCCTCGTCCTCATCATCTTCCTCCTCCTCTCTAGCGAGTGGGAAGTCCTCCTATCTCCTAGGTACTAGAATATCAGGATCTATCAATGGCACTGGCCGTCATCGTGCAAACCATCGCTCATACTCCTCTATCATCTCGACGTCCACCACATCTGATCTCCAATCCCACTATGTTTGTTGTAGCTATGTGAAGTCAGCATATGCTATGTGTGGCTAAATCATCCTCCCCCACTGACTCGTCTCTCTATGAGATTGGGCAAAGTGTGCAGTCCCTCTAGGTACATCCTGCCTCTCTCCAAACTGTCATCTGGCTCTCTCTGGCAGGTACATCTCAATCACTCTCTAGCAATTCACTAGTCACCCAATCAGGTATCTCTCCTATCTACAATATGGTAGCTCCTCACTATCATCTGACCATCCAGGGCAATCAAGATATGGCCTCCATGTGAACTCTCTCAATCTGTCTAGCTCATGTCGCCAATACAATATGTATCTGAACGGACCCTGTCTCAATGTACCCCCATAGCAGTACACATATGGTCAGTGTGGTAATACCTGTCTCTCTTCAATCGGTCAACATATGGCTATGTGCTCAAATGCCCATACCTGTAACAGTGTGACCCCACAGCTCAAAGTCTGAACTCCCTGGTATGCTATCTGATGCAACTGAAAATATAGCATAGCCAGCACACATGGTCCCCATGCATACATAGTCCCTCTATCACCATCTACTCTAGCACTCTTCCCCATCCAATAGGGAATCCATGTCCTTGTCTATCCCCTGCTAATAGGCATGCTATAACGACAGCTATCACCACATATCGTCGATCATACTCTGATGCCATGGTCTCCTAGCCAATCTCCCTCTCTACGATATCCAGATCATCTGCGTCACACTCAAATAATCTGCACAAAGTATCTCTCCCTATCACTGGGTCATACTCTATCATCTCCCCATGAATCAGAATGCGGAGGATATGCCATACATCCTCTAGTGTCACAGTCGCCTCTCCAGTCGCCAGATGGAATGAGGAGGTCTCTGAATGCCATCGCTATGCCAATGCGGTAAGTAGTCCCGTGTTTTCCCTAATCTCGAGCATGAATGTAATATAGTATATTCCAAGTCCTGCTAATGTATCTTTGTCCGTGCTCCTGAGTCTATGTCGTAACATGAAGCAGTCAGATTGGTTCTCCTGTGTGATCAATGGATACTGTCGACTCTGCATCACAATTGGGGCACACTTTGTCAATTTTAGGGTTTTCTCCTATGGGCTGCATTTCCTTGTTTCATGTCCAAATTAGGGTGTTCTTTGTCTATTTTGACCTATCCTACCCTTATCCCCCTTTTCGGATCATTCGCATGCTATTTTTGACCAAATTTGAGTTCCCAGGGCACAACTGCACCTGTGTGCTGTGTCCTACACCTGTGTTGCAACAACTTGCACCTGTGTACCCTACACAAGTGCAGGATACCCTACACAAGCATAGGATGCGCTCACACAGGCGCAGAAGTCACTTTCTGCATTCTCTGTGGGCCCCGCAATGTCCCGCAAGCAAGTCAAATTCATAAAATTGACAATATGGGTTTTTGGGATACATACCGCTGCTCTTACATTGTCTGGTCATCTGTAGGTGCATACACATTCTCTTAGGTGATCTGCCATTGGGATGTTCACCATCTCTCTGCAAGCGTCCTTTTCCAGAGAAACAAATTCTCCTCTTTGGCTAGTGCAAATGAGCTCTTTTCACTCTCTTTGTCTCATTTATAGATCTTTATCAGTGCATAGATGGACATGCACTCTCTCCATCTCATGCTGGTCGTGGTCTTTTGAGCCTTCCATTGCTTGTCATTTATGCATCCGATCCCTGATTTTCAGTCTGTTTGCTCCTATCATGTTCTATCATTCTTATCGATCAATTGGCCTCTTTTCTGGATGTTTCCAGCCAATTCCTCGAGGGGGCATGCATATGTCATTGTCATTATCTGGGGCATTTTCATTAGTGTTCTTTGAAACAACGCTTAATATCACATTGTCTCAAACAGGGGCAAAATGTAGATGTCTAAAATTGGTCAACGCTTGCGGAGTCGTATTTTAACATTCGAGCATTGCCTTATTTCAGGGTTTTTGCATCGCATTAACATTTCTCCTATGTTACGCACTTGGTCTTTATCATTTGCAAGCATCGAGTCCTTCTTCTGCATTCTTCACTTGTCTCACTTTCGAATTTGGTCTTATTGATAATGATCTTCAGTCATGATTTTGGTCGATCTTATCCTGTCGCATCAATGTGCGTGTTCATTTGTCATCATTTTGGACATTGTCAATCCTAATTAGGGTTTTGTCTTCTTGTCAATCTTGTAATCTTGCAATCGATTCGTCATCAATCCTCATCCTTTTCAATCTCATCATTTTACGATCGATTTGTCATTGATCGTTGTTCTTGTCAATCTTGTCAATTTTGAGATCGATTTGTCATCGATCGTTGTCCTTTTCAATCGTGTCAATTTGGATCAATTAGTCATTGTTCCTCGTCAATTGGTGCCTATCAATTTGGTCTCTTTATCAATCTTGGTCAGTTTATCAATCAAATCACTTATTAGCATTGGTCCTTTGTCAGTTAGAATCATGATCAAATCGAATCGATATCAATTATCTTTTGTCAAAGACCTAATTGTCGTCCTTGCATTTTCTAGGGTTTCATGATTTATTCATTTAACCTTGTTTGTCATTTCTCCCTCTAGGTTAAATAATTTATTTATTTATCCTAAGTCTTCTTGTCACAATTAAATATTTATTTAATTGGCTAACTAATTTCTCCTCTATTTGTGAATTAATTAATGAATGAAAAATTATTAATTAATTTACCTAATTTTCCAATTTACTAATTTCTCCTAATACCTAATTTTCTAATTTTCATCAATTTTCTAATTTCCTAATTTCTAATTCATCTAATTTTCTATTTTCTCTAATATTTCTCCTAATTTCATGGGAATGACATAGCAAATTTGTCATAATTTGTCAATCAATCAATTTTGCATAGCAAGCTTTTCAATTTGTCATAATTTGTCAATCAATCAATTTTGCATAGAAAGTGTCAATTTGTCATAATTTGTCATATTTGTCATTCTTGATTTGAAATTTCCTTCCAAATCTCTTCATGCTAATCTTTTCTTTTCTTCGATTTATCTATAAATTGGATGAATTTCTTTAATCAAAAGGTCAAATGAATCATGCTTCTAGTACCCTTATGCTGTCGTCTCATCTTGTCAATCTTGCTTTCACATTATACTTATGCACTTGAAGGTGAGATCCACAAAACAAAGCTATTTGAAGGAGAAAGAAGGACAATGGAGAATTATGAAGGAGATATTTGCATTGGGTTTGCTTTAATTTCATTTTGAATATCTTGTCTTCATGTTTTCTATTGAGTGTAATAGGATTTCTTGTCATTGCAATTGAGTTTTCATGATTGAGCTAGGCTAGTATTTGTCTTTCTTTGATGATTTCCAAATTCCTATCTACAAGCATTAGTCATCAAAAGCCACTAGTGAATAGGTATACTCACCTAGGTCGTGCACAGCCTAAAGTGAGGGAGTCAGTAACCAAATAGGTTCACTCTATAAGTTGGCCAAGTCAAATTGGAGTGTTTGATCATAGGAGTTGGCATTTCCTTAGAACCTATCCAATCTATTGATTTGAGATCCAATAGGAGTTACATTAGGTAAACTTCTAGGGTATATCATATCTTCTCATGGCATAAAAGTTGATCTAGTGAAAATACAAGCTATAATGGAAATTGAATCTCCAAACAATATCAGTCAATTCTGTTCTCTGCAAGGGAGATTGCAATCAATAAGAAGGTTCATATCTTAGTTAGCTGATTGATGCCATCCATTTACTCACTTGTTACACAAAAATGTTCCATTGAGATGGGATGATAAATGTGAGGAAGCTTTCACACAAATCAAGGAATACTTGGTAAATCTACTAGTGTTGGCATCATCTATTAAAGGAAAACCATTATTTCTCTACATCTCGACTACAAATGTATCATTAGAAAATCTCTTGGCACAACATGACACTGAAGAGAAAGAAAGAGAAATATACTATATCAATAGAACCCCAGTTAGCTATGAGTTAAATTACACAACAATGGAGAAAACATGCTTGGTAGTGGCATTCGAAACCCAAAAGTTGCAACATTATATGCTCACACACTCTATTAAGCTGATTGCAAAAATCAACCCTCTAAAATATTTGTTTATAAAAGCAATATTACTAGGACGACTAATCTAAATGGATCATGGTTCTAAGTGAGTTTGACATTGAGTATGTTGATAAAAAATCCATAAAAGGACAAGTGTTTGCAGATCAACTAGCTGAAGCGCCCCTGCATGATGATGCACCATTACATACTGAGTTTCCTGATGCAGATGTTCTCACTCTCAACACGAAGGCTTGGGAGTTATTCTTTGATGGCTTGTACACACAACATAGATTGGGTGTAGGAATTTTATTTATAATACCTCAAGGACACACTATTCCTAAGTCATACAAGTTGTGCTTCCCATGTACAAGCAATACTACAGAATATGAGGCAATAATCATCAGGAACAAGATGGCTATTGAATGGAATATCAAAGAGTTACATGTATATGGAGATTCACAGCTAGTTATCAACCAAATAAATTATGAATATCAAACCAAGGATGATAAAATGATACCCTAAAAGAATCTGGTTGAAGATTTCAAGAAATACTTTACTGGAATCACATTTGTTTAGATTCCAAGGAATGAGAATAAAGTAGCATATTTGACAACAATAGCATCTCTTATGGAAACTCAAGAGAATCAAGAACGTTAGGAATTCCTGGTGGAAGAGATCTTTTGCCTTGCCCCCGATTCCCATAACTTCTAAATAATCTGCAATATATCCAGAACTGATGCCTTACTATATAGCCAAACCTATCTATACTTAAAAGACAATATCATTCTCCCAAACTTATCCCAAAATCAAAAGTGAAACTTTATCCATCAATCATCCTGTTATACCATTACTGTCGATATCCTTTATAGATGAGGTTTGGATAACACTCTCCTAAGGTGTCTTGAACATGAAGAATCTGAAAAAGCTCTAAAAGAAGTCTATGAAGGTATTTGTGGCGCACATTCAATTGGTCTTATGGTGGCTAAGAAACTCAGTCTATTGGGATCAGGCAGGGGGGCCCTCTATCTCCAGTGATCTTTTTCATCATGGTGAAATGTTTGGGGAGATGTATTGGAAAGCTGGTTGAGAAAAGGGAGTTTTGTGGTTTGAATCCTTCTTCGGCAGATCAAATATGCTCTCATCGGCAGTTTGTTGATGATTCTATAATAATGGGAAAAGCCACTGTGAAGGATGCTAGAAGACTAAAAAAGGCTTTGGATAACTATGGAGAGCCTACTAGTCAGCTTATAAACTAGTCTAAAAGCTTTGTTTATTTTATCAATACCCCGCAGAGAAGGAGGATTAAAATTAGTAACATTTTGGGTGGCCAAATTGGTAGCTTGCCTGCCTCCTATTTGGGGCTCCCCTTAGGTCAAGATCCTCCGGATACCTTTTGGGGAGCCTTGGTGGATAAATTCCATAAAAAGTTGTCTGGATGGAAGGGAGCTCTACTTAGTCAATCAGGTAAGGTTCAATTGCTAAAAACCACTCTTCAAAGTATCCCTCTCTATGCCATCAGTCTGTTTAGGATTCCTACTAAGTATGTTGAGGCCATTGAAAAAATTCAGAGATCCTTTTTATGGATAGGGGTTGAGGAGAAGAAGAGAATGAACTTAATTTCTTGGGAGAAGGTCTGTAAGCCTATGAATAAAGGCGGTCTAGGCCTTAGAAGAATAAGAGACATAAATGAATACCTTATGGCCAAGAAAATTTGGAGAGGATATAGAAATCAAGGAGAGTGGAAAAAAATATGGGACAACAAATATAAAAGCCAATGTCTGAATCTTCAAAGTTTCCTCAAAGCGGAGATTATCCCAATTGGATCCAATATTTGGAAAAATGTCTCTAGGACTAGAGACTTAATTATCAAAGGCACAAAATGGAAGTTGGGGAAAGGGAATCTTATTCAGTTCTAGGAGGACCCTTGGCTTTTGGAGCTCCCTTTAAATGAAAACCCTGAGTGGAATAGATATCAAAACCAATGCAAGGAAAGATTTGGAACCAAGGTGGAGGATTATTGGAAAGATGGACAGTGGAAAGACTTATCTCAAGTAGATCAGTCTTTGGGTAGTTTGAACAAAGTCATGAACTCAATGGTGAGGATTGAAGAAGAAGACCAGTTCATTTCGAAACTCACAGCTAGTGGTACTTTTACCATGGCATCTCTTTATCATCAACAATACAATAACATGGAAAGTCCTTGCTGGGCTAAAGCATGGGTGAAAGGTCTTACTCCCAAGATCAACATTTTCTTTTGGATAGCCCTTCAAGACAAAATTCTTACTACAGAGAATATCAGAAAAAGAGGTATCAGCATGCCAAGTTTCTGTACTCTCTGTAAGCAGAATGAGGAGACAATAAATCATATGCTCTTTCATTGCCCCTTCTTAGCTGATGTTTGGGGAAGTTGTCTGGATCAATTCAATATCAGTTGGAGCTTCCCCAACTCGATTCAGGAGATTTTCAAGTCATGGCATCATCCTTCAAAAAATAGAACCACTACCTTATTATGGAGAATTGCTTTACCTCACATGTGCTGGGGTATATGGAAAGAGAGAAATGATAGAATTTTCAGAGAAAAGAATACTAAGGCTAACATTGTGTTTGAAAAAATAAGAAGTATAGTGGAAAATATGAATATTATAGGTGGTATTGATAATCCTAACACTAACAAGGATCAATTTGTCTATAAAAAATGGAGATTAAAAGCTCAAGAGAGCATCCAAAGTAATCCTAGAGAGGGAGTGATATGGACCAGCCCACCTAGGGGATGGATGAAAATCAATTTTGATGGGGCCTCTAAGGGAAACCCGGGGGTTGCAGGATGTTTAGTGGTCCTAAGGGATGAATGGGGAAAATGTAAAATCATAAAATTTATTCCTATAGGAAATCAGACCAACCATGTTGCCGAAGCCATGGCGGCTTATCATGGGATTATCCTTGCCAAAGAAGCCAATTGCACTAAAGTTTGGTGTGAAGGAAAATCCTTAAACATTATCAATTGTTTAAATATGAAATTCCCGCCATCATGGTCGATTAGTAATGCTATTAAAGCTACTAGGAAAATCAATGAAGAGTTTGAAATGTGTGCTTTTACACATGTTTACAGGGATGCCAACTCTTGCGCTGATTGGGAAGCCAACTTGGCTTGCCAATCGGGAGACATCATTACTAGTTATGGTGAAATAGAGATTGCAAGTGAAATGAAATCCTTGCTCAATTAGGACCGAAGCTATACAAGGCAACATGGTACTTTTAATCATTATTTCTAATGACCTTTCTACCTTTTTCGATGCAGGGCTTGCTTGAAGATAATGAGCTATTAAATAGGTGTCATATCATTATTATTTGGCACGGATTATGGGCGCTCTTATATAATAACCATAGAAACTAGAGGAAAAGTTATCGATATGAGAGAAGGCATTGCAAGGAAGGTTCTGGAAAAATGGGAGGTAACAAGAAGAGATTTGAACCTGCTTCTTGCTCTGAATGGAGAAAGAACGAAGAAGTCTGGGGTATCCTTCAGTAGGGGGGTCTCAATGTTTTCATGGAATGACTAAATGGGAAGGACCCCACAGTCACCAGCTATTTCATCAAGAACTGGAAAAATGGAAAAATTCTGATTGGATCACATATGATGAATGTAGATGAAGAGGTTATCATTGAGGCTACGGGGATGATTACCGAGGGTATGAAATTTTATAGGGACAGAGGGATATCAGATAAAGCAGCAGACAAGTTTCCTGTTACGGATGGTGAGAGAAGAAAGATGATCAAAATTGACAACTCCTACCACTCCCTGAAGAGAATTTGCAGGCCATGGAGGTTTGTCTTATTTGCTTCTATTGAATATATTACCTTAGATGGTAGGTTTACCAGGGCATATGAGCATCACTTCATCCTTCTCAACCATTTCCATCATGGAGAAAATGTTAGCCTTCCCTATTACCTTGCATGTTCAATGGATCATACTATAAAGGAGATCTAGAAGGACCCTAAAGGTGATCATGCCCTCCACTAGGGGCTTATAGTCCTGGTTTATAAAATGCTAAAGGGGAAGTGCATTGAAAAGCCTATTAAAGGCAAAAATGCTAGAGATGAGACTATGGAAAGTAAGGATAGTGGTTTTAACTTTGATTCAAAGACCGAGGGAGAGTCGAAAGAAACTAGAAAAAAAGGGAGGATTAGGGCCAAGAAGAGGAGGATTATTGTGGAATCTGAAATGTCGGTTTCTGAAACTAAATCTCTTGAGGAAAAACCTATTAAAAAGAGGAAAGGGAAAGCCTCTGGAAAGAAGGCTCAGAAAAAGAACACTAAAAAGGGTAGCAATTCTGATTTCAATTATGTTCTGGTTGAATCTGGGGAGGAGGATGATGAAAATAAGAGGATCGATAGTCAAGACAAAGAAGGGGAGGGTAATCCGGTTAAGGATACTTTGGAGACCGTGAATACCACTAGTCTGCATAACAAGGAAAAAGGGGGTCAAAGTGATAGTGGTGAAAAAGATACTATTAAGGCTTTCTATGAGACCATTGCTACTATGGTGAAGGATATTAATAGTTTGAAAACTAACACACAGGCCATGGCAAGAATTACAGTTGGTGACAAGCCCTTGGCGGAGCATGTTAAAGAGTTAGTGGCCATTCTGCATAATGCGCAAGCTATTGAATGTATGGTTGGAAAAATCTTAGCAATGGAAAAAAAGGTCAATGAGATGGGAGATAGAAAGGAAATGGAAAACAAACTGGAAGATTTTGGCAGCAGAATTGACAAGCTAGAGCACAATGTCAAGCAGATTGCTGATCAAAATTTCCAAATCCTCAAATCTTCGGTGGACAACATGAACATCTTTATCAACAGGTTCGAGAATAATGCAAAGAAGGATGGTGATAAAGAGAAGGTGAACAAGAAGGGTCATGAAAGGAGGACTAGAGCCAACATAAAGAATAAGGTCGACATCGATGGTCGTGAGCTGGAGGATATGAAGACCTCAGCGAACAACATGAAACAAATGGTTGTTCATGCTGAGGAAATTCTGAATAGTATTTAGTTCCAGTTGCTGTCCTTGGTTCTGTCTCTTTACTGTCTTTTGCTTTCCTTTTGTTGTCTATTCCGAGTTTTTAATGAAATGATGTATTAAGTTGTGCCCTTCTGGTGGGTTCATTTTGTCTTTTTGAAGTGATCAGGCACTTTTTTTTGCATTTATGTTTCCCTGGCTTGTATAAGGTTCAGGTACCTTTCAAATACCTGCTTTTACTTAATCAAAACTCAGCCTATTGGGGTATTATTGGCCCACTATGGAAAGAGATCCCTTCACATACACTAAAAAGTGCAAACAATGTCAGATTCACGACAATCTTATCCATGCACTGGTACAAGAATTGCATCCTTTGGCAGGATCATGGCCATTTTCCAAATGGGGACTAGACCTGGTGGGAAAGATTAATCCTTCATCTTCAAATGGACACAAGTTCATTTTGACTGCAACTAAGTACTTCACTAAATGGATTGAAGCGGTGCCTTTAACAAAAGTGACAGGAAAACAAATTGCATCTTCCATCCTTAATTCCATCATCTATTGCTATGGCCTTCCCATCTCCATTATCACTGATAATGGAAGACCATTTAAAAATCAAGATGTGCAAGAACTATGTGAAAGATTCCAAATCCAACATCGGTTCTCGACACCATACTATCCTCAAGGGAATGGAAAAGTTGAGGCATCCAACAAAACAATCCTTAAAATGTTAAAGAAAACAGTTAATGAAGCTGGTAGGGATTGACATATTCAGTTGAATCCTGCTCTATGGGCTTATCACACTAGTATTCGTACACCAATTGGAGCAATTCTATATTTCCTTGTGTATGGAACATAAGCAATCTTACCAATAGAAGCAGAGATACCTTCTCTATGTGTGTCACTAAATGGACTCATTCCAGATGAGGAATGAAGAGTATCAAGGTTGCAAGAATTAGAGTTGTTACAAGAGTGTCTCTAGAATGCTTCAAATCACTTAAAAGCATATCAGAAAATAATGGCGAGAAGCTATAATCACAAAGTTAAGCCCAGTATTTCAGTTGGGAGATCTTGTTCTTAGGGAAAATCCACAGAATCAACAAGATAGAGAGAAAAAGGGGAAGTTTGAACCAAATTGGTTGGGTCCTTATATCATAGTAGCTGCATATGGATATGGAGCTTATAGGTTGTCTACATCGAAAGGAGAATGGTTCGAAGAACCAATCAATACCATGCACCTAAAAAAGTTATATGTTTGAAGTAGCAGAAAATCCAAAAAACGTGAAAAAGCAAATAATCCAAAAAAAAAGTGAAAAAGAAGAAAACCCATAAAAAGAAGAAAAGAGGAAAATACAAAAATAGTGAAAATGGCGAAAACAGTGAAAAGGAAAAAATCAATTATGAGGAAAAATGCAATAAAAATAGATGGTGAAAACCTGGCAACAGGTGCTATCTATTAGCTGGCTCTTCTATCTATGAGTTCACATTTCTTTCCGCATCCATCCATCAGATATGTACATATTCATAATAAGGCCTTTTGTAAATAATCACGCATAGCCATCTCACCAAGTTTTTATCAGTGTTGTATATCTATAAAGTTTGTTTTTATCTAGGGGCAACAAATGTGAAAGCTTGGAAAAATAAAAACATCGAAAAACTTAGAAAAGACAAAAATAATTTGGATTTTAAAAATAGATGATAAGCAGTAAGACAACATAGCAAAACAAAATCAGGACATAGACAAAATGTAATCGTGAAACTCAAAACTCAGAGATTCAACAAGCAAGTAGCAATACATATCAACAATAATTAATAGGGATGATTATATCTGTTTTGACTAAGAGAACATACATGTCACATGCATGATTCAATGTTTGTATCTTGATTTTTCATTAATCATGCTCCCTATATAACTCGATGATGTCTGAGACTAGAGGAGCTATGATGGGGCATGGTTATTTTTCTTTGTCTGTTGTTTGTGGTTTATCTCTTGGTAATGTATGTACTTGTCTAAGGACATGATCGGCAAAAGATCATCGAGGATGTGCCGAGTCATACATGGAAGGGGATAATCCTTATCTATTGATGCAAGAAGTACTCAGGTCATCTAGGTTCATTATACCTAGATGCTTGTATTAACTTTCTAAATTGAAATCCATGTAAGAAATACTCAGGTCATCTTGGTGTAATTGTACCCAGGTGCTTGTATTTTCTTACAACATTTTAAAAGCTCAATGATGAAATCAAGCACTGTTTTAAAATATGAAAAATATGACAATATCATTTAGGTAGGTCTTTGCATTTGAATTTTTAAGCGTTCATTATCATTTACATTATAAGAATCCATTATCCACTTGTTATATCATTCATGATCAATGGTTGAAAAATAATGATTGAGTATACTTGGACAAACAAAACTTTTTGTACTAGTTGTATTTAATCATTAGGTTCATTTAATAAATCATTAGATTCTTTGCATTTAATCATTAGGTTCATTGCATTAATAATTTAGGTTCATTTATCATTGATTCATTATCATATTCATTTACGTTGCATTAGCATTTAGTTAAATTTGCATTTAGTGTGTCATTTAGAATTGCACAATTATCATTTCATTTATCATATAGACCATCATTATCATATCATTTTACATCATCGAATGCATATACATCCATAGAAATAAGACATCACATGAGTATCTTCAACATTGTCAGCATTTCATTATAGGTATCATCATAAGCATATAATGGACAATAAATCATAATTTTAGTTATGCATCATAGAATCATCAATGCATGACATTATAATCAAAGCATCATTCATTTAAGCAATGCATGTGGGTCATATCATCCATATAATCAATGCATGTATAGAATAAATTATCATCATATAGATCATGTATAATCATCATCATAATAAAATCATTATCATGACATCATCATGCATGAATATCAAAGTAAACATCATAGAGTAGCATCATATAGAGTCCATCAATGTTTGCATATCATCATAAATCATAAAAATGTCCAAGTATACAATGATATCATCAATAGTCTACAAAGTCCCATGATATAACATCAAAGAATATCAAGTCTCAAATCATGTGGCACTGCCACTAGAATCAATATGTCTCTGATGGGAGGGTTGTGCAACACCAGATGGTCCTGTCTCTGGATCAAGGTCCCTGCGAGGTGGTTCCATAACACCACCACTCTTAGTCTGTAGTCTGGATGATCATTGTATGGACACGTAGCATCCTGCTCTCTGACTGGGAGGAACCACACTCTCATATAGTCTACACTAGTGACTAATCTCCTTCCCAGTGCATACCAACTCCCTAACTAAATCTACGGAGATGGATCTAGTGCCAACCTCCTGAATATGGCTCAACATGCCCTATGCCCATCCATACCTCTCAATAGAAGTGTCCCTCTCATGTCTGGCGATATCCCTCTCTAGAGTAAGTGCTTGGATTTGTGTCCTGAGATGTGTAACCTATGCTCTCAAATCACCTATATCATCATGTGCCTTTGGCACATCCTGCTGCATCAGCTCATCCTCACCTACCACTTGTCCCTCTATTGTGTCTCCACCTCTGCTACCCTAGTAATCCTAGGCCTAATCAATGGCACATCATCCTCTAAATCCTCCTCAAAACCCCCCTCACCAAATCAACCATGAGCTGCTAGCACACCTGGATCATGGCCAACCTACCCAAAATCAAGAGGTGTACCTCTCCCCCTTCTCCTCCCTCGGCCCCTATATGCTCCTCCTCTGTCTCTCCCACCTCTACCTAGTCTAGGTAATAATGGTCCTCTATCCAACCCACCTTGCCCTCTACCCCTTCCTGCATCCCTGCCTCTCATAGGTAGTGGAACACCTCTCCCTCTAAGCCCAAATGGTCCACCTCATACTTGAGCCCAACCACCTATCCTCACTCCTCCTCTCCCTCCTCGATCGTCATCCCCCTCATCTCCATCTCCACCTTGACCACCCCATCATCGCCTCCTCCTCCTCCATCGAGGATCACCCTCATCATCATCCTCATCCCCTGAGCTCGGTGGTGGATCTGTAGGATCTATAATCCATGGAAATGGATGAGTAGCTAGATATCTAGCATACTCCTATATAGTCCTAGCATCCAAAACATGTGGTCGGAACTCAAAAGGAACTAGTGGAATAGCAATGAAATCTGCATGCACGCATCAAAGGACAGTGAAGGACCCCAATATCGTCTGTCCTTGTATGTCTGTGCATACAAGGTGACATTTTGTAGCTTGCCAAACTATCTAAGCACTCTCTGAATGAGAAGTCTCTTAATAAAAAATGGAGTAGGACCAATCAAATATCTACTCTATATGATCACCGGTAGTGACCTCGGGTCATCCATCCATTAATCACAATCTACTTAGGGCCTCCAAAAAACTGAGTCCATGGTATCAAGAATGCATCTCCAGTACTCAAGCTTACCCAATTTGTGTCGGGTAATTATGCCACAGTACAGATAAATGTATGGCTGTCCATCCCCTCGTACACGATCATGAACATGCCATGTGATTGGTATATTCTCCTAGCCCTAAACCTGTAGGAGAGTGACACTTGATGAAAAACTGGCTGCACCATCATAGACAACCTAATGAAGATCATGATATAAATTAGCCAACATACAAACACCCCATGAATATCTGGTCCTATGTTGCATCATACTCAACAAAATCTGGCCCCATCCAACTGATAAGCCATGTGATCTCTTGTCAGGACAAATAAAACCTCCAGCTAATCCAACCAAAATGGAAGGGAAAGTATCATAATACATCAATATGTCCTCCCATCTAATCTCAGGACCATCAATAGACTCATCACCAAAAATAGTCCTCAACGTTGCTATCCCATCCATCTCATGGTGATCATAATCGACAAGCTCACTAGTGATAGGGATGCATAATATTCTATACAAATCTTCCAGTGTAACATTGATCTCTCTAGTAGGAAGATGAAAGGAATTCTAGTCATTGTGCCACCTCTTTGTAAGAGTTGTCAATAATCCCTTGTTTATCCTGATATCAAGCATATACAAGAGATGTCTCAAACCACAAGCATCAATATGTCTCAAGCCAACTGCATCTAGCTCTGGTACTAAATGTCACATCGAGGGAAACCACTCATGACACTAGAGAACATCAAATCTCTTCTATTTATGTAAACAATATTGTCTAAGTCAATAATCACCAATTCATCTATCATATATATCAAGGAATCCATGGTATCAATCTATCATCAAAATTGGTTGTTTTACCTATCAGCTCTTCATTAGAGACTAAATCGGTCTCTTAGAGAATCTATCCAATCTAAAACCATCAATCATGGTTATCAATCTATCAATCACATCTCAATCATCTCAAAATTATTTATCTTTATCAACATCACATCAAAAATCATCAATTCATCGAACAAAATTGACTTCAGACATAATTGTACAAGGCAAAAATGTAAAAGTGCTAAATCAAAACACATATGCATGAAAACTTTATGTATTTGTGCCACATCAAACAAAAGGGTTACACAATATCATAAATGCACGATCAAAAAGTGCATTTGCGCTGAAACACACAAAAGCGCTATCCAATCCAACAAACACGTGACAACATTGTGCGAATGTGCTATACTGATAAATAGCGCTACAAAATCTAACAAAAGCGTGAAAACATTTAGCATTTGTGTTAAAAACATAAATGCACAAAAACTATCAACAAAATCATGATAACTTTGTGCGAATGCGCAACAAAAAGAAAAGTGCGAAAAAACAATCAAAAGCACTTAAAAAATGGCAAAAGCGTTAAAATGAGGGAAATAAAATAAAAAAATTCAAACCTAACCTAACATGCGGGTTTTTTGAAAAAAATCAAGAAAATAAAAAACACAAGGTCAAGTTTAGGGTACATATCAGGGGTCCATACATAGCTAGTCTCTGATATCTCTGCACTCGCTCGAATCGATGGCTAGCATAGGGGACCACCATGGTGACAACTCGACACTCCAAGTCAACTCTCCTACTTTCACTCTCCAAAAGCCAACACTACAAATTATGTGGACAAACGGGCCCATTAATATTTTATATAATTACCTTTTTGACCTAATAAGGGGTAATTAATTTCTAAAAAAGAGGGGCATTTTTATTTTTATTTTATAATTTTGTCTTGCTAAGGGATTTTTAATCCAAACTTTTCATCATTTTATCGTGAGATTCATCGCTCACTCAATTTTATTTTTTTAAATTTCATGATCAATCTCCCGAGGGGGCACACTAGTGGCATTTTATCACCGACAAGGGCAAAAATATCGAGACTTGATTTTCTTTGAAACAATGTTGTTCCAACAATATTTCAAAGAGGGGTAAAATGTATACACTTAAAATTGGCTTCAAATAATTAAATAAATATTTATTATTTATTTAATGCTTATTCCTCTATTAGATAATTAAATTGAAAAGTTTAATTAATTTAATGACTTTACTCATTCTTCTAATTCAATCTTATTAAATATTTTATATTTAATCATGCACTATGCATTTTTCTAACGTCTCCATTAATTAAATAATTCTACAATTATTTAATCTTTGTTTCCATCACAACTCATCTCCACATAGCTCATTCTTGCCAACACACAATTCTATGGCTAAACAAATTATTAATTTTCAATTATTAAATAACCATATTTATCTTCAACTTCCATCTTCTAAATAAAATAATGTGTACGTACACACATTTTCAACTTTCCTATATTCTCTCCATCACTCCTACATCTTTGGAGGAAGTTGTGTCCACATCATCTTGGTCAACTTCCACTTGTCCCACATTTTCTAAATCTCCTCCAACCCTCCTATATTCTTGGAGTCTGAACATCTTCAGTCAAGGTGAGCATCTTGCCACTTGGACTCATCTTCCACCTTTTCCTCTATCCTGCATGTGTAGGAGGAACATCTTCCCCCTTTTTTTCTCACATTCTAACCAATTTCTTCATAGCCATCAATCTTGCAAGATTTAATCTCAACCATTGATCTCTACCATATGTGATTTTTTCTCATGAAAATCTATAAAAAGGGAATTTGTTAAGCATTTTGAAGCTAATAGTTATCTATTAGTTATCTTGCATTCACGTGAGGTTTGAGCATCCAAGCATTTTAGCAATTTATAGTGTTCCTTTGGCTTAAATCATTTTCATATAGTTTTGCATAATCATTTTAGCTTTCATATCAAACATTTAAGTATCAATCCATTCATCAAGTTGTCATCTTGGAAGCAACTATAGTGTAGACCGAGAGCAAATATCTACAACCAAGTTCAAATGGTGATAGGACACAATGGGATAGTAAGTGAAGGTATAATGTTCTAAGTTTTAAATCCTTTATTTGTTTCATTGGTAACTTTTGGAGTATTTATGTAGGATTCTCTTGTTATTTGTGAAAATTAATTGATCTTGTAGGTTCACTTTTGAAGTATATTTCCAGGTTACACAAATGGTCATGTAATGGATATAAAGATACTTAGAAAGATCATATTTATCACTCCTAGTGGAATTTTAACATGTGCAAAGGCCTCTGAAATATGGATGCATCCAAGGAGCCATTTAAAGCATAATAACACATTTTGGAGTTGTTTATGAGGTCTTAATGACATATTTTAGTTCATTCTGATCCCAAGGTCTTTCCCAACTTCAAAAGAAAGTGAAAAAACACATTCTGTATGACCATGGAAAGAGGTTGCAATAGTCAAGGAAAGAATATAGGATAGTTTGAGGGGTTTTCAATTGATTGAGAGCATCTAGGGGGTAATTTTGACTTAGTTGTGGTCATTTGAGAGAATCAAGGAGCCAAATGAGAAGCCTCATCAATGAAGCAGTCAAGGAAGGATATTTTCTTCATTTTTCCACCTTTTTGGGATACTTTTGAAGGGTTTAAAATAGGGACAACTTAGGTGGAGACCTAGAAGAAGTTTGACCCAACAAGCTTTAGTAACACTTGCCCTTCCTTCTCAAACTCTTTTTCCTTTCTTCAAGAAAGATATTGCAATATAAATCACAACTCCTTTGTTTCTTTTTAGTTAGTTTTTTCTGTTCAAAACCAAGATTGTAATATGAAGCCAGTTCTTCCTAGTATTGTAATGGAGATAGAATCATTTTTAGGCCATGTGCAACTATTGTAAACACTTTTTCATCAATAAAAGAAGCTATTTTACCTTTTCTTGTTGTTGTTCATTGTGTTAAAATAGAAAATAGTTGATGTAATCATATGGTGAAGTAGTTTTTCCTTTATTTTTTGTCCTATTTTCTTTGCCTTTATGCATATAATATGTACTTTTATAGGTCATGGCTTGTGCTTAACCAATTAAGGGGAAATTTTAAGTTGTGATAGCATTTCTACTTCCTATTAAATGATGTCCTTGATATATTGAACCTAATTGTGAAACATTGTTGCAAAGTTATTGTTACTAATTTTATTGTGAGTTTTAAACAACAATATAGGTTTGAAGTCAGTTTGGTGCATCACCTTAGTAGTATAGGTTTCATTTTGAGCTATTATTTTTCACTTTTCCCTGGCAAGTCAAGTAGTTTTAGGTGATAATCCAAGGGAACTAGCCCTTTCTGGAGATTCACTCCGACCTTAAGGTACCCCATAGGCTCAAGAGTGTTTCCATGTGTCACAAGGATACTAAGTTAATAGATTAGTGAAGGGTGCAAGCTTGTGTGATAATAATTATTCATTATTTTAAAGACTATATCAAAACTTATACTTAAATTTGTTATTTTATAAATAATAGATTAAAAAAACCTTTAAATTTAATAAAATTTAGCTTGAAAAGTAAGTTAAATATATTTAATTTCAAATGAATATTTTTATTTTTGTTTTATACTATTTGTAAGAATTTGACTATAGAAAACATAGATCTAGAGGCCAATGAATAGCACAAACGTAACAAAGAACAAAATAAACAAGAACAAACTGTATTCTCATCAAGATGCAAAATGCCCAACTGAGTACAATGTACATGTTCCTACATATATAGTCAAGGCAAAAGAAGAAGAGAGAACACAAGGATGACATGTTTCTCAATGAGATGCAAGGATAGGTAGGAGAAATAAATAGATAATTCCACTAAAGGTGGATCACCCACCGAGGGTGGAATTTCTCCTACAATCATAATCCCTAGATATGCAATTCCTTAAGTGTCTCCTATGTAAATTACTATGTATGCATTATCCTAAGTTAACTTAAGTAAAGTTTAATTACTTGAGACATAAATTACACCAACACCCCTCCTTAAGTGCAACTTAGGAGAATGCAGACTCAAGATAACATTGCAAGATAGGTCTCGGATACTAGGCTATGTTAGGTACCCATGCTATGCAATCTCTCACAAATAGAGAAAGAGAGAAAACTCACTGGGGAAAAAATCCCTCCAAAAGAGAGATGGAAATACAAAAGAACTCTAAAACAAGAATAAGGACAAAACCCCATGTGAAAAAAAGTCCCCCCCATAAGAGAGGAGAAGAGTGACCAAGTAGCCCACCTTAATGTTGAATGTGCACCAATGGTAGAAGCTCAAAACTGAATGAAGAAGCTACTCCATGATCATCAAACAATGTTCCTCCCCTTAGAAAGAAATAACACCATAGGTGTATCCATGAAGTCTACCCAATATTTAAAGGAATATGTAGGAAGAAAAATCAAGATGTATGAAGTCTTTGAAAGTTGCTCAAGTGTCCCCATGTCGATGCTGATAGTTTCCCCTTCCGAATCAGGTGTACTAGTGCACACTATTGAAAAATAAAATCCAAGATCTAGTGAAGATGAAGTAGAACATGATCCAAAGACTCAATTGTCTCCTCTAAAGATAAAGAGACCTCCTCCAAATGTTGTATATAAGTATCCACAATCACAACAAACACGAAAGAATGATCATGTAGAGAATGAATAAGGGGGTCAGAGTGCTCCCTCACAATAGTTGTAGAAGGATCATCTCCATCAAAGTAAATATGAATATCATCAATGATGTCTTCTAAATCTATAATGTAGGGCTCTACAAATAAATTTGCAATGTTCGTCAAGTACTCATCCCAAGGAACTATATCTAGAAGACAAGGTATATCCCGCCACACTAAATCACAAGAAGCCAAAACTATAGAAACATAAGCATCATCAGGTGCAATAGTAGATGTGATATCAATAGGAGGAGATGAAATGTAAGGCTCAAGGACTAGATCACATGTGAGAACACCCAAGTTCAAGTAATCAAAGTTATCCTCGATATTGGAATCCACACAATAAGTGTGATCATCATCTTAAGAATCAAACTCATCAATAGGAATAAAATTTGAAAGGGAGTACAACAAAGATGCATGATCCACCAGCCTAGTAGAAACAATAGCTCTAGTCTCCAAGTCTTTAATGATAATTGAATTAGGTGTGAACTCCATAGTCTTCCTCGTTGCGCCATGAGTGATTTGATAGATGGAAAGAATATAGTTTATCAAGTGAGGTACACATAACACATCATTGAAGATACAATATCCAATAGAAATATATCCTCTCCCAACCATATTCATATATGTATGATTATTTGGATATTAGAGTTGTTGGGATATGTTGTTGTCATTGATGTCAACATATTCCTGTGTTGCAGAGAATTGGTTTGTTGTAGAGAGATATTTTAGTTACATATTATAGATGTGCTGATGTCGTTTAATGGGTTTTGAGATACCTATCTCTAGTTGATTCAGTATGAGTTTCATGATGCTATGTGGTGATTTGATCAAGTTATGAGGTCTTGTATGTGGACTGGTTTTTCAATATTCTGTATTACTGAGCTCTGGTATTTGATCCATATTACTCTGGAATGATTATATCTTGAGTTGTAGATTTTGGAGATTGTTTGGGATGTTCATGTGTGTCCTCGAATCTGATGGGCATGATTTGGAACTTTTCAAGCGTATCTCTCAGTTTGTCAGTTGGTGTTCTTGAGCTCTAGTGATGGAATAATGATGAATCTTGTTATTCGAGCTATTGTGATGATTGCAGTGGAATTCACGTTGCTTGTTGATATTCTCTTATCATGTCCTATGTGTTTTGGTGGTCCGCGTTGATCACGGTGCACATTATTAAGGATTTTATTGGTCTGGTGGTACTCTTCATGTTACGCAACATATTTGGTGGTGTAGCATGTTGCAAATGATCTTGGTGAATTATTTGATGGTGTAGCATGTTCCAGGATTTGATTTGGGTTCATGCTATGTCCTTGCCAACATTATATTGGTCTGGTTATGGATTTATGTATCATGTGATATTATTTTGTAGGATGTAATCATGTTAGTTGTATGTTTGCGAGTGTATGTGATTGTGTTTATGACTTGAGAGTATATTATATGTGCAAACAAGCGAATTTATCATTTGGAAGGGTGGAAGAGTAGAGAAGAGTTGTTGTGCATACATTGTGTTGAACTAGAACTGTAATCAAGCATTTGGAGATGCTATTCTTCCAGTTCATGTAACCCAAATTGTTGTCCGGTCTTTGTAAGGAAGTGAGCCTTCCTCAGGGTTGTATCCCTTCTTGTTTTTGAGTAGTGATCTCTAGGCAGTGTGACTAAATGCATGTGCATTACCCATTGTAATATTTACACATACTACTGCAAAATATCATCTTATTATGGGTAGGTTCACACCATGGTTTTTCCCTTAACTAGATTTTGCATGTCAAAAATCCTTGTGTTATGTGTGTTGTTGATGTTGTGTTTATCATTTCTATTACTATTCTTAATCAGATCTAAATTTAAGGTTAATTTGGTTGAGTTTGGTGAAATTGATTAACCCCCCCCCCCCAACTCCTCTTAGTTTCCCTGCATTGTTTCTGCCCTTCTATCAACAATTGGTATCAGAGCTAGATCCTCTAGAAATGTCTTGACTACTTGAGGAGATCCGAGATGGAAGTTGTTGTTTTCAAGAAGGAGAGTCTAAGATTTTATGGAACTAATTACTGTATATGGAAGCACCGAATGAAAGTTCACTTGAATTGCCTTGGTGAAGATTATTGGAAGATCACAAAGAATGCATACATTGTTCCTCTGAATGGTCCTATTACTACAACTAAGATCAAGGATGCTGAAAGTAATATAAGAGCTAAGGATACATTGCTGAGTGCCCTTACTGATGTAGTAATGACTAATGTGATGGGATTGCAGACTGGACATGAGATTTGGGTGAAGCTGGAAACCTTGTATGAAGGAGATAAACATGTAAAAGTTTCTAAATTGCATAGCTTAAAAGGAAAATATGAGTTTCTAAGAATATTACATCCTTTATGGCTAAAGTGAATGATCTTATGTTGAACATTAGATGTGTCAGTGAAGTCCTTGAAGAAGATGAGATTGTGGCTAAAGTGTTGATATCTTTGCCTCCTAGTTACAAACATAAAGTTTCTACTATTGGTGAGATCCAAACTGTGACAATCGTGACAAGAGATATATTGGTTGGAAAGCTTGCTTCTTTTGAGTTGAGAAAACTTGGTGAATCACATGGTAAAACTAAGATTGCATTTAAAGCTATTGTAGCCGGGAAGCAGAAGTATGATCTAGGACAAAGTTTAACTAGGGCTTCCAAATATGAAAGAGAAATGAGAGAGATGAAAGAACAAGAAAGAGAATTGGAAGAGATTGAAGAACTTATTGCCAAAAGATTGCCTAAGGGAGCTAGTAAGTATGAAGGGAAGTTACCTTTGAAATTTTTGTATGCAATAAGATTGGTCATTTTGCTTCTAGGTGGCCTGAAAGAGCAGAAAAAGTGTCAAAGTAAGATAAGCCTTACAAGCCTAACCAGAAGAATAGATATAAGAAAAAGTGTTATTATGTTGTTGATGAAGGTGTGACTGATGAGGAATCTAAGAAAGGGAACTCAGAAGATGAAGTTGTGTTCATTGCTATCAAGGAAGATGATCTGGTATCTGCTGATTCCACAAGATGTATTGTTGAAGAGAAAGCTTTGGCTACTAAGATTGATGAGAAAGATGAATGGGTAATTGATTGTGGTTTTTCACATCATATGACAGGTGATAAAGGTAAATTTGTGAATATGGAGAAGTATGATGGCGATGTAGTGATATTTGGAGACAATAAAGCTTCTGTAATTTGTGGTAGAGGTTCTATTTCTCTTGATGGTAAGCATAATACTACTGATATTTTATATGTTGAAGGTCTGAAGCATTAAATTTTGAGTGTTGGATAGATGGTTGATAAGGGATACGATTTGCAATTTAAGAATGAGAAATTTAAGATCTTGAATAGCTTCGATATTGAGATTGCATCAGGACTAAAACTAAAGGAAATATCTTTCATTTGAATGTTGGTGAGGAAAGTTGCTTGATTGCTTAGATTGCTGAGAGTTGGTTGTAGCATAGGAGAATGTGTCATGTTAACTTTTACTGCATGATTAAGATAAGTTCTACGGAAGATGTTAGAGATTTTCCTAAGATTGTGAAGCCTACTAATACGGTATGTAAAGAATGTCAATTTGGAAAGCAAACAACAATTTAATTCAGGAGAAACCTATATAAATCTAATGGATTGTTAGATCCTGTGCATACTAATTTTTTTGGACCTTATACAATGAGAAGCTTGCAAGGTGACATATATGTTATGTTGTTGATTGATGACTATTCTAGGATGATGTGGGTCACTTTTCTAAGGGAGAAATATAAAGCACTAGAGAAGTTCAAAATAGTCAAAGCTAAAGTGGAGACAAAGACTGGATTGAAGCTGAAGTGTATGAGGTATGACAGAGGTGGAGAATTTACCTCTGGAGAGTTTAATTCCTTTTGTGAAGAGCATGGAATCAGGAGATAGAACCCCTCAACAGAATGCAGTTGTTGAAAGGAAGAACATAATAGTTTTGGATGCTACTAGAACTATGTTAATTGAAGGAAATGTCCCGAATATCTACTGGAGAGAAGTTGTTAGCACTGTCATATACACACTCAACTAGGTGCATATAAAAGGTCATTCTAGTAAGACCCCTTATGAACTATGGTTTGGTCATGTTCCTACTGTTAGATATTTCAGAATCTTTGGAAGCAAATGTTATACCAAAAGAGATGAGGATATTGGTAAATTTGATGCAAGATGTGATGAAGGAAATTTTTTGGGATATTCTACTAAGAGCAAATCCTACTGGTATTACAACAAGAGACTAAGAAAGATAGTAGAAAGTGTAGATGTGAAAGTTGATGAGAATCATGAGAACAAAATTAGAGCATGCAGATATGAGTATGATGATCAAGATGTTACCTCAAAGCAAGTACACATGAAGCAGAGTGATCCAGAATAGATAGTAATTCAAGATGTTGTTGCTGGTGAAGAAGTTCAAGAGATTGAAAATCAGAATAATTAGAAGACCACTAGGTATGGAAGATTAAATCATCTAGAAAATCAGATTATTGGTGATAAGAATAAAGGTGTGATGACTTGGAGAAGGATTTTTGCTAAAGAGACATGTTTGATTTCTAAAATTGAGACTAAAGATGTTACTGAAGCTTCTAAAGATGAAAATTGGGTAAAAGCTATGGAAGAAGAGTTAGATCAGTTTGAGAAGAACAAAACATGGGAACTTGTTTCGAGACCTAAGGACAATAATGTAATTGGTACTAAATGGGTGTTCTGGAATAAGATGAATGAAGATGGACAAGTTGTTAGAAATAAAGCAAGACTGGTATGTAAGGGATATTCACAAATGGAAGGTATTGATTTTGAGGAGACTTTTGCTGCGGTAGCTAAAATTTAAGTTGTGAGACTATTTATTGCATATGCTACTCATAAGAAATTTAAGGTATATTAGATGGATGTGAAGTCAACCTTTTTGAATGGTGAATTGGAAGAGGAAGTATACATTGAGCAACCGGATGGATTTTCATTGACAGGTGAAGAAGACATGGTATGTAGATTGAGGAAAACATTGTAGGGACTTATGCAAGCCCCTAGAGCCTGGTATGCTAGATTGGACAGGTATTTGATGAAATTGGGATTTTATAAAGGTACTACTAATAGTAATTCGTACTTCAAAATTGATAATGATAATATTTTGATTGTTGAAGTCTTTGTTGATGACATTATTTTTGGAGGAGATGATGATTTGAGTAAGAAATTTGCTGATGATATGCAAAAATAATTTGAGATGTCTATGATAGGTGAGATGAAATTCTTTTTGGGATTGCAAATAAACAGATTAACAAAGACATTTTCATATCTCAATCTAAGTATGTGCAGGAATTGTTGAAGAAGTTTGGGCTAGATGATTCCAAACCTGTTGGAAATCCTATGGTGACTGGTTGTAAGATGACAAAAGATGATAAAGCTCTAAAGGCTAACCAAATATTGTATAGATCTATGATTGGTGGGCTGCTTTATTTGACTTAGACTAGGCCTGACATTATGAATGTTGTATGTCTTGTTGCAAGATTTCAGGTTGACCCTACAGAAAGTCATGTTACTACTGTGAAGAGGATATTTAGATATTTGAAGGGAACAATGGATTATGGTCTGTGGTATTCGAAGGAAGATGATTTCACTTTAAATGCTTATACTGATGTTGATTGGGCATGTGATGTTGATGACTAAAAAAGTACTACTAGTGGAGCATTCTTTTTGGGAAATAAGTTGGTTGCTTGGACAAGTAAGAAACAAGATGTTATTTCTTTATCTACTGCAGAAGCTGAATACATTGCTACTATTAGCAACTATAATTAGGTTATTTGGATGAAGCAGATGCTAAAAGATATTAGAGTTGTTTATGATGAGCCTATCGTTATCTATTGGGACAATTCTATTACTATTAATATTTTTAAGAATCCAATGTTGCATTCTAAGACAAAGCATATATCAATTAAGTTTCATTATCTGAGAGAGAAAGTCAGTGATAAGGAAGTCAAATTGGAGTACATCTCTACAAAGGAATAGATTGCAGATATCTTCACTAAGCCTTCTCCTGTAGATACATTTGTATATCTGAGAGAGAAGTTAGGGGTGATTTCCTCTCCTACTATGAACTAGATGCATTGAGTTGCATCGATCTGGTGGACTTCACTATCTTATTATGTTATCCAGATTGATGAGTTGGTGTTGTTGCTCCAAGCAAGTAGTCAGTGTTTGGTTCAGTTGTTCAGATTTATGAGTTTTTTTTCTTAGGGGGAGAGAATAATGATTTGTATATGTGTCTTTGGTATTGTTGTGAAAGGGGGAGAAGAGCATGTGAAAAACCCTTAAGGGAGAGTTGATCCTTATGATCTTAGGGGGAGATTGTTGGTTGATTTTTTTCTTTGCATTGATTGTTTTTCACATTCATATGTTGCCATCAATGCCAAAAGGGGAGATTGTTGGATATTAGAGTTGTTAGGATATGTTGTTGTCATTGATGTCAACATATTCTTGTGTTGGAGAGAATTGGTTTGTTGCAGAGAGTTATTTTGGTGACCTATTAAAGATGTGCTAATGCAGTTTAATTGGTTTTGAGATACCTATCTCTAGTTGATTTTGTATGAGTTTCATGATGTTATGTGGTGATTTGATCGAGTTATGAGGTCCCATATGTGGATTGGTTTTTCAGTGTTCTGTGTTGTTGAGCTTTGGTATTTGATCCATATTGCTCTGGAATGATTATATCTTGAGTTGCAGATTTTGGAGATTGTTTAGGATGTTCATTCATGTCCTCAAATCAGATGGTTCATGATTTGGAACTTCACAAGCATATCTCTCAGTTTGTCAGTTGGTGTTCTTGAGCTTTGGTGATGGAATAATGATGAATCTTGTTATCCAAGATGTTGCGGTGATTGTAGTGGAATTCATGTTGCTTGTTGATGTTCTTTTATCATTTCCTATCCATTTTGGTGGTCCACGTTGATCGTGGTGCGCGTTATTGAGGATTTTATTGGTCAAGTGGTATTCTTCGTGTTATGTGACATATACGGTGGTGTAGCATATTGCAGATGATCTTGGCTAATTATTTGATGGTGTAGCATGTTTGAGGATTTGATTTGGGTCCATGTTATGTCCTTGATGAAATTGTATTAGTCCACTTATGGATTTATGTATCATGTGATGTAATTTTGTAATTAGGTCTTATGTGTTGAGCCGACCTTGAGGGTAAGGTTGATGAATTATATAAATAGGTGATGTAATCATGTTATTTGTATGTCTACGAGTGTCTTCAATTGTGTTTATGATCTGAGAGTATATTATATGTGTGAACAAGTGAATTTATCATTTGGAAGTGTGGAAGAGAAGGGAAGAGTTGTTATGCAGACATTATGCTTAATCAGAAGTATAATTAGGCATTTGTAGATGTTATTCTTTCAGTTCATGTAATCCAAATTGTTGTCCAGTCTTTGTAAGGCAGTGAGCCTTCCTCAAGGTTGTATCCTTTCTTTTTTTTGAGCAGTGAGTCTAGGCAGTGTGCATGAATGCATGTGCATTCCCCATTGTAATTTTTACATACACTACTGTAGAGTATCATCTTATTGTGGGTAGGTTCCCATCGTGGCTTTTCCCTTAATTGGGTTTTGCACGTCAAAAATCATTGTGTTGTGTTTTGTTGAGTGGTATTAATAATTGCTATTGTTTTTCTTAATCAAATCTAAAGTTAAGGTTAATTGGGTTGAGTTTGGTGAAAATTGATTCACCCCCCCTCAGTTTTCCTGCATTGTTGCTTCCCAACTATCAACATGATTGCCCATCAAAATTAGTGGCATGTTGCAAGGATCAAATGAAGAGAACATAGAATGTGAATACACCATATGATGAGAATCTCTTTAATCTAGAAGCCATCTCCTTGAATCATGACTTGTAAAGAACAAAGAGCTTGTCCTTTACTTGTCCAAAAAGTGTGACTCTTTCCCTTATCAAATTCTACTTGTTTGGAACAAGAAGATGAAGTAGACATTCTAGAAGGCAAAACTGATTCTATTCTTCTCAAGAAGATGCTTCAATTCATCAATATCATTCTTGTAGCAATGGTGTTCATCATGTACTAACTTCATGCAATACACACAAGTAAGCTTCTCCTTATTATATAATTTTTCCTTCTTTGAAGAAGGTGAAGAATTGCCTTGTTGTGGAGAGGCTGATTGTGCTTTATCCTATTGTGTCTTGGTTTTGGACTGATTCAGCTTCTTGTTGGAACCCTTTCCTTGATTTCCTTGATTAGCCACTAAATCTTTTGTTCTTTGAAGACTTGATAATCCCCATGCTTATCAACTTTTATCACTCTTACATCAATATTTCTGTAAATGCATCAAATAATGGTATAATGAAAGAACTACCCACTATCAAGTGATGGGTTTGGAAGATAGAAACAAATGTTGCATATTTTGATGGAAGCTTTTCCAACAAATTGTAGACCAACTGTGAAACTTTCTTGTTAATGCCACAATCCTTGAGTTGTGCTCTTAGCTCATTTACTTTAGTGGCAGTCTTAGATTGTACCTAGATTATTGGGATCCAAAATTGTGAGATCATGTCAAGATGATAGCCCCTAATCTCATCAACTTGGCCATACAATTCACCGAGTATGTCCTGAGAATCTTTAATTATTTAGCACTTTTCAATGTGAAAGATGAGATCATTTGATACATATTTCCTCAAATTTCCAAGAACCATAGTATTTTTATTGAGCCACTCTATTTGATAATTATGATCATCTTTAGGATCAGGTGGTACCACAATAGTTCCATCAATATAATGAGTTAATCTTTTTTCCATTAAATTTTTAAAAGCATCAATTTTTCAAGAAGCATAGTTACATGGAGTTGAAAGAGGAAACTTAGGAGAACCCATAAAAACAAAATGAAAGAGCACAAGATAAAGAGAGGCACAATAACACAAGACACCCCCCCGAATTCACTCAATCAAAGAAATCCCCCCCCCCCCCAAAGGATGATTTCTGCACTTTATACTTCGTACGTGTAAAATGACCACTTGTAAAACAAGACAAGGTGGACTTTTCATTTCAATGTTTACAACTACCTCAAGTAAGATATAGAAAACTAAAATGACAAATGCAAAAGACTAAATTAAGATACAAGCATTACAAGTGCCAAAATGGGCCAAAAATGACCATATTCTGAAAGTACAATTTCTAGTTGTAGTCAATTTTTTACCACATTGTCCAAATTAGCATCTTTATAAGTCATATGTCTTATTCAACAAATTTTAAGGGGTTTTAAAGAATTAAGAGGGAAAAATAATAGCAAGGAGGGATTTTGGTTTTATATTGTCAAATAAATGCAACATGTATTATGTTTTATTTATTTCAAAATCCAACACAAAGCCTTCTTTCACGTAGCATGAAATCAAAAAAGGTCCTTTTAGCATGTGGAGGGAAGGTTAAAATTGAAAATTAAAGTCTGAGACTGCCTTTTCCATTTAGGACTCTTTACCATGAAAGCTTATCCCCACAACAGGGGTAAAATTAGGGTTTTGTGTGGAAGCTTAAGCTGTTGTGAAGGGATAACATGTTCTTCTATGAGTTTCCCATATGCAACTCCAAAATGGAAACCATGAACAAGGAAAGATCCATGGGTTCAAGTAAAGCATTATGTTAGATAGCAAGGAGTTCTCATGATTAGTGTGAGTTTTTCTAACTAATGAGTTGGGTTTAGAACTACACGCTATAACCACAAAGGAAGTGCTTGGAACTTTGTATTCACAAAGAGAAGATCTAGAAAACCACTCCAAGTGACAAGTACATATTCAAGATTATTCAAGGCTTTTTGAGGTGCAGTTCCAAGCATATAGGCTGGTTTTATTCTCGCTTCTATTTGAGATTCAAGCACAAGATTGTATGATTTCTATGGGAAGAGGATGTATGAAGCTATGGTACCCATTTATGGATATGATTGTCTTATTTATTCTTTTTGAGTTTGCTTTAAAATATTTCTATTTTTCTTTTTATGGGTGATGTTTGGATGTGCTATTATCATGTGAGCAAAGGCCATCTCCAAAAGATAGTGCAAAATTAATCCATGCACAAACAAGATGTTGCAGACCCAAAATAGAGATATAGTAGCTAACAAGGATAGTTGTTTTGCAAATAATGAAAGTAGAAGCATAGTGAACCCATATTGTCATAGAGGAAAATAGATTGTGATAGGATTTCATAACATTAACAGTTCTAGGGATTTCAAAGATTCATCAAAGCTCAAAGATTAGATCTTGGAGTAGAAGGTTGCAAACAATAAAGCATAATCATCATATATAGTCAAAAGTAACATATGCCTAGTAAATATTGAAAAAATGTCATAGATATAGTCATTAGTGCCATGAGTTATAGGGTTTTTGTTAGGAATATTAATGTTTACATTATATTTTTGGTGTTAGTAATTATGTAAATGTTAGTGTTTAGTAATATTATTGTTATGTTAACAATAATATATATTATGGTTTGGAGTTGTTTTAAAAACTCATATGTTTTGAGTTGTGTATTGTTATGTGAGTAACGTTACTCACAATTAAATATGGATTTGTGGAGATAACCTCTCCTTGAATATAGGAGTAGACTCTCCTATATATATGCAATATAAGCACACATTATTTGATATTAAAATATTGAAAGCTTCATTTGTCTCGACCCATTTTTCTATTATGATATCAGAGCTTGGATAGCCTTTGACTCTCTCATGAGAGGGGCTAGAACATGAGATTAATTTAATTCTTCTAGCTATAGGATTAGAGTCATTTAGATGTGTGAAGTTTATTATTTTTGTGTTAGAAGATTGCAAAAATTACTATGTAGAGATGAAGAGTAATTGATGCTTTTTTTATCAAAGTCATTGAACATACCATTTATACAACCATATTCAAGATTTAAGCCAGGTGGACTTGTTGGTGGTTAGCATACTATTCAGAAAGTAGTGCTTTGTGTGGCACAAATGCTATACATCTTCATTGGTCAAGATCTATATGAATTTGGTTGCATACATTGAATTGGCTTATTCTAAATTTCTGCCAAACCATCTATTTGGTTGAGGCGGTTTGAAGTGCTTCTTGCACTGGCATCTTGAAGATGCGATACTTAATTAATTTGGTGGATTAGATCAACTTTATCTCAACAAATATCTTTTGCGTTGAATGGTACATAATGACCTATGCCACAAAAAGGATGGAAGAAAGAATGATGAAGTCCAAGTTGGGTAATATGTTCTTAATATATTCTGTAAATTAAAGTTAAAAGTTTTAATAGTTTATTATTACAAGTTCATAAGGGGATATTTTGTTTCATGATTATGTTGTATTCTTTTGGAATAGAGTAATGTTTTCTCAAAACTTAGAAGTGTCTTTTTTTTTTTTTTATCAATAATAAAATTGTTTCAATTATACTTGGATGCATTATTGTTTGTACACAATGTCCATTATGGGCGGCATTATAAAACTGAGCCTCAAAGATAAATTTGCTAGTTAATTCATGAAGTTGGAGGAGATTTAGCAACCTCTTGTGAAAAACTAGCAATGGAGTTACAAAATTGCATTAGTGACAAAACAATTTGTGCCAAAACGACTAAAGCCAAAATCAATTTCTAGGTGGAATTGACAACCATTTCATATCATTATGATCAAAGTGGCAATGATCTCCAATGATGGCTGCATATGTGACAACAAAGACTTTTTCTCAATATTTTTAATTTGTGGTTGGATGTGTATGTCCATGATCACATTTTCTTAGTTGTTTGTGAATGGATGTGTTGGTCCCCATTCACAAGATGATGTGAGTGATTGGATGTGTTTGTCCCCAATCACTATTATTGGTTGTTTGTGAATGGATGTGTTTGTCCCCATTCACAAGATGAATGGATGTGTTTTTCCCTAGTCACAAGAATTGGTAATTATGATTGGATGTGTTTGTCCGTGTCAGTCACCAATGATGGGGCCACTTATCAGCTTTGGTGGCACTTTATTTTCTAGTATCCAACATGATATGTTTTGTTTTTTTAGTGTTCCTAGTTGTGTGAATAAGTGGAATTTCACATTTTGGGGGGGACATAACATCAATGTTCCATTTCTATTTTGCGCTAAATTAGCTAAACTCAAGGGCAACTTCTAGTGGCAGTGGTAGTTTCTTATGTTGTTCGAGATCATCTAGCAACGGTCAATCCAAACAATGACTACAATTAAGAACATTTGGTTCTCATATATGTAATGTGAAATCATTCCCTATTTTATTTTGTGTGAGTTTAATTTCCTATATTTCCCCCCGAAGTTGGAGAAATATAAAAACCAATGTAAGTTAGTTCATGGATCTTGAAAGGGTTTGCGGGAGGATCTAGAAAACAACACGAGGTGGACCGATGATGGAGGTTCCTATTCATGTCAAGGTTTGTGGTAAGCCTGTTTAAAACCATGGCAGGAGAGAACCTTTCTTTTGGATCAAGGTCATGAGTCACATATTTGGACATGCCACATGGGTGAGCATACTGCAAAAGAGTGTGTGAATGTTTTTCTACCATGTAAACATTAAGGGGGGGAATGTTAGGAAAATTAATGTATACATTATATTTGAGGTGTTAGTAATTATGTAAATGTTAGTGTTTAGTAATAATATTGTTATATTAACAATAATATATATTATGGTTTGGAGTTGTTTCAACAACTCATATGTTTTGAGTTGTGTATTGTTACGTAACAATCACAACTAAATATGGATTTGTGGAGATAAAATCTCCTTCAATATAGGAGTAGACTATCCTATATTTATGTAATATACCTTGTATGGAATAGAGAAGTGGAAGCACATATTACTTGATATTTATTTATTGAAAGGTTCATTTGTCTCGGTCCATTTTTCTATTAGTTTTTGCAGTCATCATAATATTTGATAGTCACATAGCAGAGAAAGGAAGATCATATGGTAATGTGCAGACAAAAGGATAGTAGATAATGGTGTATAGAGGTGATTGTCAAGGAGTCTTAAAAGGGCCATTAGGATAGTCATAAAAAAAGTTAGATACAACCATTATACCATAATAGAGTGTCAAATTAAGAAAGACAGTAAGAGATCACGAGAAAATCCTTCATAGATTGTGATGAATAGAGATACTAAACATAAAACTTCTTTCCATATGAGGAAACACCAAGATATCAATCATGGTCAGGACAAGAGATTTGAATTCATAACAGTAAAAGTAATGGTTAAATGTTAGGGTTTTGTAGTAGTAAAGCCAGTGAACAAGGATCTCAAACCATATAAGGGTTTGATCACAAAACTAAGAAGCATCTTGATTGTCTTATCATAGTCCATTATAGCTCCCTCATCCAATAGGCTTTGGTACCGGTCATATAAGATCATTGTAGTAGCTTCTATCAAGAGACAATGGAGAACTCAAAATAATACATCAATAGCCTTATGATAGTAAATCCTTCACCACAAAAAATAAATGTCAAACCCAGAAATTATATTAGTGAATACAACCCTTTAAGGCCACCATGTTGCAATCATAGGGAAAAGAAGGATTGCCATAGTATGTTACAAGGGTCAAGTAGACAAAAAAAGGGTGAATAAGATAGACTTATATCAATCATAACAACATAAGAAGGCCCAAGATAGTGAAGCAATCATCAAAACATTAAGACAATGATAGAGAGTGAAGAGAAATTTACTATCAATAGTGTTAGGGTAATTTCCAAAATATACCTAGGTCAACATAGGGATATCACAATAATTGTTTCAATAGGCATTAATGTATTAGTGCACCAATGACAATAAATAAGGGTTTTTCTTGTAATAGCCAATAGAAGAGGCTTAAGGCACATTAAAATCAGTCACAAAACTCTTTGTATCAAGCCTTAGACAGCATCATAAAGAGAAACCCATCAATCATCATTGCAAATCATAATAGTCTCAGCTTTGTGTTTAGTATTCACATTTTCAGATTAGATGAAGTTTTGTGACATGTATGAATAAGACAATGATTTGAACAATGATAGCGCTCAACTCGTTATGTCTCACAAAAATAAAATAAAGAGGAATAACTATAATAGTCATATGAAGGTTTGCTAATGGCCAAAGTTTGAAAGAAATAATGCACAAAGAGCATAAAGGTCATGATCTTGACTAGCAGCAATGAGTAAAGTCATGAAGACCTCCAAAATGTAGTAAAATAGAAAAGAGTCTTAGTCAAAATATATCATATTGATATCAAATAAGCATTCATGGTCCTCATAAGATTAGGATACAAAACACACAAAATCATAAAGCATTCCTAGTCATAACAGTCATTTCTAGAGAAGTAGTTAGTTTATAAAGCTCATCAAAAGGATGATTAGAGAATCCATCCATCCTAAGGTTGATAAAAGCAGTGAGAAAGATGCCTTAGAGAGTAGCTATCTGAGCAGCCCCATGAACAGTTTAGAAGAAAGAGTGTTTGATAGTACCATTTGTATCGAAAGAAGCTTAAAGAGAGCCTCTAGACACTGAATAAAACCAAAAGTCTTTGTAATATATGGAGGATGGAAAAGAAAAAGGTAGGGCATATCTATTTCAAGACAGTACCCAAGTCATTCAAAGCATGATACAATATAAAGGCAATGAGTAATCCTTCAAATTACCAAAGACAATGAGCATCCACAAAACATAGATAGAGTAATCATCGAAGCAGTAAAAATACAAATTCATGGTAGTAATTATGAAAAAGGGATAAATATAATTTCATCAAATCAAACTTAAAGTCCTTATATCATGCAATTTTATCATAACCATGAGTTGTTACTAGCTATTAAGGAGAAGGAAAGGTGTGATTGACTTCATCAACAATTTAGCCTTAAAATGGGTAAGTTTTGATACAAAAGAGGTAGTTATACCTTAGTTCACACTTCCTCATGGGTCAACCATCAGTTAGTAGAACTTTTGGAGAAACCTAACTCCAACTACAAGAAGTTTTGACTCCTTTCTTCAATTTTTTTACCTCAAATTTGACCAAGGAAAGATATTTCATGAAATTTGGAGATTTAATTGTTAGCAAGAGACACTACATAGGTTATCTAGTGTTGTCATTGATGGTAATCCAAGCCAGTGTACCCATCTGCAGTGGATGATTTGCTCATACTGGAAGTCAGATTGGAGATTGGATTATGTCTGACAAGCTTAGTTTAGAGCATATGACAGTGTTTGATATTTTGGTTAGTATTTTGTTTTAGGTTAACAATTTGTGTTACAGATTAGAGGGATGCTATATGCATGTCTAGGATACCTTATTCTAGAATTTTAGCCTCCGGTGATGATTGGTGTGTGAGTTAGAAGATCGGTATATGGGTTTTCTGGTTTGACAGTGCAATACAGTTGACTAGCATGATAAATCTTTGTGCGGATTTGATGGTGCAGTTTTGATGATTGTTTTTGTGATTGGGGATGTTTAGCTGACATATGTGGTAGTGTGTGTTTTATTGTTTTGGTCCGCATTAGCATTTGAGTTCAGATTTTGCCGCCAGTTTGTACACATTTGAATAAAGTGTTAAATGTTCTTGAGCTGACATGTATCCGATATGATTTCTTGTTGCGGATATATAAGGGAGATTGTTTTGATCATTTTGGAGATGTGGAAGGTGTTAGTGATTAATTGTGCATATTTTCACATGTACAGGTTAGATATTGATGCTTCGGATTATAGCAGAACAATGTAATAGAGTAGTGAGAGTTGGTGTATGAAATTCATGTATTGTGCTTAATCAAAACTGTACTTTGGCATTTGTAGATGTTGTTCATCAGTTCAAATAATTTTTAATCTTTGTATTTGATTTGTAGGTAGTGAGCCTCTCTTTTTCGAGTAGTGAGCTCTAGGTAGTGTGCCCGAATGCATGTGCATTCCCCAATTGTAATACTTATATACTTTTGTAAAGTATACTTATATTGTGGGTTCATCCCCACTATGGTTTTTCCCTTAATTGGGTGTCCATGTACAAAAATCTTGGTGTTATGGTGTTGTGGTTATTTTCTTTATGTTCTTGCATCTTTCTTTTGTTAATATGCATTAAGTGGTTGAAATAACAATTTAATAAATTTAAAGATTACAGAACATTGATTCAACCCCCCTTCTTAGTGTTCCTTGATTCCAAAAATTGGTATCAGAGTCTGGTTCCTTGGAAGAAGTATAAGAGCTTGAGGAAGATTCGGGAAGCTGGTTCAATGGATTTTGGTAGTCTTCATCAACAACTCCTAGTTGCACTAGATGATCTTGATTAGTCCAAAATTGAAGTCCAGGAGTTGCAAGCAAACCTTAGGGATGCTAAAAATTTCATTCTATCATTGAAAGAGGAACTAAACAAGTCTAGGGAAAAGAGAAAGGAACTTTGTGATCAACTAAAGCAAAAAGAAAGAAAAAGAATGGAAGATGGTCACCTGAGTCAAGCTTTGAAGGAGAAGACAAAAGAATGTGAGAAGCTTGCAAAAGATAATGCAGTCTTGAAATGTGAGATGAAATCTATAGTGATGGGGTTGACCAAGGAAATTGAGGGAATAAAGAATAATGAAGAGAATCTTAATCAGTTATTGAAAGAAATATCCGATGAATGCAACAAACTTGATTGTGAGATTGGCCAACTAAAGCTTGATTTGGAACAATCCAAACACAATGAGGAAGAGCTTGAAAGGTGGATTGTCTTAGTCATGAACTTGTGACTTCATATGAGTACAAGGAGAAGTTCAATATTATCTCAGCTAAACTTGCTATGATTCTTGAAACCCCGAGGAAGGGACATAACAAGCAAGGTCTTGAATTTGAGAGAGATGAAAGCTTTAGATCTGGTCAAAGAAATCCTAAGTCAGAAAATCAGAAGAACAAACCTAGAAGGTCTTCAGTAAGATAAACTAATGCTCAAATTTTCAATGGTAATTTATTTGTTTGTAAAAAATTTGGTCATAAAGCTAGTCAATGTAGAAGTAGAATGAATCATAATGGTCCATCTTTCTCTGATTAATGTTTCAAATGTAATTAGTATGAACATAAATACAATGAATGAAAAAGTATGATGAATAACTCTTTGAATAGAAGGAATATTAGATGTTATGCATGCAATAGGTTTGGTCACATTTCTAGTCAGTGCATCAAGAGGAAATCAAGGGAATTATGGGTTTGGATAGAGAAATATTGTGTGCTACAATTGCAACAAATCTAGTCACATTGCAAGATTCTGCAGAAGCAAGAATTTGAATAGGAATGGTTCGACAAACAAGAACAAGAATGTGTAAATAGATGATAAAGGAAAAGTGAAAGTGGATGAGATCAGGAATCAAATGAAGAAGACATGGGTAAAGAAGAGTGAGACTAATGCAGGGAATGGGTCCGCACTTGAATATGGTGTTGTAAATTCCTCATGAAATTAATTTAAGGCCTCTGGACTAGGGGGAGCTTTCAAGAAGATCCTATTCTCCCCTACGAGTAGTTGGTGCCAACATCTAGTAGATTGTCAGTAGTTGCATTAGGGTATTGTAGATGATTGGGAAGAATCTCTGGAAGTGATAAGGTAATATTGAAGATCTGCAGATGAATTTGTGTAAAGAAGTCTATGAAGCAAGGGTATCCGAAAGGTTAGGGCAAGAGCATTTTTTGCACTAAAAAGTTAAGTGTACGGATGATAAAAAGCAAATTAACCTTGTCATTTATCACTTTTTGTTCAAAGAGAAAGAGGTTAAGAGTGCCCTACAAGTAGATTCTCGAGAGATTGAAGTATGAAAGTGATTCCGTGCAAAACCCTAATCTGGTGTGAAAGCTATTCATCTGTGAAACTTTTCAAGTTGCAATTTTTGAAAATGGACACTTCATTGGTCGTTGATATTACTTAGAGATCTCACCCTAAATTCAAGAACCACCCATTTAAATCTATTGAGGTGGACCCTCTAGGCGCAATTTCCTTAGTTCCATATGGCATTTTTTATGTTGAAGATATTGGGGCTTACATTCATGCAAATCTTGAGGAGATAGGAGGCTCAAAACTATTAAATATGTATTCTAATCAATTATAAGGAGGGGATTTCAGGCTTAAACTAGACTATAAGGTATTGGAGGAGAATAACTTTGTGTAGATTGTCAATTTTCCCATATTTGAAGAAAATGAATGGGTCCACTATGTTTTGAGATGAATGCATGATGAGTTTATGTCGCTAAGCAAGCCATTTAAGATTACCAAGAATTCCATCAGGGTCGTAACTGGTCAATGTTCATCTAGTGATTTGCCCACGCTGAAGTCTGTGAAGAACCAACTCATTACTGATACAACCGATTCAAAATTTGACAAAAGCACAATGACAATCAATGATATACTCGAGCATGATATAAAATTTTCCTCCATGGTGATTTGGTACAAGATCTATCACTTTATCTGGGAAAAATCTATATCTGGTATTGAAATATATGCAGCTTATGAGATGATCAAGGAAAATTAAAAATATGAGTTTTGTGAGTTGCTACAAAGTGAGCTAATGAAGAATCTGACCAAGATAAAGAAGGACAAGAATAACCCATTCAAGTATGGTACCTTGATCTTGTGCTTATTCATTTTCTTCATGAATGAGGTTCCAAGAATCGAGAATGTACAATGGGCATATGATAGACCGATAGCTATTCAAATCAGAGAACTTTTATATACCATTGGTAACAATAAGGCCCAAAAAGATTCTCTTTGGGGTTATTTCAAAAATTTTGAAGGTATGATGTAAGATAGGGAAAGAATCCCTAAATCAATTGTTGAGAAGTATAAGGACTCTTTATGCTTCATGGTTGATACAAATCAGTGCCTAATGAAAATAATAGAAGATAGGACAATTTGGATCATGCCCATGGGGTATGAAGTTGATGCATAGATTCTTGAGTTGTATTCTCAACATCTCTTGAGAAAGCCTATTGAATCCTCAGAGGAGAGATTTGGCACATTTGCAGAGAAAGATTTATAGTTGCATGGCCAGTTCAAAAGACCTAAGATAGTCTAAAAAGTTAGAAAAGAAGTTGAGGAGTATGCGAAGAGTATTAGAATTACAAAAGAAGAAGTCCGAGAGGAAAGGAAGAGATCTCAACAAGCTAAAGAGGAGAAATCCACCAAGGCAAAATCTACTATTCAGGGAGCCCCTTCTAGTAAGCCAAGGAAAACTAGAAGCTCTGCACCCTCATCTAGTTTCTGCTAAGCTAGCTAGATCTGAGAAATCATGAGTCAAATAATCCGGTAAGGAAGGAAAGAGAAAGAAGGCTAAAAGTTCAAGAGAATATGTAACTATTAAGGATGATGAGGAAACAAAGTCTGATGATGTAGCGTAAGAAATCAAGACAAAGGGAACCAAAGCAACAAAAGTCTCTAAAGCCAAGCCATCCGGTGAAGATAAGGCAAGTAAGAAAATGAAGACAGATAAAATACTTGAATACATTGAATACATTGAATAGGGCTCTTATAGAAATCATGTTTGAAATTACAAAAATCCTATATAATCTCTTAGAGATGAGGAGAGTTAATGCCAACACTGAGGAGGAAAGAATTAGAGAGAAAGTGTTGACAAGTTTATGCCCTATTATATCGGTTGAAGAGATGAATCATATATTTAAGGAAGCAAAAAGGGAGTTCAAAAGTAAAACTAGGGTGAATAAGCTTGTGATTGAGAAAACAGATGAAGTGGTGAAAGAGATAGAAAATATTGAAGGCAATTCTTGAAAAGAATAGATTTGATGTTGTCTTAGAAGAAGAGCATGGTGGTGATGATCATTCTATTCCATAAGTGTAGGAAGTGCACTCAATAGTTGAGAAAGTTGAAGTCAATGTTTCCTTTGTTTCAAAAACAAGATTTGGTGAAGAGATTAATAAATGCAATGAAGAAACAGTACAGGATGCAAGTGAGGATACTAATCCTCTAGACCAAACAAATGTGGAGTTAGTGAAGATGTCAGGTGAAGAAGCAGTGAAGGTGACTGAGGAGAAGCATATTGAAATCAAAGTTGAAGCAAGAGACACTATAGGGGTAGTAAAGGAATTCCTTAAGAAAGATAAGCTGGACTTGGATGATCCAGAATTGACTCAAGGGGCCATCAATTTGGCCTCACTCTCTCCAAACTAGAAACTAAAGTTTGCATCTTTCGATTAGGCCAAGGCAAGAGAGGAGATCCTCAAAAACAAACTTGGAGGAGAGTGAGTTGCTAGGTCTTACATCTGGTACCTTAGAGAAGTTAATGCCTGGATTTGTTAAGGACGCATCTAGTTCTCCCTCCGAACAGCTAAAAAGTCAGCTAAGATTAAGGTCCAGAATGAATTTAATGATATAAAAGATTCAGTGAATTGAAGAAGATGATTGTCAATGATAGGATTTTGTTAGACACTTGTATCAAGAGTATTCAAAGTGCCTTATTTGAAGGTGGTGTATTCTAAAAATCTTGTTTGTCATACTCCAAATTTTTTGAGGATATTGAGAAGTAGATAAAGGATAATGAGAAGTATATAGCAGGAATCTCTCAGTCATTTGATCCTTTGACCACTTCTGTGACCAGTCAAGAAAGTCAAGTTATATCATTACTTGATAAAATTAAGAGCCTAATGTATGATAAGGACAAGATCATTGGTAGAGTTGGTGAACTTTTGAGTCCGATTACTCCTAAGATGGATACAATGCTTAGTGCCTTCAAGGAAGCTCAAGATGCCATAGCCACAAATGATCCCATAGATCTTCAATTAGCAAAGATCCATGCATTTCTCTTCAGTGGTCTTATCTTAGTTTTGGAGTGTCTCAAGAAAGGTTGGGACAGTCACTTGAATTCATTGAAGAACACTTTTGCAGATATATTCAAGTTCATGTAAGTCTGTTTGTACATATGCTACTTTATATAGAGTTTTGGTATGAATTTTGGCATGTGGATCCCTGCCTTTTCCATTGATGTCAAAGGGGGAGTGTAGGATAGTGAAAATGTAATAATCATCTCAAGGGGAGTTTTAGATTTTTGGAGTTTTGAGCTTTGCAGTATGTGTCCAACACTTAGTTATTTTTCACTAAGTGTTGCCATCAATGCCAAAGGGGGAGATTGTTGGAAAGAGACACTACACAGGTTATCTAGTGTTGCATTGATGGCAACCCAAGTTAGTGTACCCATCCACAAAGAATGATTTGGTCATACCGGAAGTCAGATTAGAGTTTGGATTAAGCTTGGCAGGCTTAGTTCAAAGCGTTTGATAGTGTTTGATATTTTGGTTAGAATTTTGTTTTGGGTTAATATTTTGTGTTGTAGATCAGAGGGAAGCTAGATTCATGCTTGGGATACCTTATTCCAAAATTTTAGCCTCCGATGATGATTGGTGTGCAATTTAGAAGATCCAGTATATCAGTTTTTGGTTTGACAGTGCAATACAAATTACTAGCATGGTAAATATTTGTGTGGATTTGATGGCATGGTTTTGATGATTGTTTTTGTGATTGAGGATGTTTAGCCAACATATGTGGTAGTGTGTGTTGAATTTTTTTGGTCCACATTTGCATTTGAGTTTTGATTTTGCCGCCACTTTGTACACGTTTGAATAAAGTGTTAAATGTTTTTTAGCCAACATGTAGCCGATATGATTTCTTATTGTAGATATATATGGGAGATTGTTTTGATCATTTTGGAGATGTGGAAGTTGTTAGTGATAAATTGTGTATAGTTTCACATGCACAAGTTAGAGATTGGTGCTTTGGATTATTGTAGAATGGTGTAATAGAGCAGTGAGAGATGAAGTGTATGAAATTCATGTATTGTGCTTAATCAAAACTGTACTGGCATTTGTAGATGTTGTTCATCAATTCAAATAATCTATAATATTTGTATTTGAGTTATAGGCAGTGAGCCTCTCTCTTTTGAGCAGTGATCTCTAGGAAATGTGCCTGAATGAATGTGCATTCCCCAATTGTAATATTTCTATACTTCTGTAGAGTATACTTATATTGTGGGTTCATCCCCATCATGGTTTTTCCCTTAACCAGGTTTCCATGTACAAAAATCTTGGTGTTATGGTCTTTTGGTTATTATATTTATGTTCTTGCATCTTTCTTTTGTTCATATGTATTAAGTGGTTGAAAGAACAATTTAATAAAGTTAAAGATTGTAGAACACTAATTCACCCCCCCCCCCTCTTAGTATTTCTTGATTCCAATAGTAATCAAGGTGGAGAAAGCTAGTTGAGGCCAACATTGAGGAGACACCACAGTTCCTTCTAAACTCTTTCTCAAGAACTCCTCTATAAGTATCTTCTCTTCTATTTTTTCGGTGCCCCCTACTTTATTTTTTTAAACTGCCTATCCATATTAATAGAAAGTCCTTTTGTCTTTATCTCTCTTTCCCTATCGAAGAAGTCCTAGCATGTCATAAGTATGTTTGAAGTTCCCAAATTTCTCTTTCACCTGATATCATGATAGAAAGAAAGGTTAATGTTTGTCCGGTGACAACCAATAAACCCCACAGTTGCCACTTCTTATCCATTCCCAATACCTGACGCTTTCCCATGGAGCGATATTGGGGTATCAAAAGTTTTTATCTTCCTTTCTGGTGGTTTTCAAGTCAGCTTATGGTCGTGCAATCCACAATTCCCAAGAAATGAATCAAAAAGAGATTTGTAAGTACCATCATTAATGATAGATTAAATGGTTAAAGGCATGTAAAGGTGGCGGCATGAGTTGTAATTTTTGATATTATCTCCTTTTGCAGGCAGAATTTAATGCACCACCCTTAGAAGCTGATCAAGTAACACATGCCATCCTGAGTTTTCTTTAACAAAATGGTTTTGCCTCACAATAACTAGTTTTTCATTCATTAATCCTGACTTAAATTGGCTGAAAAGTGAGCAGGGGAATATTATTCAAGGTTTGCATGCTCTTGCATGGAAACAACAAACCAATTTTTCCAAGTATAGAAAGACTATTGTCTTATTAAGGAAAATTTATGAGAAGCCAAAAATCATGAATGACATCTCCAAGAAGAAATAGCTACCAAAAGAAATCATGGTGATTAGTTTTCAAGATAGCTAAGAAGATGGTGTTTAAGGGGAAAGGTCCCATGATACATCTAGATGTTGAACACATGCAAGATGACATTCTTTTCGAGCTGATCGACCTTGTTTAGGAGCTTAAAGAAGATGAAGATGAGTTTTTAGTAGTCCTATGGTTACTTATAGAAGAGGAGACAAAGGCAGAGATGATCGGCAATCAGATTGCTGGTCAGAACCCAGTGCGTGAGGAAGAAGTGTGAAGTTGATAGCTATTTATAATATGAGTTTAGTGTTAGTTCTAGTAATTTTTGTTTGTATCTGAAATCATGTTTAAAAGGTCATTTTCAAGACCATTAATCTAGAATGAACCATCTCTTGAAAACAAAAAAGGGGTTTTAGATATAAAGGGGGTAGATAGTAGAAAAATGAGGTGGGGTGGGGAAATTTAGGAAATCAAACTTTGTGTTCTTTTCTAAATGGCAAGTAGATTATGTTGTCTATCTTTGAATATGGAAATTTTGAAGTAGTTTATCTATATGATTAGACTTTGTGCTATAGTAGATAAGTTTTGTGTTCTTCTTATATGGATGCTTCCTATTCAGTTTTTCATATGATGAGTTGTTTTAAGGCTTGTTTCCCCTAATTTGTTCATTGTTGTATAATGTTCATCTTTGCATGAGTACTATATGACAATGGTTAGTTGATAATTATTTGGAGGGATTCTTTCATTATCTTTATCGTTGTTAACCTCACCTTTAGAACTTTCTGGTTAAAATTTAGGCCTTCCATCTTCCTGGTTAAAATAACACCTTGAAAAAACCCCAAATTTATATCATAAGAGGGATTTGCACCACTAAAATTTAGAGGAAAGTTGCAGAAAAATGAGCAACTTCTCCAACTGTTAATTAATGGTTTGTTCCCTGTTTTGGGCTAGGAATCATATTGTTATATTTTAAGGGGAACAAAATCTATTAACCAACACTTTCTAAGTTAATTCTTTCTTCTCTGCATATACACAATAGAAGATAAATGTAGCTCACATACTTTCAGACTAAAAGCATTGTAGTAGCAAGCATTATTCAGTTTTTTTAATAATTATTATTGACTCCTCAGAAAATTCTATTTTGTTCATTTTCATGTGGATGATTTGATCAAAATATTATGGTTTATTTCAAATCCTTTATTTTTGTCTCATTAATGCTTTGTAGAATAAGGAAATTCTTAGTAAAATTCAAGTTTTGTGCCGTGTTATTTGATTTTCAATAAGTTAAATGTTGTAAACACTTTTTTTTCAAACAACATTGAAAATATTTGAAACCTCCACAAGAAACATTTATGAATTCCATGGTCTTAGTTAGGTTGTGAATCAAATCTCAAATATTTTGAAGTTGATAACTCTTTTAAGACAGCATGTAGTAAAATCCACATTGGTGCATCACCTCCTATTAGTAGGAGAATTTCATTTTCAGAAAGCTTTCTTCCCCTTTTCTCAGTCAAAATTAGTTTTTATAGGAGGTTTCATCAAAGAACCAGCTCACTCTAGAGGTTTATTTCCACCATAGGCAACCCACAGGCATGGAAATCTTCCAATATTTCACAAGATTGCTGAGCTTTCAGCTTAAGCATCATGGGTGAAATCTTGGTGACAACAATTTTTGGGATGCTTGGTGGGACATATTTGAGCTATCTCAACTCAAAAAGATCCATTCTTGCTATTGTTTTGGTGTGAGCAACAATTATTCCAGCCTTTGGAGGTAGTAAATATCACACGTAGCGACTCATTTTTCTTGGTTTTAAGAAGATCCAATAAGTTGTAGCTTATGAGAAAGATTCAAACAAGGAAAAGTACAAAGCCTATTGAACATTCTCATTTATCACCACTAAAGAGGAAGAGTAAGGAAATAAAGTGTCAATCCTATGAGAATTCTATTAATACTGAGAGGGGGGGGGGGGGTGAATCAGTATTAATACCAATTTTAAACTTTAAACCCAAATCAAACTTACAACAAATCTAACTTCATTTACCACATATGCCAATTCATTAAACAGTACCGGTAATCACATATAAATCTATGATAAACTGCTATAACCAGTGTATTCAGAAATAATGAATAAACTAAAGATAATCAATAACATCACATGAAAATCATTCCACACATGAACACAATATTTTTGACGTGGAAACCCAATGGTGGGAGTTAGTACCCACAAATATTTGTACTCTTTTTAAGTACACCCTATTAGGAGAAGACCTTATTAGGAGTCACCTGGTTAAGGGATTTGGATGTGCAGCTTGATTAGGAGCTTAATGACATGTTAGGATCAACCTCGTGAGAGGATTTACCACTGTTTTTGAGAGCTACCCTATTAGGGGATATACAAGATTAAGGCCTGTCAACACCTACCCAGTTAAGGTATTTAATTTGATGTAATTATTAGAGATCAACAATGAAAAAGTGATCTGTTACTTGCACTTCTTAGCTTGCTAAATTAGATCCAATTATGCTTCACTACCTACAACTCTCAGGAAGATCTCACTCTTCTCTAGTATGGCCTCACACTCATCTCTAAGATCACTGACACAATAAACATCAACTAAGACAACATAAATAATGTTTTCCACTAGGTCAACCACTAAACCCTAAATTACATCATAGATCATCACAGATCTTTACAACTCATTTCAAATCATCATAATCAATTACAAATCAATATCATCCATTCAATGATCTTAAGTCATCATGAAAAGTCAATCTGGTACAAAGTCAAACCCTTAGCTCACTCTGCTAAGCACTTTGCACATTCCTAAGAAATTCGATCTCCAAACGCACCAAAAAATATTTCAAACATTTCACATGGTTTGTGTCGCGTTATCATCAACACGTAAACTTGTTATCAATCACCGCCATACCAAAAATCATTACCAATTTTATAATTTCTTCACCGATTCTAAAACCCTTCTTAAACCCTAGCAAAACTTCATCAGCAATTAGAAACATGCCTTTTGATAGTCATCACAAGACGCGGTTCTAGTCAGATACTCATTACCATGATAAAAGCTTATATTCCAAACCACAAATCACCAATCATCACCAATCATTCGCTTCAAGTAAAACATCTCTACATATATCGGTTAAAGTCCTATTTCACAAAATTTTGTATATTGTCGATAAACCCTCTCTTCGATGGACTGAATCACTCAAATGACAAACCAAACATCAAGAAACATTAGTTAACATCATTTAATATTAGTTTCCATGAATGCCAATACAAATAATTGATCAAGTCATCTAATCACAAAATCTCAATCTCTTTATCACAAATAGTCTTTTATCCTCTATCGGTGTAGTCATTAATCTTTAACTGCATCACCTCATCTGTATCAGTTATGCCAATCATGCCAACATAAAGAAGGCAACAAATCCAAAAAATTCATCAAATCAATCGATTCAAGTTTTGCCTATTCCTTTGATTTCTCAGCCTTTAGTTACAACTTACAATAATCCCTTGTTTTCAAGCTCTTCAACTCAAGTTCCAGTAAACCTACCTGTAAACCCAATGGCTCAACCAAGAGTCCATCCTTTTGTGCCTTTTAATCAGGGCAACCCATTGAACCTTATACAACATGATGATATTTATGTAGTAGCATTGAAGAGTTTACCTTTTTTCACAAGATAAGATCAAACCACACCCATTGAGCATATAAGGGACATAGCTTCCTTGTGTGGAGTTCACCAATCACGCAAGAAAATGTTGCAATTAGAATTTTGGCTACATCATTCAAAGGTAAAGCTCTTCAGTGTTTCAGAGGGTTACCGGTCAATTCAGCAGCTTCCTGGGATGATCTAGGTAATAAGTTAAATAGACATTTTGAGGATGAATTTGACCATATGTCACTATTAGAGAAGCTAAGTACCATAAAGAGAGCTCCTCAAGAGCAAATAACTGATTTCAATTTTTGTTTCCAGAAGACTTGGCACAAAATCCATGTCATGGTAAGGCCTCCTGCACATGCCTTTTTATCTTATCTTAAGGAACTTAACAGTGACATTTCTGTTATGATTCAGTTAATGGGAGGAAATACTCTCCCATATTCTTTTGATGTAGCTATTAGAGAAAAGAATTGTCTAATCCAAGTTGGTAAGATAGCTCCTAGGCCTCCAATGCCTATTTTTCCAATCATATAACCTATTTTGCCTCTATTAGAGCCTCCTCTAGTTGCTGTCCCACCTTTACTGATATTGAATTATCAAGTTGCAGCCCAAAAAAATGTTGTTACACTCCCATATCAAGAGTTTCAAGAGTTCAAGAATGAGATGAAAACCATGTTCCAAGGGTTTGGGAATAAAATGACCAATATTGAAAAGCAAGTAGCCCAAAACACCAAGTCTCATCAAAGCCCCTTATCAACATAACTAGCAAAATAGACCTCCTTATCAAGCTGATCCTCAAGGCCAAAGAAGGAATTATAATGCAAGGTCATATATACCTTATAATCCTAACATTACTAGCTCATCCAGGGATGTTTTCCCAACTCAATACAACATGGTGTCAGATTATGAGTGGTGTTATCCTTGCAACCAACCTCATAATCAGATCACTTGTTCAAATGCTATGCTACACCAAGCACTCATGGTTCAAAATAACATTGTTTTCCTAAAAGATAACATTCAAGGAACTCATGAACAACAAGGCTCTCATCCTGAATCATTCCCAAATGTCACCTTGGTTAATTGGAAAGGTGTGGAATTTTATGGAGTAAATCATCCACAAGCTCAGAATTAGTCCTATACTCCTATTGCAGTGAATTCAAGGTCCAAAAAGAGGGTCATTGATATAGGACACCAAGCTAATAAAGGAACCAATCAGGCTTCTACAAGCCAACAAGCACCACTTGGACCTCCAACTAATCAGAATATGCAATTTCTACCAAGAGGACAACCAGTGGTCAACAAAGATCAGCCTAGAAGCCAACTATAGACACCTAAAAATGTCTCATTGATCATGTACTAATTATTCGTCTAATTAGTTAAAAAATTCCTTTAATTATTTAATTAAGTTAATTAATCATATTCTTCTAATTTCATATTTCCTCATCATCTTACTAATTATTCTATTTCTTATTTTATCATTATTTAATCATTTAAACCATTTTCTAATATTAATTAAATATTTATTATTTAATTAATTCTGATTAATTCCCCAATTTAAATAATCTTTATTATTTAAATAAATTCTATTTTCAATTTCTATTCTCTAATCAATTAATCGTTAACCCTTTTCTAAATATTAATTAAATATTTATTATTTAATTAATTGTAATTTAATCCTTTAATTTAGATAATCTTTATTATTTAATAAAATTCCATTTCTAAAATAATTAAATAGTTTCTTTAAATTATTTAATTAGCTAATTAATTCTTCTAATTCCATTTCCAAATCCCCAAATTCTAATTTCATTTAATTTCAAATTCTTCTAATTTCTTCTAAATTCAATCACATGTGCATGATTTCAAAAATTAAATTGAAAATCAAAGTCAAGTTCTAAATATATTCAAATACTAAATTGAATTTAAAATAAATTCAATTATTTGAATAAATCTCATACAAAGATTAAATTGAAAATCTAAGTCAAAGTGCAAGCACATGCTAAATTAATTAATTCAATCAATTAATTAATTAAATCATTTATCTCTCCAATCTCTATTTTCATCTTCAAGTTAGCTTTTTCTAAATGAAGCTTTCTTTGTCATCAATTAATTATCCTCCAATCATTGTTTTTCTTCCTTCAGTTAGCTTTTTCTCAATCAGTTAACTCATTTAATCTATTCAATCTATTATGTTTCACCTCCAAATCAACAATTCAACTATCAATCAATATGTGAACTCACCTGAGTTCCACCTCTTGATGATTTTGTTCTACCTTTCAATCAATCCTCTCCAATTATCTATAAATTGAGCATTCAATCTCCATTTTCAACAATCATGAACTTTGAATCTTTGTGTCATTTATAGGTTGGCAATGCGATATCTGAGAGCCACCATACCACAAAGAGGAGAAGAACAATGGAAGCCATGATGCACAATAGGGAGTTTTACATTGTTTAATTTTAGTCTATTTTGCATTTATTTCATTGGTTTGTGTTTGAATTGCTTAGATAGTTACGGGATTCATGATTTTTCTTATTTCCTATTTAGCAATATGAATTTGAGCATAGCACATTTTGGTGAACCTGACATGAACAACAACTAATTAACCTTCTCTATTTTCTATGTTATTTTTGCAGATCGTATGATTTTTTTTCTTTTTTGCAGGTTTTGCATGGATTTCAAAGCAGATCTATTTGTCACGCAATCGTGTTTGCATCATCACACAATCACATAGATAGGGCTACACAATCGAGTAGACAGGGTTGCACATTCTTGTGAAACCCATCAAGCAAATGCCCTTACAGGATTATGCAATCACCTACACCGAATCACGCAATCGCTCTGACATTATTACGCATTCGTTAGGAATATTGTTGTTCTATTATTTTTGTTCCTATTTCTTTTCTGTTGTCTTATCTGTACAATTCTGCATGAAATTGGGTAAATCTAGAAAAAATTATTTTTATTGCATGTTTTTGTTATGACAGTTTATGGCACGTAATGTACAATTCAGAATTTCAGGTGCCAGGAGGACAAAGGAGCAAAGAAGACAAGCCAAAGGCCATCAGCAAATTCTCAAAGCAGAAAAGAAGATACAAGATCTAGAAGGCCAACCAGCCATAGACATATACAATAGCTTAGTTCTATCATATAGGGTGAAATATGATTTGATTAACATTGAATGGATGATGAGAGACCTTGCTAGAGCCTCACAATCTGTTTTGCAGGTTTCTGATCAAAATTAGCTTTATTTTTTATTTTTTTGTGTTGTTCGCCTGTGGATCACACAATCGCCTTGTTATCATCAGGCAATCGCTCTATCAGGATCACATAATCGCTCTGACAGAATCACACAATCACCTATGCAGGGTCATGCAATTGCGCAGGTATCATCACGCATTCGTTTATGTCATAATTGAGTTCTTTATTTTTTGTGGAATTTATATGGTTACTAATCATCTGTTTGCAGCTTGTGGCGAATTTACAGAGAGGATCGGATTAGCATTAGATCATAAAAAATCATGCTCTCACACTTCATTTTTTGGGCTTAAAATTGACAATGGTTTAAAATGGACATGCATGTGTAACACTTCAGTTTGGGCTTAATATTAACAATGGTTTAAAATGGAAATGCATGTGTAACACTTCAGTTTGGGCTTCAAATGAACAATGATTTAAAATGGACATGCATGTGTAACACTTCAGTTTGGGCTTAAAATTAACAATGGTTAAAATTGACATGCATGCCTTCACATTTCAGTTTGGTGTTTAGAATTGACACGCTCATGCATATTCAACACCTCAATTTGGGATTTAAAATGAACGTGAATCAAGCTGCACATAGATTAACTCACATTTGATTTTCTTAAAGGAAAGAACTTTTATCATGTTTGGGGTGGACCTACTGTTGCATTAACTACCTTTCCACCCGCCTTCGGGGTCTTGGGAGAAAGGGAGAAAGTGACAACGATGCTAAATTTTATTTTATTTCAAGTAGATAGGGGTATCTTTGACTGGGGATTTCATCACCCCACAGAGTTACTTCGAATTGGGATGCATTGGGTATATCATCTCTCCCAGCGTACTCTCGAGTGGGTTTTTTGAGCCGCTATATAAACATACTGGTCAGGCGGCTAGAGTGTTGAGTGAATTCAATGTATGTGGGGGCCTTCCCTACACCAATAAGCTTAACTAAAGGCTTAAGTGGATTTCTCTGAGAATCCATCATTGGATTGGGATCCCTCAAAAGTTTACAATAAGAACCAACATAGTAGCCCAGATCCTACATTCAGTGATTCTGGGAGTGTGGATCGTACCCCATAGATACCCCTCATGTACCTTACATTATGAGACAAAAATCCCTCTATGATAAGATCTTTGAATTTTCAGGGTAAGAGAGACTAGCATGCCTGAGAAGTGTGTGCCATGGAGTGGAGCCAGTGCTGCCAGACTCTCTATCTGTCCATCTTGTTTTGGTATTTTGCTATGGGGACCTCATTCAATGGTGTCCAATTTCCATCCTAAGATTGTCTTATGTTTCTTTTTATGTATTGTTGTATTAGACCAGTATTGAGTCAGTTATTTGGGCTATTTCAGGCCCTATCCTGTGTATCTTCGAATTTTATGAGATTGTTTGAAAACTAGTTTAGTCAGCTATATCTATCTCCAAACAATTGTTCTCAAACTTGGAAAACCACAAAACTTGTCCTACACATGAAATTACTGAAAACAAAGTCCATTTTTGAAACGTCAAAACTCAAAAGTTTACACACTTGTGACCATAGGTAGTCCTTGCATAGTCCTCATTTACATCATCCTAAGTCCTTGCATAGTCCTCATTTACATCATCCATATTCCTTGCATAGTCCTCATTTACGTCCTTATTATCGTCCATAGTCCTTGCATAGTCCTCATTCACGTCCTTATTATCTTCCATAGTCCTTGCATAGTCCTCATTTACATCTTTATTATCATCCATAGTCCTTGCATAGTCCTCATTCACATCCTTATTATTGTCCATAGTCCTTGCATAGTCCTCATTTACATCCTTATTATCACCCTTAGAAGTTGCATAATATCTATTTATGTCCTCATTTAAGTCCTTGTATAGACCTCATATACGTCTATCTTAGTACATCATCATTTGCATAATCATCCTAGAAAGTATTAGCATGCGTCTTAATGGGTCTCCCAAGTGATGGTTTTCTCCCCTTCGAGCAACCTAATCTAGTGCCAAATGGTGGTCAACGAGAAATTATTGATGGTCTAGATAACTTAGCATGGGAATCAAGGAGAAATGCACCCCAGTATATAGGAGTCAAGTATGAGATAAATATCGAGTATTAAATTGCCCGTAGGATTGATAGAGAAATTGTTGCAGAATGTCTAAGAGAAGAACTTGAAAAACTTGCGTTGTAGAAATATCGAAATACTCAACAAGTCTAACATCCAAATCCTCAATAGAGAGTCTAGTCTGGTCTTGCATACCCCATAATTAGGTCTAGAGTCTAGCATTAGTTGTCATCTTGCATAAAGTTCTAAAACCACCCTCATTTAGAAGTCTTAAATGCTCGTCACAAGGTCACAAAAAGAAAAAGGTACAATGGACCCAAACAACGACCGGTTTGTAAACCCAATTTGGAATATGGACATGTCAACTAGTCAACAATCAAATTCTCAAGAAATGCCCATAATACATGAACTACAATAACATTTAACATGTGAAGAGATTGAATTAGCTCAACAAGACCCACATGTCCTTATGATCTTAGATTCACTTATACATAGTGATAGGGACAAGTATCTCTCGTTGTTATTACAAAATGGGGCAAAATTACCTAAAGATTTTGATGTAACAAAAATATTACCATTGGGAAATATTCTAGGTCAAGATAGTAGTCAAATACCACATATGACACAAATGCAAGCAATGACCTCAAGTTTTCCTCAGAATGCACCAACATCATCTATATAAACAAATGTCAGTTCAAACACAAACTCTTAGTCAAGTGCATCATCTTCAACAATAAATGTTAGCGCACCAACACAGACCATACCGATAATATCAAGTGTCTCAACACCTATTCAAATGCAATTTCCTCATACAACAAGTGCAACCCAGCCTCTAGTTTCCTAATCTATAGGATCAACAAATAGTCATCAAAATGCAAATCTAGGTCTTGCCAATAAAACAAGTACAACTCAGCCAAACATGGGTTCACATATCACTTATTTCATTGTACCTAGTGGAACATACAACATGCTAAATTATAATCATGGTACCTTCCAACAACCTCCCAGTTATGCTACCATGAACCCTTTTGTGGGAAATATACATGCACAAAGTGTACCTTTGACTCAAATGGATATTTTGTCACAACAATTACAAAATTTGCAACAATAGGTAATGACTATGCAAACCGATAATGATAAAAAGAGCTACACAATGCAGGACTTACGTCCTTATCCTTTTGATCATACATTATACATGTTGCCTTTCCCACCACATTTTGAAACATCGAAATTCAACAGATATTGAGGGAAAGGTGATCCTAGAGACCACATCAGAGAGTTTTTTATGACATGTATAGAGGTTGCAAGTGAAGACACTTACCTAATGAGACTGTTTCCTAAAAGTATGGGAGGCCTAGCCTTAGAGTGGTTTTCACATTTACCACCAACTATCACATCATGGGGAGAATTAGTTGAACACTTCATTGCAAATTTTTCACATAACATTGAAACCCCAGTCACTTTGATGGACTTGTACACCATGAAACAATATGAGAATGAAACATTCGCATCCTTTATACAATGATGGAGAGCTCTCTATAGGAGGTGCAAGACTATTATTCCAAAAATAGAGCAATTGGATATGTTCACAAAAAACTTAATCCCTAAGATCAAGTACTCGATACAAGTACAATGTTTGACCACATTTAAACAAATCACTAAAAAAGCCCTCAAGTGTGAGAAAGGACTAGTGGAACAAGGTCTCATTAAGTATGGCATCAACAACAACAACAATGATAAATCTAAATTTTGGCCGAAAAACAAAAATGTGACCAATGATGGTGTTGTAGACGCCCATACGGTGAATAGAACTCAACCAATTTTATCTTTACAAGACACAAGTCAATCATTAAATCCACATACAGAGAATAACACCATCTCAACAAATGTGAACGTAGTACAAAATATGAACACAAAATATCCAAGGGTAAATGCTCCAAGAAGAAATTACACACCTCTAAGGGAACCTATTGAATCAGCGCTAAAAAAGTTAATACAGACAAACATGATCACTTTGCTGGAAATAAATGTTGGGATCCAAGAACACTGAGAGGGGGGGGGGAATCAGTGTTATGTCAGTAACACAAGATTTTATCATTTTATACCATACACATAAATCGGTAAACAAATAAACATATAACTTGAAGTAAATAATTACAATGCTTTTACAAAAGTTATTCAATGTCGGCCTTGACAATAATTACAAAATGATTTTCTAAATAAATCTTCCTTGATGTCAGCTTCCTTTAAGTACTTGGTGTCAGTGTCGGTGCTGATGTAATCCTAGATACTCCAATGCTGGTGTCTGCTGGTATATATATAACTCCTAATGCTGGTATATGACTTCCATCTAATTTTGTTGCCATCAATGACAACAAAATGAATCCGATGAGTGTCAATTGCCAACAATCTCCCCCTTTGGCATTGATGGAAACCCTCATGTGAAAAATGGATTCCCTACCAGTTCAACTGAAATATGCTCCCCTTGAGCAATACACTCCTTTTGATATCTTGATATCTTTCCCATGTGATCATGTTTGATTTTTTTGATATTTTTCACATATATACATACTCCGCCTTTGGCATCAATGCCAAAGACTAGTGAAAAAATTGAAAGAATTGAGAACAAAAGAATAAATGAATACTGTTAATTTCAATGGAGCTTGACCAACTTCAAAATTTTGAGGTAAGCTTTATTCAACAACTGAAGATATGTATCCCAATTGGATTTGAAAGTTTTAGAAATGGATGCTAGTCCACTTAGTAAGTGGGAAAGTGTTTCCTTCTCTTTGACATTTTTCGGTGTGGGTTTAGCAATCATGTCCATGCACTCTCTCTTATGAACACCCAATGTATCTAATCTGGGACTCACCAGTCCTCTAAGAATTCTTTCTCTCCTAATGAATTTATCTCTCTCCTTCTCAAAATAAAAAGTTTGGTTCTCCAAGGACAAAATTTGTCCATCAACAGATGTGGTCAGTGTGGTTAATCCATCAAAAGAGTTTGCAATGCTAGCTACTTTATCATGTAACTCCTTTAATCTGATATCTACATTTTCTATAAGAATTCCTATGTTACAACAAACCCTGTAGATATTTATACCTTGTTTTAAACAATTCTCAATAAGAATGAGTTTGGCCTCAATTTTATTTTTCTCTGTTTCTATGATCTGGTCAAAGGTTGCTCTTTTAGCTGTAGTGAATCTTTCTAAAGCCTGTCAGTCTGCAATCCACCCCAGAGATTGAAAATTGTTAGAAATATGTTTCCAGTTAGAGCCTTGAGCTTGCCGAAAGGGCTTACTCCATCTTCAATTTGACAATCAAGTAACAATATATGTAATACTATAACCGATTGATCAATTATTCCCTTGTTTGTAGTACCATCCTTCAATAATTTCTGAGTTGTCATCATCATCAACTCAATTGGACTCATCTCAATGATGTATTTCTTCTCAACCTACAAAGTGTCAATTGCCAAAATATTTTTTGGGGAATCATTTTTAACTGTCGGTATAGACTCAGTTTCCTTTACCTTATCCTCTACAACCTCTTTTGCACCGGGCCTTAACCTATCCTTGACTTTGACAATGGTGGTATTTGCAATGAAAGTAGGAGCTGAAGATCTAGATGCCATTTTCGAAGAATACCTCAAAGTGAACGTCGATGGAAGATTTAATTTTCTCGAAATCCTTTCATAATGCCTCTGCTTGCTCTTAATTTCCCTGAAAATTTGCCCTTTCTTTTCTTTGAATGCTTGAATTCTCAATGAGTAAAAATGAATTCACTTATCCCTTTTATTATCGAATAAAACCCTAATCTTTCTTTGTAATAAATGCTTCGTGAACAACACTACCGGGTGTTAGTTTCACAATCTTGTGTTGGGTGAACCTTTATTTATGATGAACACAACTCTCCAGATCTCTTCAAGATCTCCTTAGATCTCCTCTAGGGTAATATGCATGATTTTGCAATGATTTTTCTAACCCCTAAGGCTTATGCCTCAGTTACCGGTGGAATTTCCTATCGGTGGAGGAATACCATGTTCTACCGGTGGAGTTACCGATGTAGATCCATCTCCACTCGGTTCTTTATATTTTCTAACCCATCTCTTGGTGTGATCTTGTTGTATTTCATCTACCTCCTACTTTCCTTTCTCCTTATCTTTATCATTGCTAACCGGTTGAGTCTTGCTTCTACAGTATTTAGCAATATGACCTATTTTGTTGCATGCATAACATTAACATTGTTCATCTGAATTGCTTTGACAAATCCGGTGCCATTCCTTGACCTACAGTGATTAGCAAAATGTCCAAAAATTCCACATGCATGAAATTTAACATTCATTCTACAATCTTATGATCTATGACCATATTTCTTGCAATTTGTGCAATGACTGGGTACAAAATTGTAGTTTTGATTTGCTTTATTTCTACATTGTTTAGCCATATGCCCAAATTTATTGCAAACAAAACATCTACCATTGAATTTATAAGCATTAGATTGCCTTACTGGTTTCCTCTGTTTTGATGAGTTCTGCATACCGATTGTCTGATCTTCATTTGCAGTACCAGAGCTTTCACCTTGTACAAATTCAAGTCCTCTAGAATCATCAATCTGCCTTTGTCTTTTCAACAAGTCATTCAACTATGCAGCACTTTTCTTGAATTTTTCTTTATACTCACTTGCAGTAGTTAGATCATCTCTCAGAGTAGTTATTTGTCTTTCAAGTTCTTTTTCATTGATCCGGGAGTGTTCCAAATTAGTTCTCAACAGATTATTCTCATGAGTCAATCTACCACATTCATCAAATTTGTTCTTCAGATATATAACAAGATTATCTTCCTTCTTCTTTCTGTCCTCAATATCTTTTGATAACCTCATATTCAGATCTTGCATTTCATTCTTCATGAGCATGTTTGCTTGACTTAGTTTCTACCACTGTCCCTTAAGTGCATCCTTCTCCTCATCATCCAAGTTTTGCAAAAGTTCTTTTCTCTTAGCTTGAGCCAATGATAACCTTTCTTGCAGGATAAGAATGAACTCATTAGCAAAATTCAATTCATCTTGCAATTTCAAGTTTTTTATCCTTTCAACATCATAATCCTCAAGAGCCATCTCAAGTTGCTTCTCCATAGCCATGTTCAAAGATTTTGGTTTCAAGATCTTCCTCAAGTTGTTAAACTTCTTTCGAGGTACTAGGCTTTGATACTAATTGTTGGGATCCAAGAACACTGAGAGGGGGGGGAGGGGGTGAATCAGTGTTCTGCTGGTAACACAAGATTTTATCCTTTTATACCATACACATATAAACCGGTAAACAAATAAACATATAACTTGAAGCAAATAAACCATCCACATAAATGAGCACCATAACACACAAAATTTGTACGTGGAAAACCTCAAAGAGGAAAAACCACGGTGGCATTTATGACCCACAATATCAGTTCACTGGCCATATGAAAGGATATTACATATAATGAGGGCCTACACATGCAGGAAGCCATACTGCCTAGAGCATACTGCTCATCACCAAAGAGTCTCACTGACTACAAGCTTCTGCTGAATTAAAACAATAAAATTGAACTCAAAAATGGATCTTCTATGCTAAATAGAGTTTCGGTTCTAGCTCTGCTCTGTATCGGCTCATAAACCCTAAACACTACTACCGGTATCTCTTCTCCTCCAAGAATGCTTTCCAAGCTATCTACAGATCATTGCATGATATAACATTCGCATACAAATGATCTATATAGATATACTTCACCTTATACAGTTCTTCTATATTCTCCTAAGTCGCATCCTATGTCATATATTATCTCATCTTCAAAATGACCTATATACCCATTACAAACTGTAGCATAGAAATTAGGAATCATCACAAGCAATATATAAAAAGACATATTATTCATTATTAGCTCAATCACAAACACACATTGCAATGATCTAATCCTAAGCACACTCAATAGAGATATGAAAACAAAGCATTCAAAATGAAAGATTATGCAAACCAAATGCAGAATTGAATGCTCCTTCCATGCGGCTCCATTGTTGTTCTTTCCTCTTGAAATGGATTTGTGGATCTCACCTACAAGTGCACATACAATTGAAAGCAAGATTGATGAAAAGCTCAAGAGTACTAGAAGTGTAAGTTCGGTAGTTTGATTAAGGATTCGGATTCGGGATTTGGGATCAAGGGATTTGATTGAAGAAAATCATCCAATTTATAGAGAAATTGGAGAAATGAACAAATTAGCATGATAGTGATTCGAATGGAAATTAAAATCAAGAATAGAAAAATTATGACATGTTTATGACAAATTGCTATGCAAGGATTTATGACAATTTATGACAAATTCTATGACAAATTTCTATGCAAGGATTTATGACAAGATTTTGAAATAGAAATAGACATTTAGGAGAAATTAGAAAATTAAATTGGAAATAATGACTTGGAAATTAGGAAATGGATGAAAAATAGGTAAATTAATTAATAATTTCTCATTTATTAATTAATTCACAAAAGAGGAATAATTAGCCAATTAAATGAACATTTAATTGCAATGAGAAGACTTAGGATAAATAAATAATTTATTAATCCTAAAGGAGGAAATGACAAACCAGGTTAAATGATTAAATCATGAAACCCTAGAAGACAAATTAGCAATGCGAGAACGACAATTAGGTCTTGACAAAGGATAGTTGATATCGATTCGATCATGATTTTGAATTGATAAATGACCAGTGTTGATAAATGATTTGATTGAGATTGGTTGACAAAAATTAATGACAAATTGACCAAATTGACATGATTGGAAAGGACAAGGATCGATGACGAATCGATCACAATATGACAAGATTGACAAGGACAAAGATCGACCAAAATCATGACTGAAGGTTGTTGTCGACAAGACCAAATTCGAAGGCAAGATGATAGAAGAATGACTCGATGCTTGCAAATGATAAAAACCAAGTATGAATCATAGGAGAAATGTTAATGCGACACAAAAACCTAAAATGAGGCAATGCGCAAATGTTAAAGTATGACTCCGCAAGCGTTGACCATTTTTAGGTGTCTACACAAACAATATACCTTATGTCGGTTTACAATGCTTTTACAAAAGTTATTCAATGTCAGCCTTGACAATAATTACAAAATGATTTTCTAAATAAATCTTCCTTGATGTCGGCTTCCTTTAAGTACTAATGTCGGTGTCGGTGCCGGTGTAATCCTGGATACTCCAATGCCGGTGTTTGTCAGTATATGCCTCCTAATGCCAGTATATGACTTCCATCTAATCTTTTTACCATCAATGACAACAAAATGAATCTGAAGAGTGTCAATTGCCAACAATAAGAGTATATGAACCAGGTCCTTTCAAAACTACATGGTGGAATGATAATGATTTATGTGATTATCATTGTACTAAAGGTCACAAAACGGTGAGTTTCTATAAGTTGAAAAAATTGGTCCAAGATATGATTGATCAACGTGACATCACGATTGATACTGATAAAACTTTAGCAAAAATGAATCACACAATCTTTAAGGATCCATTTGTTAAACATGACAAAGGGAAGGCTACTACATCAGGAACACAAGATAATACATCTAACCACACAAAAGTCTCATATGACTATACTATTCATGCCATTAGCTCAACAGATGTAGTAAATGATGATTCACGAGAAATTTTTGATAAAAATGAGCAATATCTAAAGATTCATAAAGATGATAACCAAATTTGCATGCTGTCAGAGGCATCGAAATATGATGAAGACAAAAATCTCTGTCTCATGGACTGGGGGCATGACGAACCATTTCATTTAGGATGGTTTGAAGATGAACTTATAACACATATCATGGATGTCAAACTTACATATAAAGACTATAAGGAGGGATATAACATAAACCTTGATAACATAGCATATGGTTTAGATAGTTCCTGCACAAGAGATGATACAATGGCTACTGTAGACAACTAAAAATGTCTCATTGATCATGTACTAATTATTCCTCTAATTGATTAAATAATTATTTAATAATTTAATTAAGTTAATTAATCTTATTCTTCTAATTTCATATTTCCTCATCATCTTACTAATTATTCTATTTCCTATTCTATCATTATTTAATCATTTTAATCATTTTCTAAATATTAATTAAATATTTACTATTTAATTAATTATGATTTTAATTCCTCTAATTAAATAATCTTTATTATTTAATTAAAATTCAATTTCTAAATAATTAAATAGTTTCTTTAAGTTATTTAATTAACTAATTAATTCTTCAATTCCAAATCCCCAAATTCTAATTTCATTTAATTTCATATTCTTCTAATTTCTTCCAAATTCAAATACATGTGCATGATTTCAAAAATCAAATTGAAAATCAAAGTCAAGTTCTAAATATATTCAAATACTAAATTGAATCTAAATAAATTCAATTTTTTTAATAAATATCATGCAAAGATTAAATTGAAAATCTAAGTCAAGGTGCAAGCACATGCTAAATTAATTAATTAATTAAATCATTTATCTCTCCAATCTCTATTTTCATCTTCTAGTTCTCTTGGTCATCTTCTTTATTTCTTCCAATCATTCTTTTTCTTCTTTCAGTTATCTTTTTATCAATCAGTTGACTCCTTTAATCTATTCAATCTATTATGTTTCACCTCCAAGTTAGCAGTTCAACTATCAATCAACATGTGAGCTCACCTGAGTTCCACCTCTTGATCATTATGTTCCACCTTTCAATCAATCTTCTCCAAAAATCTATAAATTGAGCATTCAATCCTCACAATTCCTCTAGATCACAAACTTCAAATCTTTGTGTCAAGTGCAGGTTGCCAGTGCAATATCTGAGAGCCATCATACCATAGAGAGAAGGACAATGGAAGCCACGATGCATAATAGGGAGTTTCATATTGCTTAGTTTAATTCCATTTTGCATTTATTCCATCGGTTTTATTGTTGAATTGGTTAGATATTTAAGGATTCATGATTGTCCTTATTTCCTATTTAGCAATGGTGTATTTGAGCATGATACATTTTGGTGAACGTGACGTGAACAACAACTAATTTACCTTCTTTGTTTTCTATGTAATTTTTGTAGGTTGTACGAATTTTTTTCATTCTTAACAGATTTTGTATGGATTTCAAGAATAGATTTGTCAAAACGCAATCACGCTTACATCATCATGCAATCACATAGACATAGTTATGCATTCGACCCTTCGGGGTCACGCATTCGACCAGACAGGGTCACGCAATCGCCCTTTATAGATCACGCATTCGCAGGGAAAATTGATCTTTGATTGTTTCTATTCTCATATCCTTTATGTTCTCTTATATGTTTAATTCTGTCTAAAATTGAGTAAATCCAGAAATGGATTATTTTGCATGATTTTATTATAATAGTTTATGGCACGAAAGGTACAATTCAGGATCTCAGTTGCTAGAAGGACAAAGGAACAAAGAAGACAGGCTAAGCACTATCAAAGGGTTCTCCAAGCAAAAAAGCATTTACAAGATTGGGAAGATCAACCAAGCTTTGATAGATATAACAACTTAGTTCTCTCATATCAAGTTAAATATAATATAATCAACATTGAATGGATGATGAGAGATTTAGCTAGGGCCTCACAATTGGTTTTGCAGGTTTTTGATCGGGTTTAGATTAATTTTTTTTTTTTTTTGTGTTATCTACTTGTCTGTCACGCAATCATCCTATTTGGATTATGCAATTGATCTGTTATTGTCATGCATTCGAGCTATCAGAATTATGCATTTGCTATGTTATGTTCACGCATTGGCTCTATCAGTGTCACGCAATCATGCAGGTATTGTCACGCATTCATTTCCGTCAATTTTTGATTCTCTGTCTTCTGTTGATTTGATTTTGCTGCTAATCATTTGTTTGCAGCCTGTGGTGAATTTACAGAAAGGATCGGATTAGTATTAGATCAATTTCACTCGTAATCTCACACTTCATCTTTTGGTGCTTAAAATCAACAATGGTTAAAATGGACATGCATGCACAATCTCACACTTCATCTGTTGGTGCTTAAAATTAAAATTGGTTAAAATTGACATGCATGTATAACACTTCAATTTGGGCTTAAAATCAACAACAGTTAAAATTGACATGCATGCCTTCATATTTCAATTTGGTGTTTAAAATGGAAATGCACATGCGTATTCAACACCTAAATTTGGGCTATAAAATGAATGTGAATTAGGGTGCATTAGATTAAATCACATTTGGGTTTCTTAAGGTAAAGAATTTTTATTGTGTTTAAGGTGGACTTACTATTGCATTAACTAACTTTCCACCCACCTTCGGGGTCTTGGGAGAAATGAAGAAGGTGACAATGACATCCATTTTTTATTTTATTCCACGTAGTGAGGAGTATCTTTGACTGAGGATTTCATCACCCCATAGAGGTACTTCGAATTGGGATGTGTTGGGGATATCATCTCTCCTAGTGTACTCTCGAGCGAGTTTTTCGAGCCGCAATATAAATATATTGGTTAGGCGGCTAGAGTGTTGAGTGAATTCGATGTATGTGGGGGCCTTCCTTGCACCAATAAGCTCAACTAAAGTCTTAAGTGGCTTTCTCTGAGAATCTATCATTGGATCAGGATGGACCCCTCGAAACCCTACAATAAGAACCAAATTAGTAGCCCAAAACCCTACATTCAATGATTATGGGAATGTGGATCGTACCCCATAGATACCCTTCATGTACCTTACACTATGATACAGGAACCCCTCGGCTATAAGATCTTCGGATCTTTTGGGTAAGAGAGACTGGCATGCCCAAGAAGTGTGTGTCATGGAGTGGAGCCAGTCCTGCTAGACTCTCTATCTATTCATTTTGTCTTGGTATTTCGTAAGGGCCTCATTGAATGGTGTCCACTTTCCAGCCTAAGATTGTATTCTATTCTTTTTTATGTATCGTTGTGTCAGACTAGTATTGAGTCAGTCCTTTGGGATATTTCAGGCCCTATCCTACATATCTCTAAATTTTCTGAGATTGTTTGAAAAACTAGTTCAGTCATCTATATTTACCTCCAAACAATTGTTCTTAGACTTAAAGAAACTAAAACTAGTCCTATACACAGAATTACTAAAAACAAAGTCCATTTTTGAAACGTCCAAACTCAAAGGTTTATACACTTGTGACCCTAGGAAGTCCTTGCATAGTCCTCATTTGCATCTGTACTATCATCATTAGTCCTTGCATAGGTCTTCACTTACATCCTTACTATCATCATAAATCCTTGCATAGTCCTCACTTACATCCTTACTATCATCCTAAGTCCTTGCATAGGTCTTCACTTACATCCTTACTATCGTCATAAATCCTTGCATATTCCTCATTTACATCCTTACTATCATCATTAGTCCTTTCTTAGTCCTCATTAACATCCCCATTATCCTTGTCCTATACATCTTCATCTAGATTTCATATACATCTATCTTAGTCCATCATCATTGACATAATCATCCTACAAAGTCATGGCATGTGTCTTAATGGGTCTCTGAGGTGATGGTTTGCTCCCCTTCGAGCAACCTAATCTAGTGCCAAATGGCGGTCAACGAGAAATCATTGAAGGTCTAGCTAACTTAGCCTAGGACTCAAGGAGAAAAGCACCTCAGTATATAGGAGTCGAGTAAGAGATAAATATCGAGTATAAAATTGCCCGTAGGATTGATAGAGAAATTCTTGCGAAATGTCTAGGAGAAGACATGGAAAAACTTGCATTACAGAAATCCAAAAATAATCAACAAGTCTCGTGTTAAAATCCTCAATAGAGAGTCTAGTCTAGTTTTGCATACCTCATACCTACGTCTACAGTCTAGCATTAGTCATCGTCTTGCATAAAACCACCCTCATATAGTAGTCTTAAATGCCTGTCACAAGGTCACAAAAGGCAAAAGGTATAATGGACCCAAACAACGACCAGTCTGTAAACCCAACTTGGAATATGGACATATCAACTAGTCAACAATCAGGTTCTCAGGCAATGTCTACCCTAAATGAATTACAACAACATTTAACAAAAGAAGATATTGAGTCAGCTCAACAAGATCCACATGTCCTTATGATCTTAGATGCACTTATACATAGTGATAGGGACAAATATCTCTCGTTGTTATTACAAAATGGGGTGAAACTAACTGAATATTTTGATGTCACAAAGGTCTTACCACTAGGAAAAAATTTAGGTCAAGATAACAGTCAAACACCGCCCATAACACAAATGCAAGCAACGACCTCAAGTTTTCCTCAAAATGACCTATCCAAACAAATGTCAATACAAATGAAAACTTTCAAACATGTGCATCATCTTTGGCAATAAATGTTAGTATACCAACACAGAGCATACCAATAATATCAAGTGTCTCAGCACCTATTCAAACACAAGCAACAAGTGCAACCCAACCTCTAGTTTCCTATTCTATAGGATTGATATATAGTCACCAAAATCCAAATCTAGGTCTTACCAATACAACAAGTGCAACTCCACCAAACATGGGTTCACATATCACTTATTTCACGGTACCTAGTGGAATACACAACACACAAAATTATAATCATGGTACCTTCCAACAACCTCCTAGTTATGCAACCACAAATCCTTTTTTGGGACATACACAAACACAAGGTGTACCTTTGACCCAAACAGATATTCTGACACAACAATTACAAAATTTGCAACAACAAATGAAGACCATGAAGATCGGTAATGATAAAAAGAGCTACACAATACAGGACTTACGTCCTTATCCTTTTGATCACACATTATACATGCCGCCTTTCCCACCACATTTTTGAACACCTAAATTTGACAGATATTGAGGGAAGGGTGATCCTAGAGATGACATCAGAGAGTTTTTTATGGCATGTGTAGAGGTTGCAACCAAAGATACTTACTTAATGAGACTATTTCCTAAAAGTTTAGGGGGTCTGGCTTTAGAGTGGTTTTCACATTTACCACCAACCATCACATCATGGGGAGAATTAGCTGAACAGTTTATTGCAAACTTCTCACATAACATTGAAACCCCAGTTACTTTGATGGACTTGTGTACCGCTAAACAATATGAGAATGAAATATTTGCATCCTTCATACAATGATGGAGGGCTCTCTATAGGAGGTGCAAGACAGTTATCCTAGAAATAGAGCAAGTGGATATGTTCACAGAAAACTTGATTCCCAAGATTAAATATCCGATACAAATGCAATGTTTAACCACATTCAAAAAAATCATGGAAAAGCTCTAAAATGTGAGAAGGGACTAGTGGAACAAGGTCATTTTTAGAATGGCAACACCAACAACAATGACAAATCCAAGTTTTAGTCAAAAAACAAAAATGTGACCAATGGTGGTATTGTAGATGCCAAAACAGTAAACAGAACTCAACTGGTTTTATCTTTGGGAATGAGTCAATCATCAAATCCACGTACAGAGAATAACCTTACTTCAACAAATGTAAATGCTACACAAAACATGAACACAAGGTACCCCAGAGTAAATGCTCCAAGAAGGAATTACACACCTCTAGCAGAACCTATTGAGTCAGCACTTAAAAAGTTAATACATACAAACATGATCACTTTACCAGAAATAAGAGTATATGAACCAGGTCCTTTCAAACCCACATGGTGGAATGATAATGATTTATGTGATTATCATCCAACAAAAGGTCAAAAAATAGCAAGTTGCTACAAGCTGAAAAACTTGGTCCAAGATATGATAGACCAAGGTGACATCACAATCGATACCGATAAAACCTCAACAAACATGAATCATACAATCTTTAAGGATCCATTTGTTAAGCATGAAAAAGGGAAAGCTACCACATCGGGTACTCAAGATAATACAACTAACTACACAAAGGTCTCATACGACTACACTATTCATGCCATTAGCTCAGGAGATATAGTAAACAATGATTCACAAGAAACACTTGATCAAGATGAGCAATATCAAGACACTCACAAAGATGATAACCAAATTTGCATGATATCAGAGGCACCAAAATATGATGATGATAGAAATATTTTTCTCAGAGACTGGGGGCATGATCAACCATCTCATTCAGGTTGGTTTGAAGATGAACTCATAGAACACATCATGGATGTCAAACATACACATAAAGACTATGAAGAGGGATTTAACATAAATCTTGATAACATAGCATATGTTACCGACAATACCTGTAAGTCATATGATACAGTGGCTATGATCACCATAACTCCCAGAGATAGAGACTGTGCAGTAGTTACTCGTAGATCAAAGGTAACTTTACAAGGAATACCACAAAATCAACCACTAGTAGTAGGGACCTATAATGTTGTTGAGCAACTTAAGAAAACTTTGGCACATATATCATTATTCAAACTTTTGCATATTTCACCCACTCATAGAGCTATACTGGACAAAGCACTTCAAGATTCGGTAGTGGACAGAGATATAGATGAAAATGCCTTCCAGTCTATGGTAGGAAATTTGACACAAGGCACACATATTGCATTCATAGAACAAGATATTCCTAGTGATAGACTGTTTGATAATGACCCACTACATCTGGAAGCTTACATACATAAGAGAAGAATCAAAAGAGTACTCATAGATGGAGGAGCCAGTCTCAACATTTGTACTTTAAAACTGGTTAAGGCACTAGGATATTCTGAACTTCACATTAATTCATCCAAGAGGATAAATATCAAGGCATACGATGATGAAGAATGTCCATCAAAAGGCATTGTAACATTACCCGTACAAGTGGGACCTATAACAACAAAGGTCACTTTTCAAGTCTTGGATAGAGAACTAGGATATAACATGTTATTGGGCCACCCATGGATCCACACCATGCAAGTAGTACCATCCACATTTCATCAGTGTGTCAAATTCCCATATAATGGTATTGAAATCACCATAAAGGGTGATCCAAATCCCTTCCAACATTACAATTACTTGAAAGAAAGTATGGATAATCAGGTACCTATTAATCAAGCAACACCTCTCACTACACAACTAGAGGTATTAACAATCACAAAAACAAAAAAGGATATGCCTACAACATCCTCCTTACAAATACAAGATATGGGTTGTGGAGAGTATTCTATTGCAAATAATTTAAGTGGGAAACAATTGCCTCTTTCTCCTAAGTCTTTTGGGAAACCTCACAATATAGTACAAAAACAAGACAAAGGAAAAGAAATTGTCAGATATACAAACTCATGCTCTTTCATTAGATGGGGTGACTTACAAGAAGAATCCCTAAACGAAGATGTTAACCATTGGATATATAGAGAAGAGGATCATATGATAATACCTAGAATACCCACAGATCAGTATGACAATGGATTCAAAATGATCCATCGACATTGATATGATGGTACCATAGGCCTGGGGTTATAGAAACAAGGAAGACTAGAGCCTATTTTTCCTAATGATAATCCAGGGAATCAAGGATTGGGGTATAAGCATGTACCACATATCACATAAGCAAGACAACGTACCCTTGATATACTAAATTGACCAATGAAACCATTAGACTACATACCACAAAGGGATTTGTCCATGCAAGTGCTTCCATATTCATCTCAAACAAGTAATCAAGTACCCACATCGCCTAGTGCAGAATTAGATGGAGAAGACATGAGACAACTCCTGCAAGAACCTAGCATTGAGTAAAAAATGATACAATTGTCGACACAACAACACAAGCTAATGTTGTAATAGATGAAGGCTTAATACCAACAGATGAATCTAATCCATGGTTATTATCAATACTTATGCCATGGGAAATGACTCAGGCTCGTCTTGACAAATCAGATGAAGAAAGATTACAAAGGCTTATACCAGGCTTAAGAAGGGTAACTACTGTCTAAAGAAGACCAGTCAATCTACAATAGAATCAATGGAAGGAACAAGAATAAATAAGTGATGATAGCTCAGATGATGAAAACTACATTGAAAGTGAGACATACTCTCATGACTTTGAGTTCTTATCTCTCCATGACTCTAGCCCACTAGCAAGTGTCATACTAAGGTATCAAATAAAGCCTATACAAGATGAAAATACACAAAGTCATTCAAACTATCAAGTCTTCATGTTATCAGAGTCTGCTATGGAAGGGAGTAATGATTTACCCCTTGTACTTTCACACTCGATTGATTGGGGGCAAGAAGGAAAACCAACACTGGATTGGTTTGAAAATGACGAAGCAATTGCAAAATTTCTCAGAGTCAAAGAGGGATTTACACAAGGTGATCACAAAGCATGGTTTGTTGTAGACCTAGATAGAACAACATACTTTGGAGAAGTAACAGAAGATAAAGATCAAACCACCCATAATGGCAAGAGCGAGTTGGGTAACCTTCCTATTGAAAGAGAAAGTTCAGCATTGCTTATAGAAGAAACAAAAGAAGTAAACATAGCAGAAGGACAGATTGTACATAACATCCACCTGGCAAAATCACTAAGCAAAGAAGAAAAAGATAGATTCATTCATTTTTTCAAGCAATGACCTATCAATTTTTCTTGGTCCTACATAGATATGCCAGGCTTAGACCCTGAATTAGTGTTGCATCATTTACCTTTGATACCAGGAGTTAAACCTTACAAGAAAAAATTGAGAAAAATGCATCCAAGTATTGCATTACTAGTTAAAATAGAACTACAAAAGCTGTTGGCCATAGGTTTCATTCAACCTATTGACTATGTGGAATGGATATCAAACCTGGTACCTATTACTAAGCCCATAAGAGGCATAAGAATTTGCATGGATTTTTGGGATCTAAATAAAGCTTTTCCTAAGGATGACTTCCCGCTACCCAATATTGATATGATAGTTGACCTAACAACTGGAAATTAAATTTTATCCTTAATGGATAGTTTCTCAGGATACAACCAGATTAAAATTGCACCAGAAGATCAACATAAAACAACCTTTACATGCCCATGGGGAACATACTGCTGGAATGTGATGCCATTTGGTCTCAAAAATGCCTGAGCAACATACCAAAGAGCCATGGCAACACTGTTTCATGACATGATCCACAACATAATGGAAGATTATGTGGATGACTTATTGGCTAAATCACAAACAATAGAAGGTCACCTTACAGTCCTTGCACAGATATTTGATCAGTTGGAGCAATATAATGTCAGACTAAATCCGAAGAAGTGTGTGTTTGACGTAACAACAGGTAAATTGTTAGGGTTTATTGTGTCCAATAGAGGAATTGAAGTAGACCCTGCCAAGGTCAAGGAAATCATTGATATGCAACCTCCATCAACACTCAAACAACTAAGAGGGTTACAAGGAAGATTGCAATCCATAAGGAGATTCATAGCACAGTTGGTAGATAAGTGTCACCCCTTCCAACAATTACTCAAGATAGGAGTTACTTTTAAATGGACAGAACAATGCCAAGAAGCTTTCCAAGCTCTGAAAGATTATCTTTTAAATACACTAGTGTTAGTATCACCTACTCTAGGAAAACCTTGATTGTTATACATATCAGCAACAAACTCAGCTCTAGGAGCTTTGTTGGCACAACATGACAAAAAAGGAAAAGAAAGGGCCATTTATTATATAAGTAGGACTCTGATTGGCTATGAGCTTAATTATACCCCTATAGAGAGAGCATGCTTAGCAATAATCTTTACATCCAAAAAGCTCTGACATTACATGCTAAGTCATAAGGAACAACTCATTGCACTCTTTGACCCAATCAAGTACTTATTGAGCAGAGCAACATTGACTGGGCGATTGGCTAAGTGGGTTATGATCTTGAGTGAGTTTGATATAGAATATGTAGACAAAAAAGTCATCAAAGGAAAAATTATAGCACATCAATTAGCAGAGGCTCCTTTATAGGACAGTCACCCATTGCTGATAGACTTTCCAGATGAATTCATATTTACATTGATTGCATCTATAATGTGGAAATTATATTTTGATGGGTCATATACAAGTCATGGATCTGGAGCAGGGATTCTTTTTGTCGCCCCTCAAGGGGATTCTATACCTAAGTCATTTAGGATCAATTTCCAATGCACAAAAAATATAGCTGAATATGAAGCTCTCCTCATAGGGCTTCATACAACTGTATAGTGGAGAATACAAAAATTATAGGTCTACGAAGATTCGCAATTGATTGTAAACTAGTTCAATGATGATTATAACATGAAGGATGACAAACTCATGCCTTATAAAAAGATGGTAGAAGATTACAAGGAGCACTTCAACAAAATTACCTTTGAATAGATCCCAAGGATACAAAACAAGGTAGCAGATGCCATGGCTACCACATGATCTCTTCTGAATATGCCTGCTAACGAAACTCAATTTGAGTTCATCATAGAACAGTTGATGCTATCAGCATATGCGACTCCTCCAACAGAATATGTATGTGCAATTGTGGGTCCAGAATCACCTTGGTACAATGAAATATATACATATTTACATACTCAGTACTGTTAGGATTCCCAAAGATATTGAGAGGGGGAGGGTGAATCAGTATCTTGTCGGTTAATAGATTTTCTGACCTTATTAAATAAATTGCATTCCAAAACAGTGTGCCGGTAAACAAGAATTAATGTAGTAAATATGAACAATAAACACAACATAGAAAGCACACCATAACACAATATTTTTAGCGAGGAAACCCTCGGTGGGATTTGTGACCCACAATATTCACTCACTGGCCAATGAATGGATATTACTTACAATAGGGGCCTACACATGCAGGAAGGCCAACTGCCTAAAGCTCACTGCTTAATTAAAAAATGAAGTCTCACTGACTTACAAAATGGATTATGCAAATCCAATATAATGTACTTCTTTAGTTTAGCATCTGCTATGATAGGTTCAGTACCGGTTTAAGCTCATAAAATAACCATAAACCTTACTCCAAAATCTGCCTTAATATTTGCATATTACTTCTACAATAATCTAACCATGTTTGCGTCTTAAATGATCTACAAGATCTCATACTTATATATGAGTCTTATTATAATACGCCTTGTCAGCTTACAAAAAGATATTACAATTAAATACAAAATACAGTAATCAAAATCCTGTCGGCTGGAATGCCGGTAATCATCTTTGCCACTACCGATAAACTATTTATCAGTGTAGAGTCTGTCAATGCTAGTGCCATAGGATTGTAAGGTTGCAATCAATGAAAATACCTTAAATCACCTACAATTCTCATTGGAGTGTGCAATGCCAACAATCTCCCCCTTTGGCATTGATGGAAACACCCATGAGAAAAATTCAAAATTGTATCCAAAATTTGAAGTCCAAAAATCTTACCAAAAATTGTGCCAAAACTGTGTGCTCCCCTTGAGCAGATGATCTCTTATGTCCATATTTTTTCTCATCTCCGCCACTCCCCCTTTGGCATCAATGACAAAAGCTATCAAAAATGTTAACTGAACCCTTTAACCGGTTGGTTACAATTTGAAATATGTCTGCTAATACAAAATTTAGGCTCTCAGTGAATCTGTCACTGTCCTTCAATGTTGCCTCTGTTCTTTGAATGGTACCGATGAGGTGATGCATTTTCTCTTCTGGTGTCTTCAGTCCTTGAACAAGTGCCTCTGATATCTCTTTCCTCAAAGAGATCAGGTAATCCAATTTGGGACTAAGTCTACATTTAAGTTCTTTTGCCTTCTATTGTATTATTTCCTTTTTCTTTTCCAAATTTTCAAGTTTTTCCTCAAAACCTGCTATCTCCAACTCTATAACTGATATGGGTTCTGATGAACCGATGATATTGTCAGCTATATCATTTATTTTTGTCTATACTTTACTGATCTCCTTGTCAATATCCACTATTAAAATATTGGTCTTACATGTGTCTCTATAAAACTCCTTAAATTCCATTATTGTTTTGCTTAGTGTCGGTAGGAGGGTGTCAATGTGTTCTGTGCACTTCTTTATTGTCTCATCAAAAAATTTCTTTTTTCCTTATTCATTTTCTCTCTAAATGTCTCCTCATTTATCTGTTCAACTGTCAATATGTTAGTGGTGATATACTTAGATAATGTGTCTAATTGACTTAAAGAATCTTTATTTTCCATATTGCACTTGGGTTTAATCAATTTTAGAATAGGTATGGTATCATCAATAGCCTTATAAGCTAGTGCATTACACTCTGTGAGTTTCTTAGTTGAATCCAATAATACCTCTGTTACATTAGTTGGTCTAAATTTTGTCATGGAAGAACCAAATGATTGTCCAACTACCTTAACAATCTGCATTCCGCCGGTGTGAGTAACCTCTTTGCTTATATTGACCTCTGATAGGTCAGTTTGTGTCTGCATCTCAACTAGCAAAGGGTTGGGTTTCTCAGCTGTTGTCGGTGGTACTGTCTCAGTTTGAATATGTACCTCAACCTTTTTCTCTTCCTGTTTCTCAGTGTGTATCTCAGTTTGTTTCTCTGTGCTTTCTACTACCGGTTTCTCTAATGTTGCCTCAATATTCACTGTCGGTTTCTCAGTATGCACCTCTGTATTGTCCACTATCAGTATCTCAACTGGTTTCTCTGTGTTATCATCCCATTTCTCTAACTCAGTGGGTTTTTCAATGTGTGCACCAGTGGTATCAGTCACCATTCTAGAAGCTAGGGGATCAACTGATTGTTCAGTTTTCTCAAGTTGTGTCTCAACCCCAATCTCAACATTATCAGTTGGTGTTTCAATTGCAATATTTTCAACTGGTGGCTCAGTAGCCACATCTTTCTTTTCACCAGTGGTTTCCTTATCAACCACAATATTTACCTCTTGTGTATCAATATTCATAGTATATACAACTTTTGAATCAATATTGGTGTCCTCATGTGTTGATTCCAACTCAACATTATCAGTAGTCGGTGGTGTATCAATAGTCTCAATCGGTGGAATATCAGAAGGAGGTGGGGGCAAGTTGTCTGTCACTTTTATGCTTGGAGGTCCACCTACCTTGCTTTTACCTTTATCCTTTTCCTTTTGGTAAACTTTGAAAGTTTTGGGTCGGTTAAGTTCTTCTTGCTTCTCTTTCTCCACAAAGAAGATATCCCATTAATCCACTGTCTCTTCAGTAATTTCATTCACTCTTCCAGCCATTAAACCTACATGTCGGTGACCACTTGAAAATACTATCCTATTTGCCTCACTTATTAACTCATCAATTTCATCTGCTGATTTAACTGGGTGAACTGCAAGCAATTTTTTTATCTTTATCTTCTTATCCAATTCCATAATAGCTAGTCTTTTTGCATCAAGTCTCCTATACAAGTCACTTGGTAAATCATCTACAACTTCTATCAAAAATTTCTTGTAAATGTCTAAGAGTAGAATGATACTATTTTCTATGCTTTCCTTTTCTTCATTAGTAAAAGTATCATACAATTTGCTGACATTAGACAAGTTTCCTTCATCTGGTATTTCATTTAAAAGATTGTTTTAAGGAGGAATAACTTGTTTTTCCTTCCTCTTCCTTGGTTTCATTTTCTTTACTGGGGGCCTTAATAACTGTTGTTTCCTTCTTGATCTCTTTGGTGTAGGAGAGGGTGCCAGTGAAGGTTTTTTTTTCCTTTCTACTCTCATAAATTCAGTCGGGATTTCACTGTCAGATGAAGTTCCAACTGGTGAGAGGTGAGCTTCCAGTTGTAACCCTTCCAAGTCACTTTCCTTAATACCAATGATATTCAATATGTTTTCCTTGATCTCTTTGGCTTGTTTTGTTGCTTTTTTGATAGTTTTCTCTCTTTTCTTCCTTTGTTTAAGTGTTTGCACTTTTTTCTCAATGGTTTTAGCACTACCAAATATTTCCTCTTCAGGTTCTCTAGGGGCTTCAAGTAGGGCTTTAGCATATGTCTCAGTTATGTTTACATCAGCCTCATAACCCATTTCTATCACCCAAACAGTTCTAGGAACCACTGCCTCCATCCAGATTTCATCTTTCTTAATAACAAAACATATTTCCTTTTGATATTTGTCAACTATGCTTTGAGATAACCTTTCCCTTGTTTTCATTCTAGCCTTAAATTCTTGGAATTTTTCAATTATGTTGTTTTCCCTGTCATCTCCCATGTTGGTAAGGATATCCAAAAGTTGTTTACCTACCGGTATGTCAAAACCAAATTCTTTCCTGCCTATACAGGGAACTTCCTTAGTAATGTATAGCATTAGGCACACACGTAGATTACCAAATCTGAAAGTACCTATCTTATCACCTTTAATTTTCTTCAGATTGTCAATCAATTCATCCTTTAGCAATTCACATATGTCAATCTTAGTGTTACTGTTCACCATGTCATAAGCACTCTTGATACATAAACTAGAAATAGAGTTTAATCTGTTAGCATGTGTAGTTTTGTATCCTAGTATCATGCTAATGAATCTGACATTTATATCTTTCACATCATTGACTCTCAAGGATCTACTGTCATGGGTCACACCAGTTAATGTCATTATAGTGTTATTTGTAACTTTCTTAGATTTGTCAGGCCTGCTACCGACGGAAGGTAAGCCAGTCACTGCCTTTACTGCTTCTCTACTGATCTTATGGATAGAATGAAGCCAAAAGAATTCCCCATGAACTCTATTAAGTACAATTCTCACAACTTCCTTAGGGCAATCCAGAATATCAAGTATTTCCACAAAACCTAAGGTTTCTATGATCTTATGTTCTGGTTTCACAATACCATTCTCATCACAAATGACAGTCTTATACATGTTCATAATTTCATCAGCACCTAGTTCCTCAATATGACAATGTATGTATATCCTAGGGTCTTCTGCATATGCAACTCCTTTAGGGATTTTAGAGAATACACCTAGGGTATCATCCTGCTTTGTTAATTCGGGTATGATTTTAAATACGGGTCTAGGGCGTTTAACCACTTTAACAACAGTAGGGTTCTCAATGAATTCAAGTGCAGAGGAGGAACACATTTGATAAATACCTTAATCTGTGTTTAGGTTTGAATGCTTGAAAGATTTTTTTTCACTTCTCACTGTGGATGCCTTCGCTCAGGTTTTTTGTGCTCTTAGGAAATTTGAATGCTCGGTGAGTGAAAAAGAGTGAAAAGCACTTGCTTTATAATGTCATTTCCTTCAACTACCACAATAAATGTCTGTCGGTTAAGTGAAACTTAACTCATCTATCGGTAAAGAAGCATTTCATCTTCTTAACATCAACCGAGGGTAAACTAGCATGATTTTCAATTAGTTTTCATACCCCAAAAAGGTTTCTTTTCAATGAGATGAAGAATCTCCTGCTGGTGGAGTGATACTCTATTCTACCGGTGAAGGAATAGTCTCATCAACATTTTGATCTCTCTTTCTAATCCATTGTTTTGAAAATTCTTGCTTTACCTCTTCAACCTTCTGTTTACCTTTCAAGCTAGGTCCTTTGTTATTTGTCGGTGATGTCTTACTTCTACAAAATTTTGCAATATGTCCAATCTTGTTACAAGCATAACAAGTCACATTATTTTTTTGAATAGCTTTTCCATATCCTATGTCAGTATGTGTTCTGCATTGATTAGATAAGTGTCCAAATCTTCCACAAACATAACATCTTACATTCATTTTGCAGTTTTCTGAATTATGACCAATTTTGTTGTATTTAGAACATTGACCGGTGGGTGCATTAGTGTTCTGATAGTTTCTAGATCTACACTGATTTTCTCTATGACCATACTTGTTATAGTTAAAGAATTTACCATTAAATTTGTAAGCGTTAGGTTGTCTTACCGGTTTAGTGTGATCGTGATTGTTTGCAGTACCGGAGATTTCACCAACTTCAAAGCCAAGACCATTAGTGTCTCCATTAGGTTTCTAATTTTTCAGCATGTCATCAAGTTCTTCTGAACTTTTCTTGAATTTCTCTTTGTGTTGATTTGCAGTAGCCAACTCATTTTCCAAGAAATCCTTCTATCTCATGAGTTTAGTTTTATCATGTTCCAAGTGAATCAGATCTGTCTTTAACATATCATTTTCATGATTGAGTCTTATATTTTTAGTTCCAGCATCATTGATTCTCTTAGTCAAGTCATCTTCATTTTTCTTTCTGTCTTTGGTGTCTTTACAAAATCTCATAGTCATATCTTGCATCTCATTCCTCAAGGTCATGTTTTCTTGCTTCATCTTGCTTACAAGATCATTAAGAGTTTCCTTTTCATCATCATCATTCTATATCTTCTCATGAAGTTCTCTTCTTTTGTTTCTAGCAATAGTAAGATTCTTCTGAAGTCCTTGAATGATTTCTTGTGCAGCCTTTAGATCATCTTCAACTTTTCTACATCATAATCTGCAAGAGTTGTTTCCAATTGCTTTCTCAAGTCTTCCATCTGTACCAGTGTCAGAATCTCCCTCAATTTGTTAGGCTTTTGAAAAAAGAGGACCAGGCTTTGATACCAATTGTTAGGACTCCCAAAGATACTGAGAGGGGGGGGTGAATCACTATCTTGCCGGTTAACAGATTTTATGAACTTATTAAATAAATTGCATTCCAAAATAGTGTGCCAGTAAAAAAGAATTAATGCAATAAAAATGAATAATAAACACAACATAGAAAGCACACCATAACACAAGATTTTTAACAAGGAAACCTAGTGTGGGAAAAACCTTGGTGGGATTTGTGACCCACAATATTCACTCACTAGCCAATGAATGGATATTACTTACAATAGGGGCCTGCACATGCAAGAAGGTCAATTGCCTAAAGCTCACTTCTTAATTACAAAATGAAGTCTCACTGACTTACAAAATGGATTATGCAAATCCAATATAATGTACTGCTTTAGTTCAGCATCTGCTATGACAGGTTTAGTACCCGTTTAAGCTCATACAATAACCATAAACCTTACTCCAAAATCTGCCTTAATATTCACATATTACTTCTACAATAATCTAACCATGTCCGCATCTTAAATGATCTACAAGATCTCATACTTATATATGAGTCTTATTACAATATGCCTTATCGGCTTACAAAAAGATATTACAATTAAATACAAAACACAATAATCAAAATCCTGTTGGCTGGGGTGTCGGTAATCATCTTTGCCGCTGCCGGTAAACTATCTACGAGTGTAGAGTCTACCGGTGCCGGTGCCATAGGATTACAAGGTTGCCATCAATGACAATACCTTCAATCACCTACAATTATCATTGGAGTGTGCAATGCCAACAAGTACATGTCACTAGATCTGTCTAGAAATCAAAAGAAGACCCTTATTCATCAAGCATCTAGATACACCATTATAGCTGATACTTTGTACCGAAAGGGATTCAATGGAACTCTTCTCTGATGTCTTGATGAAAATGAAGCGCAACTTGCTTTAAAGGAAGTCCATGATGGAGTTTGTGGGGCTCACCAAAGTGGTCCACCATTGTCAAAGAAGTTGTTGAGAATAGGTTATTACTGGCCAACTATGGAAAAGGACACTTATAAGTATGTACAAAAATGTAAGCAATGCCAAATGCATGGAGACCTCATTCATGTACCAGCACAAGATCTTCAACTCATTACGTCACCATGGCCATTTTCACAATGGGGATTAGATCTAGTGGGTAAGATCAACCGTACTTCTTCCAATGGACACAAGTTCATCTTAACGGCCACTGAGTACTTTACCAACTGGGTTGAGGAAATTCCTCTTACATACACTACTGGAAAACAAATAGAAAAATTCATGCTCAACTACATTATATGTAGATACGGGATTCTACTGTGCTTCGTGACAGATAATGGACATCCATTTAAAAACCAGGAAGTGAAAGAGTTGTGTGAAAAAATTCACATACAACAGAGATTTGCCATGCCATATTATCCACAAAGTAATGGACAAGCAGAGGCAACAAATAAAACAATATTAAAAATTCTTAAGAAAGTTGTGACTGACACAGGACGGGACTGGCATCTACAGTTAAATCCCGCTCTTTGGGCTTACATATTAGGAGTATGCACACCTACAGCAGAAACACCATATTCCTTGGTCTATGGCATAGAAGTAATACTCCCCACTGAAATAGAAATACTGTCTCTAAGAGTCTCCTTACAAAACATCATATCAGAGGAAGACTACCGGGTAGCAAGGTTACAAGAACTAAAAACGCTTGATGAAAAAAGACAAACAACGTTCAATCATCTACAAGGGTATCAAAACAGATTGAGATGGAGTTATAATAAAGGAGTCCGCCCATGAACTTTTGAAGTGGGAGATATAGTTCTTAAAGAGAATCAAAGGAACCTACCGGAATAATAAAATCCAGGGAAATTTGAACCTAACTAGCTAGGTCCTTTCATCATAACAAGGGTTATAGGAAATGGAGCATATAATTTGGCTACCATGGAGGGAGATCCACTCTCTGACCCTATGAACAACATGCACCTTCAACGATATTATACCTAAGGCTTGGGTTAGTTTAGGTTTTACTTTCCACATTGCATATCATACTATTCAAATCATTGCATTACTCAAAGTTTCTGCATTTTCATATAGAAGCACCAATAAAACAAGGCAACTATTCAAGTTTATCATTCATTTGCATTCAAGAGAAGCAAGGGTCATCTCCTTTCTTAGATATTTAGACATGAAGTCTTTGGTGTTCTAAGGTCATTCATTTTCAACATTACCCTATGACGATGCTTTACTTATGGTTGGGTAGCGATTTCACTATTTGAGACTTGTTAACCCAAAATCTATCAATTTCTATATCTCAAGCATATTAAGAAGATCTCTAATTCATTTTAGACACCTAGTTGATCATATGACTAGTGAAAAATCTAAAATTCTACTTCAACGTTGTTGTAATTGTCACACCTAAGTAGTTTTCATTACTTACAAGTCAAGGCAAGAAAATAAAAAGAAAAAGAGCTATGCCAAATATCCATCTCAAGGAAAAAGAGCCATGATATATAACTGAAATATCATGCATACAAAGTGTGACAAAAATCTTGACTATGGGAACATGAAAGTAACTCCATCAGGACTATGGATGCCTACTGGCAATGGAGCAATATTTGAGAAATTACAATCTATAACCTCATCGGAGCTCTCAAGGCTTGCTGGCAGCGAGGCTCTATTTGGGATGCTTTTGAAGTTAGGATAATCCAGGTAGCTAGTCATATAGGATGATAAGGATCTTTAGTGAACACAAGAGTAGGAATAACTCATCTGCACACACATGGGCAAAATAAGATCAAAGTTTCAAGAACCAATGGAGAATTTTTCCACGTCTCCATTTGTGAATCCTAGTCACTAAGTGTGTTGAGTTGAGTGTTCCAAAGGGCCTTAGGGATCGATTGATCGCTTATCTATGAAATGTTTTCCACCTCCATTTCAATTGGTGTATTACAAATGCTAAAACAAACATAGTCAACCTTGTTCAAATAGGAAATGTATCTTCATAATGCATATTGTATTAACATAGGTCATGTCAAAAATTCATTGTCTCCACGTGCATTCTACAGATCATCATGTCATACAGGTCTACACACTAGGGGCACAACTGAAAAAATCTAAAAAATAATATAAAGTCCTGAAAAAATCGTATACAGTCCTAAAAAAATCCAAAAAGTCATATAAAGTCCTGAAAAAATCCAAAAAATCATATAAAGTCCTAAAAAAAATCCAAACAAATCATATAATGTCCTTCAAAAACATCCTAAAAAATCAAATACGATCCTGAAAAAATCAACCAAAAACATTCAAATACGATCCTGAAAAAATCAACCAAAAACATTCAAATACGATCTTGAAAAAAATCAACCAAAAACATCCATATAATGCCCTGCAAGAATCATTCAAAAACATTCAAATATCAATTCACATAATCCAAAAACATCAAAAAAGCTCTAGGAAAATAACTAAAAATCGAAAATCAATCAATCATAAAAACTTGCAATAAAATGTCTCGCAAGAAACAAATACCTTAGCATATATCCAGCAGACGCTTCGCACGAGGTCAACAAAGGATATGACTATCCAGTCAAACATCTACAATCAACTGATCAAATTGTCTTATCAATCATATAATATCCATATCAAGTGATCATTATCTTTTCTTAAACAAAAGAGGATACACTCGAAATCAGACATGTTAGTCTTAAACAGGGTCCACAACTTTCTGAGATCAGACATTATCAACCATCACATCAAGCAACTGAGAATGAAGGCACAAGGTCAGTATAGCTGCTGAATTTTGTTTGGGTCAGTCTATATCTTTTATCATTTGGTGATAGATTATGTTCCTATGCTACTCAAGGATGTCCACAAGTGACTAGAGGAGCTATGATTGGCATTATCTTTTTCTTTGTTTGTTGTTTGTGGTGTGAACCGATGAAATTCTAAGGAAATTTCTCTAGTGGGTGTCTATGATAGGAGCATTCAACTATTGGATTCCACACATACCTCGACCCCTAGTGTAATTCCCAGAATGGAGGGTTCACTCCTTGTCTGCTACATGTTTGTTTCTACAATGAGATATCTTGCATCTTGGTTTCTTATACCTTGATGTGCTAAGCTTCATTGTTCAATAATAAGGCTCAGTGATGAATATATGTTGCACAAATAAAATATGGGACACAAGTTTGTGATTCTTTCAATTTCATTCTCATCTCATGTGTTTTTTTGGACAGTTTGTTGATTTCTCATTTTCTCTCTAAATCGCATTCTTTCTAACATTCTTTCTATCATCAATCTCTTCTCTCTATTATCTTACTAACATTTCTTCATGGTACATCAGAGTTAAAAATTTGTTCTGGCATTATCATACAAAAAAAAAAAAGATTCGATTGCATTCAAATAGATTCCATTGCATTCATATAAATACCATTGCATTCATAAACATTCATTGATACATTCAAATAAATTCCATTGCATTCATTAGCATCATTGATACATACATATAAAAACCATTGCATTCGTGAATCATATAGACTCAAATAGACATACATCATATAACTCATAACATCATATAAGCATACATATCACTGCCAAAAACTGCATATCATTTATATAACTCAAAAATGATAATGTGTACAAATACAATAAACAAGCCCGGAGGCTTAGATAACATGATAAAAATGTCTCAACTAACACTGCCTCTGTTAGTAGGTGGATCCCGTCCACTAGGTCCTGTCCCAGGATGCTGAGGTGGTCCCATAACACCACCACTACTAGTCCGTCAAGAAGTAGATTGACTCGATCTCCTCCCCATAAAGGCACTGCAACTAGGCTCTCTCTGACCCTTAGGGATAGCTCTCTCGTAAGCCTGACAATAATAAATAGCCTCCTATGCAGCAACAAAATATCTATCTGCCTAGTCACGGGCCTCTGTCACTGATCCGAATAGCTGATCATATGCATCCATGGTGATCTAAGCTCTCCTAATTACATCATCTCTCTCCCTCTGGAGATGATCCTTCTCAGCCTCTAAAGCACCGTAGTCTTCACGGTAGGCCTCTCGCTCGACATCTCATCTAGCAACCTCCTCCTCCAATCTCTGAATCCATGCTCTAAGAATTTGTGGATCATCCTCATCGCCCACCTTTCCTCTCCCACCCTCTGCAGCAGGCACATCCTCTAGCTCTGGCATATCATCATCATCATATCCATCCTGCTGCTCGATGACTCCAAAGATGTTGGCAATATAACAAGGATATTGAGAAGGTTGTTGATGATTATGGACATAACTGATTAAAGATGTTTAACTATCTTGATATTATTATTTTGTCATTGATGTCAAGGAATTGATTTTCTAATTCAATATGATGTTGCCATATCTTAAGAAATATGATATGAAGATTATAAAGAAGTCGGTAAAGACACAGGAAAGAATATGATGAATATAGGGATAAGTTATTCAATGGGAAACTCTACCGAGTCAGACAATGATGAGATCTTGATGTTTTAGATTGTTTTAACATCATAGATATGTTGAAAAATGTAAAGGTTAATACTACACTATGTTATTAGGCAAAGAACCTAGTCGGTAAACCCTAAGGAACCTAGTTGGTAAACCCTAAGGTTATCGCAGTCGATTAATGAAGACAGAATGTCTACCGAGTAAAGTTTAGAATTCACCGAGTTGTAACTGAGCTATAATAGAATGCATTAAATGTTTACATGTGATACTTAATGAAAGAAGTTGATGAGCTGGAGTAGATCAATGATTGGCAAGTCGTGGAAGAATTTTGTTAACAAATCTAAGACAATGGAAAGTCGGCAAGAAGATCTACAGCTCAGATTGAACCGCATTACCCTAACACAAGTTCCAAGATGATTGTGCAAGTTCTGAGGCAGGGTAAAACATTTTTCAGATCATAAGATACAATGAACCTGGACAAGATTGAAGATCTAATGGCTATGATTGATCATGGGAAATGTGATCAAGGAGATTAAGCGGTTAGATGATTGTTTATAAATAAGGAACTGTTGATAAACAATGTATGTGGGCAAGTGTATGCACAAGGATGCTACATAGTGATCACTGAGCATAGAAGCTTGAAGACCTATTGGAATAACAGAGTATTGATGCCCAGTAGATAGACAAGATTAGTTCTATGTCTAGATTGTGTTGAACAAATAAGAATCTGCTTTAGCACTTTAGATGTAAAGTTGCAGATAGATTGTATTACTGTTAGCTTGTGAAAGTAACAGGAAATCTCTTAACCAAGTGGACTTAACAGTCTTATAAGTAAATCCTCTAATAAGGTGACATTCTAAATGAGTGTTTGAAATCCTTTGACAAGGTCACTTCTAACAAAGTGAAGATCCTAGCAGATCTGAGGGAAATCCCTTAACCGGGTCACATCTAGCAATGTGTTTTGTAATCTTTAACAGGATTGGCTTTTAACTGAGCATACTCTAGAAGAGTATATTTCTTAGTGGGTCTGAAATCCCATAGTATTTTTTCCCTATTTGGGTTTCCATGTTAAATCTAGTGTTATGAGGTTTATATTGTTCATATGCTTTTGAGTTTGCATGTTTGATAGTTTTTATTCTATGACTGATATATGTTACCGAGGTAGAATCTGATGATTTCATTGATGATTAAGTTTGTATGATTCACCCCCCCTCTCATCTTGTTGGCTATCGGATCTGTACTTATATTAAGTATTAGAACTATCAATTGGTATCAAAGCATTGGACTCCAAAAAGAAAGTTTAAAGGCACTTGAGTTAAAGATCCAAAGATGTATAAGAGGGATGCACCTAAGCTAAATAAGTCAAGTTTCTCTACATGGCAGAAAAGGATGAAGCTACATGTATCAGGAGTTGGAGAATATGCTATATACTATCTGGAGAATGATTTTGTTACACCGAGCACCTATCCATTGATTATGGAAGAGATAAAGGCAAAGCAAGAACACATTCAAGCAATGATTGAAATAACATCTACATTGACCGATTCTGAGTTTAATGATCTAGAAGGTTGCAATGATGCGAAGGCTATGTGGACTACACTCATATCTGTATATGGAGGAGATGAACATGTTCAAAGAGCAAAAGTTGATAGTCTAAGAGGACAACTTGAATCTATGAGGATGAATGAAGGTGAGAACATAACCTAGTACAATACAAGACCAAAGGAGATTGTAAATCAAATCAAGGGAGTAGGAGGAACTATTGAAGAAAAGGATGTGACAAGTAAGTTGTTAAGAACCCTTCTACCTGCCTATGCAATCCGAGTCTCTGCAATCAATGAATTGAGGTCTATACCTAATATGCCAGTTTCCTTGGATGCTACTATTGGTAAGCTACATGCATTTGAGTTAAGTAATTTTGATAATAGTGGGTCATCGGTAAATAAAGTTGAATCTGCATTTAGTTCTTTTCATCTAAATGAATCTAATGATTATAATGAAAGAAAGTATAAGTACTCTGGAGGAGATCATAGTGGAGCAAGTGAAAGATTTCAAAAGAAAATGGAGGAGGTACACAAATTGTATGAAGAAATTAGAAAGCAAGAAGAGTTTGAAGCACTATTGGCCAAAAGGTTACCAAGAGGCAAAGGTAAGTATAAGGGAAAACTACCCTTGAAATGTTTCAATTGTGATAAGATTGGACATATGGCTTATAACTGTCCTGACAAAGATTTCACTGAAAAGAGAGATTACCGACATGACAGACAGAAAGATAATCATTACAGAGGTCATCGAGACTTTAGAAGAAGAGATAGAAAGACCTACTTAATTGCTGGTGAGGAATCTGAAGATGATAAATCAGATGAGACTGATATAGAGGAAGTTGTTTATGTGGCTATCAAGGATGGATCAGATGAAGAAAGGTATGAAGAAAAAGCCCTAATATCTCACATAAACACTAATGATTCTTGGATTATAGATAGTGGATGCTCACATCATATGATAGGAGATAAAAACAAGTTTGTTATGTTAGAAGATTATGATGGAGGCTATGTTAGATTTGGTAATGATGCACCATGTCCAATAAGAGGTAAAGGATCCATAACACTTCTTGATAAAGCAAGATGCAATGATGTTTATTGGGTTGAAGGTTTGAAATATAATTTGTTGAGTGTAGCACAGCTAAACAACACAGGTTACCAAATAGAATTTCAGAAAGGAATTGTCAAAGTTCATGACAAAAATGGAAAGTTAGCTACTACCGGGACACAAACAAAAGGTAATACATTTCACCTTGACTCTACTCACAACAAGTGCTTGCATGCAAAGATTGATAACACCTGGTTATGGCATAAAAGGTTTTGTCATGTTAATTTTGATAATCTGATCAAGATAAGTAAGAAGCACAAAGAAAGAGGTCTACCGAGTCTTGAAAAACCTGAGAATGCTATGTGCCGAGGATGCCAAATGGGCAAGATGACAAGATCCAGCTTTACAAGTATGTCCTACACTTCTAAGGGAATTTTAGATCTTGTACACACTGATCTTTGTGGTCCTATGAAAGTTCAAAGTTATTATGGTGATAAGTATTTCATATTATTTGTGGATGATTATTCAAGGATAATGTCACTAATGTTTTTAAAAGAAAAATCAGAAGCTTTTCAAATGTTTAAGTGGTACAAGGCTAGAGTTGAAAATGAAATAGGAAGACAACTAAAATGTCTTAGATCAGATAGAGGAAGAGAGTTCACATCTGATGAGTACAACCTATTTTGCAGTGATCATGGTATTAAAAGACAAGTCTCTGCACCGAGGACTCCTCATCAGAATGGAATAGTTGAAAGAAGAAACAGATCTATTGTGGATTGTGCTAGAACACTGATGATTGAGAAGAAGGTTCCACAAAATTTTTGGAGAGAAGCAATAAGCACATCTGTTTACACCTTGAACCGAGTTCAATTGAAGAAAGGTACTTTGAAGACACCTTATGAAATCTAGTATGGCAAGAAACCTAGCGTAAGTTATTTTAAGATCTTTGGAAGCAAATGCTATGTTCATAAAGATGATAGAAATGGCAAGTTTGATCAGAAAAGTGAAGAAGGAACATTTCTAGGATATTCTTCTAGAAGCAAAGCATTTAAATGTCTGATCAAATCATCTAACAAAATAGTAGAAAGTGCAAATGTGAAAATTGATGAATTTGTAGAAAGAACTGATGACAGGAATTCCAAAGACCCGGAAGACTATGATGAATTTGTCTATGTGCAACCGAAAAGTCCTACTGAGATAACTGTTGAAGGAAATGAGGAAGATATCCAGTTATCGAGTGATGAAGAGGATCATACAGAGCCTACTAAGCCTGTATTAGCCAAATATGTTAGAAGACATCATGCACCAAGTCAGATTATAGGAGATAAGGATGATCCAGTGATGACAAGGAACAAACTAAGATAGAACACATGTTTGATATCTGAATTTGAACCAAGAATAGTAAAAGAGGCATTCAACAGTGAAGATTGGATAAATGCTATGACTGAAGAGATTGATCAAATCAAGAAGAATGACACATGGACACTAGTCCCAAGACCTAAGGACAAAAATGTAATCGGTACAAAGTGGATCTTCAGAAACAAGCTAAATGAGAAAGGAGAGGTCATTCGAAACAAAGCAAGGCTGGTTTGCAAAGGTTATGCCCAAGAAGAAGGAATTGATTATGGTGAGACTTTTGCACCTATTGCCAGACTTGAAGGAGTTAGAAAATTGTTGGCATATGCTGCTTTCAAAAACTTCAAGGTACATCAAATGGATGTCAAATTTGCATTTCTAAATGGAATATTAGAAGAAGAAGTTTTCATTGAACAACCTGAAGGATTTGTTGAAGACAATAATAAAGATTAGGTATGTAAATTGAACAAAGCTTTATATGGTCTGAAACAAGCACCTAGAGCATGGTATGAAAGACTGCACTCTTATTTGATTAAGATTGGTTTTATAAGGACAAGTGAGAACGACAACATGTACATGAAGAATGATGAAAATGGAATACTAATCTCAGCCATATTTGTTCATGATATTATATTTTGTGGAAACGACTCTTTATGCAAGAACTTTGGCAATGAAATGAGCAAAGAATTTAAGATGTCATTAATCGGTGAGATAAATTATTTTATAGGCTTACAGATACTGCAAATGAAAAATGAAATTTTCATTACTCAATCCAAATACATAAAGGAAATCTTGAAGAAATTTGGAATGGAGGATTCAAAGCCAGTAAGTACTCCTATGACTACAAACTAAAAACTATCAAAGAATGATGAATCTGCATCTGTTGATGAGACACTCTACCGATCCATGATTGGAAAACTACAATACGTTGTTCACAGCAGGCCTGCTATAGCACATGCAGTAGGTATTGTTGCAAGATTCTCTGCAAATCCTAAGGAAACACACATGATAGCAATCAAAAGAATTTTCAGATACTTGAAAGGCACTGAAGATTATGGCTTAGTATATCAGAAAGGAAATGATTTTGATTTGAAAGTCTATACTGATGCTAATTGGGCAGGCAACATTGATGATAGGAAAAGCACAAGTGGAGGAGCTTTCTTCTTAGGAGAAAGACTAGTGAGTTGGCTTAGCAAGAAACAAGGATGTGTTTCTCAGTCAATAGCCGAAGCTAAATATGTTGCTGCAACACTGAATTGTACCAACATTGCATGGATCAAACAATTGTTGGAAGGTATAAATGAGAAAGTTACTGTGCTAATAACTATATTCTGTGATAATACTAGTGCCATTAATATTTCAAAGAACCTTGTTATGCACTCTAAGACAAAGCACATATCTATCAAATATCATTATCTTAGAGAAGAAGCTCATGAAAAGAAAGTGGTGTTGGAATATGTTAACACAAAGGAACAAATAGCTGATATCTTCACCAAGCCACTACCAAAGGACACTTTTGAATATCTTAGAAGTAAGTTAGGGGTCCTACCCCTATCTCTTACTCATTGACTGAGTTCGGTGAAAGTATCACTTTGATGAATCTATTGAATATCTTTTAGGGAGATGATGCTGGAGTGATACACTTTAAGAATGCTTTTCTGAAAGTGTACTGGAACAATATTGGGATAATACAGAAAATGATACAAGGAATAGGAATTGTAAACAAATGCTCTGACCGAGACTCAGTTGATACACATCAGCAGGAAATAACTTCTTACAAAAACAACTTATGCTTTAGTTCTTTTCATTTTGGCATTGTTGTCAAAGGGGGAGAAGACTACCAGGGGGAGAAGACCTACCCAAGGAGGAGAAGACTACTAGGAGGAGAAAACCAGAAGAGAAGTTTGATGTATGGGGGAGAGCATTTCAACATTTCAGAATCACAGCAATCTGAATTCTGAATGGTCAAATCAATTGGTTTTGCCATCAATGCCAAAGGGGGAGATTGTTGGCAATATAACAAGGATATTGAGAAGGTTGTTGATGATTATGGACATAACTGATTAAAGATGTTTTACTATCTTGATATTATTATTTTGTCATTGATGTCAAGAAATTGATTTTCTAATTCAGTATGATGTTGCCATATCTTAAGAAATATGATATGAAGATTATAAAGAAGTTGGTAAAGACACGGGAAAGAATATGATGAATATAGGGATAAGTTATTCAATGGACAACTCTACTGAGTCAGACAACGATGAGATCTTGATGTTTTAGATTGTTTTAAAATCATACATATGTTGTAAAATGTAAAGGTTAATACTACACTATGTTATCAGGCAAAGAACCTAGTCGGTAAACCCTAAGGTTATCGCAGTCAGTTAATGAAGACAGAATGTCTACCGAGTAAAGTTTAGTATTCACTAAGTTGTAACCGAGCTATAACAGAATGCATTAAATGTTTACATGTGATATTTAATGAAAGAAGCTGATGAGCTCGAGCGGATTAATGATTGGCAAGCCGTGGAAGAAGTTTGTTAACAAATATAAGGCAATGGAAAGTCAGCAAGAAGATCTACAGCTTAAATTGAACCGCATTACCCTAACACAAGTTCCAAGATGATTGTGCAAGTTCTGAGGTAGGGTAAAACATTTTTCAGATCATAAGATACAGTGAACCTGGACAAGATTGAAGATCTAATGGCTATGATTGATCATGGGAAATGTGATCAAGGAGATTAAGCGGTTACATGATTGTTTATAAATAAGGAACTATTGATAAACAGTGTATGCGGGCAAGTGTATGCACAGGGATGCTACATAGTGATCACCGAGCACAGAAGCTTGAAGACCTGTTGGAATAACAGAGTATTGATGCCTAGGAGATAGACAAGATTAGTTCTATGTCTAGATTGTGTTGAACAAATAAGAATCTTCTTTAGCATTTTAGATGTAAAGTTGCAGATAGATTGTATTACTGTTAGCTTGTGAAAGTAACAGGAAATCTCTTAAACAAGTGGACTTAAGAGTCTTATAAGTAAATCCTCTAACAAGGTGACATTCTAAATGAGTGTTTGAAATCCTTTGACAAGGTCACTTCTAATAAAGTGAAGATCCTAACAGATCTAAGGGAAATCCCTTAACCGGGTCACATCTAGCAATGTGTTTTGTAATCTTTAACAGGATTGGCTTTTAACCGAGCATACTCTAGAAGAGTATATTTCTTAGTGGGTCCAAAATCCCATAGTGGTTTTTCCCTATTTGGGTTTCCATGTTAAATCTGGTGTTATGAGGTTTATATTGTTCATATGCTTTTGAGTTTGCATGTTTGACAGTTTTTATTCTATGACTAATATATGTTACTAAGGTAGAATCTAATGATTTCATTGATGATTAAGTTTGTATGATTCACCCCCCCTCTCATCTTGTTGGCTATCAGATCTGTACTTATACTAAGTATCAGAACTATCAGAAGAATCATCGCTATCCCCACTACTGATAGACTCGGTGTCCCCACCAATGTCTACATCCTCATCTCCACCTCCCTCATCTCCTATCTCATCCTCTCCCTCCTCGTCTCCACCTCCCTCATCTCCTATCTCATCCTCTCCCTCCTTGTATCCACCCTTCGCTACACCTTTTGCTCCTCCCTCATCTCCACCTTCCTCTCCTCCTCGGGCTCTCTCCCCCAACTCTAGCCTCAATCTCGACCTAGGATGGCGAATCTGTTGTGTTGTAATCAAAACAACAGGATTAGTAAGTAGAATCGACCTATGTCTGGCAAACCATGCATCATACTCTGGCGTCACCCCTGGATCCATTGCACCTCTACCCCAACCCCAAAGTAATGGCTAAAGAGCATCAAACTCAGCAGAAGTAACATGCAGTTGTATGCACACCCCCCAATCAGATACCTCCCAAGATACACGAGAAAAGTAATAAGTAACAATTGGTGTCACCTGTAACTCTCCAAATTGTCTCAATACTTGACCTGGGAGATACATCTTTATAATCCATTGCGTCTCAAAAGTCCTACCGACCAGATACCTCTGTTGTCCATAGAAAGGCAAGTGTACTACATCATCAACCCAACCAAGGCAATCTAAGTATGATCTCCAAATAAAATGTTGTAGTATGTCAAACTAATGTCTCCAATATAAGGTGTTACCTAAACCCCTGTGTCTTATACCTACTATGTACCTAAAAGCATAAGGCTCACCAAGCTGCAAATCAACATGAATGACAAGTCTCAAAATAGAAATATGCTCCCATGCCCAAGTCTGAAGCAGTGTCACACCACAACTGATAGACCGATATCCAAGATATACAATCCCATGCATCTGATAATACAACATGGCCAATAGACATGGACCCCATGCATATTCTCATCGATGAACAATCATATCATGGAGCACTCTACCCCATCCCACTGGAAATCCATGACCTTGTCTGTCAGGTATCAACAAACCGCCAACAACACCGCATAGTACAATAGTCATGTCATCATAATCTAACCAGGCCCAAGGGATGTCATATCGGCCATTGATCTCCAAATCCTGTATCTCTAACTCGAATAGTGCACACAATCCAACAATGGCATCGACATGGTTGTACACAACTCTCTCACCATGAATCAAAATACACAGTATACGCCATACATCCTCTAAGGTAATGGATGCCTCCCCAGTCAGAAGATGGAATGAACAAGTGTCAAAATGCCACCGCTCTATCAAAGCTATAATTATGGCCCTGTTGGCCGTAACCTCTAGTAAGTGTAATACATGATATAAACCGAGCTATCGGATATGCTCAATCTCCTAATCAAGCAAGTCAGCACGAAGATCAAGTCCACTAGGTCTGCTCTGTCGGTAGTATAGCACTCCAATGTTCTCCTGCAATGAGAAAATGTTGAAAGTATTAGATATCAAATCACTAAAAAAAAATAAAAAATTTAGACGCATGACAAAAATTTACACATACAACGAATGCGTGATAGTTACTACTAATGCGGTACACTTATAGCTTTTGCGTGCCATTTAGAGCTAATGCGTAATGATATAAGTGCATGCGTAACATTAAACACTAATGCGTGATGATATGAATGAATGCGGTACATTCTACACTAATGCGTAATGCTATGAGAAATTGCGACACAGTTAAGGCATTTGTGGTACAGTTAAGACGTTTACAGTACAGTTAAGGCGAATGCATGATGAAAAGGAAAAATTGATCACTGAAATTTTTTCTGGATAATAGTGAAAACAGGCAAAAAATAAAAATAAAATTGGAAAAATACCATGCCGCCAGTCCCAGGAGGTCTCTGATATGAATGTACTCGGTCAGACAGGTGCAATCGAGCTTTATAACCAGCCATGATGATCAAATACTCGGAAGAAAGCACAAGATTCACAAAGAAAACAAAGAACTTACCAACGACCAAATGAGCAAATGAAAACCTAAAATCTCTATTTATAGCTCAAAATTAGGTTTGTTTGACACCTCAACGCCCGTGGTCCCCACCAGCTTCAAACAACTTGTAGCCTACTCAAACGATCTCGAAATCTCACGAAACTTCACACGATGGCTTATTACACTGATATCGAATACATGGTCTCAATTTTTTAATTTTCCGACCACCTTTTCCGAGGGTCATATTTACACTATATAGTGGCACCGGGGCATACTAGGGCAGAAATTTTCATTTTCTTTGAAACAACATCGTCCGACATTGTCTCAAAGAGGGGCAAATGTAGACACCTAAAAATGTCTCATTGATCATGTACTAATTATTTATCTAATTGATTAAATAATTCTTTAATTCTTTAATTAAGTTAATTAATCTTATTCTTCTAATTTCATATTTCCTCATCATCTTACTAATTATTCTATTTCCTATTCTATCATTATTTAATCATTTTCTAAATATTAATTAAATATTTATTATTTAATTAATTATGATTTTAATTCCTCTAATTAAATAATCTTTATTATTTAATTAAAATTCAATTTCTAAATAATTAAATAGTTTCTTTAAATTATTTAATTAACTAATTATTTCTTTTAATTTCATTAATTCTTCCATTTCTAAATAATTAAATAGTTTCTTTAAATTATTTAATTAACTAATTAATTCTTCAATTCCAAATCCCCAAATTCTAATTTCATTTAATTTCATATTCTTCTAATTTCTTCCAAATTCAAATACATGTGCATGATTTCAAAAATCAAATTGAAAATCAAAGTCAAGTTCTAAATATATTCAAATACTAAATTGAATTTAAATAAATTCAATTATTTGAATAAATATCATGCAAAGATTAAATTGAAAATCTAAGTCAAAGTGCAAGCACATGCTAAATTAATTAATTAATTAGATCATTTATCTCTCCAATCTCTATTTTCATCTTCTAGTTCTCTTGGTCATCTTCTTTATTTCTTCCAATCATTCTTTTTCTTCTTTCAGTTAGCTTTTTCTCAATCAGTTGACTCCTTTAATCTATTCAATCTATTATGTTCCACCTCCAAGTCATCAGTTCAACTATCAATCAGCATGTGAGCTCACTTGAGTTCCACCTCTTGATCATTATATTCCACCTTTCAATCAATCTTCTCCAAAAATCTATAAATTGAGCATTCAACCCTCACAATTCCTCTAGATCACGAACTTTGAATCTTTGTGTCAATTGTAGGTTGCGAGTGCAATATCTGAGAGCCATCATACCACAGAGAGAAGAAGGACAATGGAAGCCACGATGCATAATAGGGAGTTTCATATTGCTAAGTTTTATTCCATTTTGCATTTATTACATTGGTTTTATGTTTGAATTTCTTAGATAGTTAAGGATTAGTGATCGTCCTTATTTCCTATTTAGAAATGGTGTATTTGAGCATGCTACAACTACAATCACAATAACTTCCAAAGATAGAGACTATGCAGTAGTTACTCATTGATTAAAGGTAACTTTACAAGGAGTACCACCAAACCTACCACAAGCAGTAGGGACTTATAATGTTGTTGAGCAACTCAAGAAAACCCCGGCGCAGATATCACTTTTTGAACTCTTGCGTATTTCACCCACTCATAAAGTCATTCTGGACAAAGAGCTTCAAGATTTAGTAGTGGATAGAGATATAGATGAAAATGCCTTCCAATCCATGGTAGGGAATTTGGCACAGGGCACCCGCATTGCATTCACAGAACAAGATGTTCCTAGTGATAGACTTCTCCATAATGACCCGCTACATCTAGAAGCTTACATACATAAGAGAAGAATCAGAAGAGTACTCATAGATGGAGGAGCCGGTCTCAACATATATACTTTAAAGTTGGTTAAGGCATTGGGATATTCTGAGCTTCATATTGATCCATCAAAGAGAATAAATATCAAAGCATATGATGATGAAGAACATCCCTCAAAAGGTATAGTAACACTACCAGTGCAAATAGGACCTATAACAACATAGGTCACTTTTCAAGTGTTGGACAAAGAAATATGATACAACATGTTATTGGGCTGCCCATGGATTCACACCATGCAAGTCGTACCATCGACATTTCATCAATGTGTCAAATTCATGTATAACACCATTGAAATCACCATAAAAGGTGATCCAAATCCATTCCAACACTATAATTACTTAAAATAAAGTGTGGATAATTAGGTACCAATTAATCAAGCAGCACCTCTCACTACACAAATGGATTCATTGACAATCACAGAAACACAGAAGAATGTGCCTACGACATCTTCTTTACAGATAAAAGATATTGGTTGTGGAGAGTATTCTATTTCAAGTGCCTCAAATGGAAAACAATTGTCTCTCTATCCTAGGTCTTTTGGGAAACCTCAAAATGCAGTAATGAAATAAGATAAAGGAACGGAAATTGTCAGATGCTCATACTCATGCTCTTTCATTAGATGGGCTGATTTATAATAAGAATCTCTAAATGAAGATGTCAATCATTGGATATACAGAGAAGAAGATGACATGACAATACCCAAATTACCTCTAGATCAATACGACATTGGGTTCAAAATGCTCCAAAAACATGGGTATGATGGCACCACAAGATTGGGATTATAGAAACAAGGAAGATTAGAACCCATTGTACCTAATGACAATCTAGGGAATCAAGGGTTGGGATATAAACATGTACCACATGCAACAGAAGCAAGACAACGCACACTAGATATACTGAACAGATCAAGGATACCATCATACTACATATCTCAAAGGCAGTTGTCTCTGTGAGTGTTTCCCTCTTCATCTCAAACAAACAACCAAGTAACAACATTGCCTAATGCAAAATGAAATGGTGAAGATATGAGACAACTCCTACAAGAACCTATCACTGAGTCACACAATAATACAATTCCTGAAACAACCACACAAGCAAATGTAGTAACAGACACATGCTTAGCACTAGTAAATGAGCCTAATCCTTGGTTATTGTCAATACTTCTACCATGAGAAACAACTCAAGCTCCACCTAGTGAATCAGACGAAGAGAGACTACAATGACTAATACTAGGCTTAAGAAGGGTAACTAGTATACAAAGGAGACCAACCAATCTGTTGGCATTTTGTGAACCGGTATGAGGACATAATGACATTGTATGTTGTCATTGATGTCAATATGTTGCAAAGGTGTGAACCGGCATATGTGAGAACCGGTATAATATTGTGAACTGACATTTGTGCCAAAGTGAAGTGGTGTGCTTGTTCAAAGGTCAACCGAAATATGGTTATGGGAACCGGCACATGGAAGCGTTGTATGACTACCAGTTGGTAGTCTCAACTTTAGGGTTTCTGGTTGAAGTGCTTCAAGCCTGTGTGGCTCAACCAGTGACTTTGTGTGATGAGTTAGCATGATAACAAAGAAGAAGATGGTGTTTCCATGTAAACCTTGTGTGCATGAAGGATCGTGCATGAAGAAGATCTTGCCTATCTACCTCGAGAATATGAGAAGACTATAAAATGATGATAATGTGTGATGGGTTATCAGCCGCCATGAAAATGGTGGAAAATGAATGATGGAGATTAATACAGTATGCTCAATGGTTAGGATTGAACCGTTTGAATTCCTTAACCTATTAGGTTTAGGGTTTAGGGTTTATGCTACCGACCTAACTATTTTCTATAAGGTCGATGTTGTGACTCTTTCTAGGGTTGTTGGCAAAAGTTGTGTGTGCATATCCAAGAGAAGGGATACATGATTCTTGTCAGACCAAAAGGAGAGAAGTGATACCTATAGAGTATAAGTGCAGAAGGAAAAGAGGAGCTTAAGTGGATCTGCATTGGCATTGAGTGCTGTTACCAGATCATTGTAATACCTTTTGATCTCTAACCACCTCAACAGTTGGAAAATCCCTTAATAGGGTAGCCTTAACCGGCTTTGTAAATCCTTTAATAGGGTAACTCTAAGCTACTGAGTTTGAAGTCCTTTAGCTATTGAGTTCTTGAAATCCTCTAACAAGGTAACCTTTAACAGGGTTTAACCCTTAATCGGGTATTGTAGCCATCCCTTAACCGGGTGATCTCTAATAGGATCAATTCCTAGTAGAACCTATTGTAATGTCTCTAACCGGACAAGGCTCCTAACAGAGTAAACTTCCAAAGAGTTCAAAAATAGCTTGTGGGTATTCATCCCCACCGTGGTTTTTCCCAATTGGGTTTCCACATGAAAAATATGTGTGTCATGTGTGATGTTTTTATCTTGTGATGCTTTGCTATTGTTTGTCAAGCATGTGATGGTTCTATGTTTTATGCCTGTCAATAAAACATGTTGAACTAGCTGTTATTATGATCTGATGATAGATCACTTGTTTATGCATAAGGGTGAAATGGTAGTGTAGTCTCAAGTTGAGTGAAAGGCTAAGTGAGTAACCGGTTAATGCTTGTCTCAGACATTCTTAGCTTTACCGGTTGCACTCTATTTCAAACTGGTATCTCTATCTGCCAGTTTTTTGAAGTGTTTGCTGTCAAACCGGCTTAAGACTATATTTTTGCCTGTACTAATTCACCCCCCCCCTCTCAGTACCGGTTTTGTACTATTTTCTCATCATTGAGTTATCACAATCTACAACAAAATAAAAGGTAGGAACAAGAGGAGATAAGTGATACAACCTCAGAAGCTGAAACATACATTGAAAGTGTTATAGACTCTCACGACTATGAATTCCTATCACTCCATGATTCCAGCCCACAAACAAGTGACATGATAAGGTATCAAAGATCGCCTATAAAAGATAAAAATACACCAAGTCATTCAAACAATCAAGTCTTCATGTTATCAGAATCTGTTCCGATAGAAGGGAGTAATGAATAACCCCTTGTGCACTCACACTTGATTGATTGGGGGCGAGAAGGAAAACCAACTCTAGATTGGTTTGAAAATGATGAAGCCATTGCAGAAGTCCTTGGTGTCAGAGAGGGATTTCCACAAGGTGATCACAAGGCAAGGTTTGTTGTAGACCTAGATAGAATGACATACTTTGGAGAGGCAAGTACCTCTATAACAAAAGATATGGATCAAAATAACCATAAAGGCAAGAGTGAGCTAGGCAACCTCCCTATCGAAAGAGAAAATTCAGCATTGCTCATGGAAGAAACTGAAGAGGTAAATATAGCAGAAGGAGAAGTTGTACATAATATCCACCTAGAAAAATCATTAAACCAGGAAGAAAAGGACAAATTCATACATTTTTTCAAACAACGTCCTATCAACTTTGCTTGGTCCTATGTGGATATGCCAGGCTTAGATCCTGAGTTGGTGTTACATCATTTACCTTTGCTACTAGGAGTTAAACTATACAAACAAAAATTAAGAAAAATGCATCCGCAAATTGCATTACTGGTCAAAATAGAACTCCAAAAGTTGCTGGATGTAGGTTTCATTTGACCTATTGACTATGCAGAATGGATATCCAACCTGGTACCTATGACTAAGCCCACAGGAGGCATAAGAATTTGTACTAACTTCTAAGATCTAAACAAAGCTTGTCCTAAGGATGATTTCCCATTACCCAACATCGATATGATAGTTGAATTAACTACTGGGAATGAGATGCTTTCATTAATGGATGGTTTCTTGGGATACAACCGAATCAAAATTATGCTGGAAGATCAACATAAAATGACATTTACCTATCCGTGGGGGACATACTACTGGAATGTGATGCCATTTGGGCTTAAGAACGTAGGAGAAACATACCAAAGGGCCATGATGACACTATTTCATGACTTGATCCACAACATAATGGAAGATTATGTGGATGATCTACTGGCTAAACCACAAACAAGAGAAGGTCACCTTGCAATCCTTGCAAAGATATTTGATCAGTTGGAGCAGTACAATGTCAGGCTAAGCCCCAAAAAGTGTGTGTTTCGTGTAACAACAAGCAAACTATTAGGGCTTATCATGTCTAATAGAGGAATTGAAGTAGACCCTGCGAAGTTCAAAGAAATTATAGATATGCAACCTCCATCAAAACTTAAGCAATTAAGAGGGTTACAAGAAAGACTACAATCCATAAGGAGATTCATAGCACAATTGTTAGATAAATGTCATCCGTTCTAGCATTTACTTAGGAAAGGAGTTACTTTTAAATGGATAGAACAATGCCAAGAATATTTCCAAGCTCTAAAAGATTATTTTCTGAATAGTCTAGTGTTAGTTCCACCTACTCCAAGAAAACCTCTATTACTATATATATCAGCAACAAACTCAGCTTTCAAAACTTTGTTGGCACAGCATGATGAACAAGGAAAAGAAAGAGCTATCTACTATATAAGTAGAACCTTGATTGGATATGAGCTTAATTACACTCCTATAGAATGCACATGTTTAGCAGTAATCTTCGCATCTCAAAAACTTAGACATTACATGCTGAGTCATAAGGTACAACTCATAGTGCGATTTGATCCACTCAAATATCTGTTAAGAAGAGCAACATTGACTAGGAGAATGGCTAAGTGGGTCATGATTTTGAGTGAGTTTGATATAGAGTATGTGGACAGAAAGGCCATCAAAGGACAAATTAAAGCAGATCATTTAGTAGAGGCTCCTTTACAAGGTAGTCACCCATTGCTCATAGAATTTCCAGATGAATCAGTATTTACATTGACAACATCTATAATGTGGAAATTTACTTTGATGGTGTTAGATTCAATGACAGTCCCAAAGACACTGAGAGGAGGGGTGAATCAGTGTCTAACCGGTTAGCAGAATATTTACACTTATTTAAAAATTTGCATCCCAAAACAATGTACTGGTAAATAAGAATTAATGCAGTAAACAAAAATAATAGAGACAACATAGAAACACACCATAACACAAGATATTTAACGAGGAAACTCGGTGTGGGAAAAACCTTGGTGGGATTTGTGACCCACAATATTTACTCACTGGCCAATGAATAAATACTACTTATAAAGAGGGGTCTGCACATGCAAGGAGGCCAACTGCCTAGAGCTCACTACTCAATCACAAAATAGGAGTTACACTGACTACAAAATGGATTATCAAAATCCAATACAATGTACTACTCAAAACAATATCTCATATGCTAGGTTCAATACCGATTTAAGCTTAGACAATAACCAAAACCTTTGCTATCAACTATATTACCTTATACAAACTTGCCTTATACTTCTTATCCATCTCATACCTCTCTATCATTAAAATGACCTATAAGATCTCATACATATATGACTCTTTTACAATATACCATGTCGGCTTACAAAAGATAATTACATTACAAAACAATAAACAAAAGTTTATTCCATGTCGGCTTGAGTGTCGGTATGCATTATTGCTGATGTTGGTGAAGTGCCTGCCTGTGTATGTAGAAATCTAATGCCGGTGCCAGTATCTATCGGTTGGTTGCCAGATGATTGCCAGTTGGTTGCCATCAATGACAACATCAACTATTCTCATAAGAGTGTAGAATGCAAACAATCTTCCCCTTTGGCATTGATGGCAACACTCATGAGAAAAATCCAAAAACTATTTCCAAAAACTGAAGTCCAAAAAGATTCCAAAAAGATGTGATCCCCTTGAGCAAGTGATTTCCTCTGTACAAGTATTTTTCTCTCTACTACTCCCCCTTTGACATCAATGACAAAGGATGTCATCAAAAGAGTACAAAAATTTCACCTCAAAGTCTATACCCGCTTGGTTACAATCTGAAAGATATCTGCCAAAATTAAATTTAGACTACATAAACCTTTTGCTATCATTCAAAGTTGCCTCAGTTTGTTAGATCATGTTGGTGAGATAATGCATGTGTTCCTCCAGTGATCACTCTCCTTGAACTAATGCCTTAGATATTTCAATTCTCTGAGTAATCAAATTGTCCAGCTTAGGACCAAGTTTATCTTTAAGTTCCTGGGCATTTGACCTTTTCCTTGCCTTTTCTTTCTCAAGTTTCTCTAATTTCTCCTCAAAACCTACCATTTCCTGCTCAAAAACTGATATGTGTCTAAATGAACCAATTATATTATCTGCTATGTCATCAATTTATTTCTGTGTTTTTCTTATCTCCTTATCTATGTCCTCTGTCAAAAGGTGAGGTTTGCATGTTTCCCTATATAGCTCCTTGTATTTCAAAATTTTAGAGTTAAGTACCGATAATAATGTATTTACATGATCGGTACATTTCTTTATAGTGTCTTCAAAGAATGTGTTTTTCTCTTTTTCAACAATCCCCTTAATTATGTCCTCATTCACCTTGTCAATAGTTATTACATTATCAGCAATAAATTTGGACAATGTGTCTAATTTACCTAAAGAATCCTTAATGTGATTTGTGTTACAATTTGGTGCAATCAACTTAAGAATGGGTAAAGTGTTATCAATTGCCTTATAGGCCAATGCATTGTAGTCCGTTATCTTCTTAATTGAATCCAAAAGTACCTCTATAATATTGGTAGGTCTGAATTCACCTATAGATGTGTCAGACGTCTGACCAATCATTTTATTACCTCTTTGCTTCCATCAGATGTGTCCAATTTTCTTGCATTTATTTTTGGTGGATCAGTCTGTGTTTGCATCTCAACTTTTAAAGGTTTCTCAAACTGTTGCAATGTTTTTGTGATTATCGGTTTCTCTATCTCTTTGTGTACCTCTACCTCTATTTGTTTCTCTTTCAGTTTCTTTGAAAGTTCAATTGACGGATTCTTGGTCTCCGGTGGCCCTATGCTAGTACCCTTATCTTCAGTAGGTTTTTCAGTCTGTGCCAGTTTCTCTGTTTGTGTTGATGTCTCAGTTTCAACAATTTGTACCAGTTCCTCTGCTATGTTGCTATTGTCAACATTGTATGCCTTAACTTCAAAGGTTTCCTTATCCACAACAATGTTTACCTCTTGTGTATCCACATTAATTGTAAAAAGAATCTCTGACTTAGGATTAGTATCATCATGTCTTATTCCTTCAGTGTCAGTAGCCAGTGTATCTTCTGAGTGTACTGGTGCAGTATCCAAAGGTGGCAGTGGAATATTGTTAGTAATCTTAATGTTTGGAACTCCACCAATTTTTCCTTTACCTTTGTCCTTTTGATAAAACTTAAATGTCTTCTTAGGTCTGTTCATTTCCTCATGTTTTTCTTTCTCCACAAAGAATATATCCCAATTGTCCACTGTTTCTTTTGCAATTTCCTTTACTCTTCCTACCATCAAGATCACTTGTCGGTGTCCACTAGCAAATACTGATCGGTTAGCCTCAAAAATAAGTTCATCAATTTCTTCCTTCAAGTTAACCGGATAGACTGCCAAGAGTGCTTCAACTTTCAGTTTCTTGTCTAATTCCATCACTGATATTCTTTTAGCTTCTAGTCTCATGTAGAGATCATTTGGTAGCTCATCAACAACTTCAATAAAAAATTTCTTATAAATGTCTAAATGAAGAACAATGCTTTCTTCAATAGTTTTTCTATCAGTATCATTTGAAGTAGTATACCATTTATTCACATTAGATAAATTACCTTCCTCTATTATTTCATTCAGTAAATCATTCAATGAAGGGGTAACCGGTGTTTGTTTTCTCTTTGGATTAAGCTTCTTCTTGGGTTCCCTAACCGCTTGTTGTTTCTTCCTTGAAGTTCTTGTTTTCTTAGGAGTAGGAGAAGGTACCGGTGAGGCTTTCCTTTTCCTTTCCACTCTTTTGAACTCAACAACCTTCCCACTGTCACTGTCAAAAGATGTGTCAACTGGTAAAATATGTGCCTCCGATTGAAGTCCTTCAATCTCACTAGCTGATATGCCACTAAGTTTCATGAAATTCTCTTTGATTTATTTTACCTTCTGGGATGCATCCCTAATGAATTTTTCTCTTCTCTTAGTCCTTTTCTGCATAGACATTTTATTCTCTATGGTTTCTACATTTCCAAAGAATTCTTTAGATGGCTCTCTAGGTGCTTCAAGCAGTTCTTTTGCATACGTTTCCAAAACATGTAGATCAACCTCATAACCCATTTCAGTAACCCAAATAGTTCTAGGGCTTACTACTTCTATCTAGGTTTCATCTCTTTTAATGACAAAACAGATTTGCTTGTCATATTTCTCAACTATACTCTGAGGGATCCTTTCCCTAGCTCTCTCATCTTAGATTGGAAAGTTTTAAAGTAGTTTGTTATGTTTTTATCTCTATCAGTTTGCATGCTGGTAAAAGCTTCCTGTATTTGTTTTCCTATCGATGTATCATAACCAAAGTCTTTGGGTCCTGTACCAGGGATCTCACATCAAACATACCAGAAGGTTTCCAAAGTGGAAAGTACTCTTTTTGTCTCCCTTAATGTTTTTCAGGTTATCAATAAGCTCATCTTTTAACCATTCACACACATCTATCTTAGCATTGTTGTTTATCATTTCATGTGCACTATAAATACAAAGACTGGAAACAGAATTGAGTCTGTTAGCATGTGTGTCTCTATATACAAGGACCATACTTACATATCTCACATTAATGTCCTTAATGTCATTCACTCTAAGTGATCTATTGTCAGATGTTGCTCCAGTTAGGCTTGTCACCATTTTTTTTGGAATCTTCTTTGTCTTATTAGGTCTACTACCGGTTGAGGGTAAACCTGTAACTGCCCTAATTTCTTATCAGGTTATCTTACAAACAAAATCCAACCATAAGAATTCTCCATGTGCTCTACTCAATACAATCCTTACCACTTCCTCTGGAAATTGAGGGATATTCAGTATCTCCACAAAACCTAAAGTTTCCACAATTTTATGTTCAGGTTTAACAATTCCATGTTCATCACAAATGACCTTGTTAAACATTTTCATTAACTCCTCATATCCTAGGTCTTCTATATTGCAATGTATGTAAATCCTAGGGTCTTCTACAAATGCTACACCCTTAGGTATTTTTGAAAAAGCTCCTATAGAGTCATCTTGCTTCGCAATCTCGGGAATTATTTTGAATACGGGCCTAGTTCTCCACAATGGTAGGGTTCGGAATAAATTCAAGAATAGAAGATGAAGCAACCATTATGAAAAATACCTCTTATCTGGATGTTTGTTGAATGCTTGAAAAACACTTCTCTAATTCGCCTTGAAGCTCGATTTTGCACTCACAGAATGTTTGAATGCTCGGTGAGTTTGAAATGAGGGTTTCCCGGTGCTTTATAGCCAAAATGTTCTCTAAAACATCATTAAATGCTCGTCAGTTAAGTGAAAACTTAACACACCTGCCGATAAAGAAGAAATGTATCTTCTCACCATCAACCGAGGGTAGAATGCATGTTTTTCAATTTTCTGCCATACCCCCAAGGGATTATTCCTCAGTTAGATGAAGAATCTCCTGCCTATGGAGAGTTACTATGTTCTACCGGTGAAGATATAGTTTCATTAGTTCTCTGATCTCTTTTCTTAATCCACTGTTTAGAAAATTCTTTCTTTACTTCTTCTACCTTCTCTTTTTCGTTCAAGCTAGATCTCATATTGTTTGTCGGTGCATTCTTGCTTCTATAGAATTTAGCAATATGTCCAATCTTGTTACAAGCATAACAAGTCACATTATTCCTCTGGATAGCCTTTCCATATCCTTGACTGGTTTGTGATCTGCATTGACTAGATAAATGTCCATATCTTCCACAAACATAGCATTTTACATTCATTCTGCAATTTTCTGAATTATGACCAACTTTGTTGCATTTGGAACATTGACCGGTGGGTGATTTCATATTTTGATTATTTCTAAATCTACACTGATTTTCTCTATGACCATATTTATTGCAATTGAAACATTTCCCATTAAATTTGTAAGCATTAGGTTGTCTTACCGGTTTGTTTTGATCTTGATTTTTTGCAGTACCAGAACTTTCTCCAACTTCAAATCCAAGTCCATTAGTATCTCCATTAGGCTTCTGACTTTTCAGCATGTCATTAAGTTCCTCTCAACTTTTCTTGAATTTGTCTTTGTTCTTATTTGCAGTAGTCAACTCATTTTCCAGAATTCCAACTTGTCTCATAAGCTCAGTTTTATCATGTTGCATGTGAATTAGATCTGCCTTTAACATATCATTTTAATGAGTAAGTCTCAGATTTTCATTTCTAGCATCATTAAGTCTCCTAGTCAAGTCTTCTTCATTCTTCTTCCTATCTTCAATATCTTTACATAACCTCATAATCATATCTTGCATTTCATTCTTCATATTATTGTTTTCTTATCTCAACTTGTTTGTAATGTCTCTAAGAGTTTCTTTTTCATCATCATCATTCCGCATCTTTTCATGAAGTTCTTTTCTTTTATTTTGTGCAATAGAAAAATTCTCCTGAAGTCCTTTTATGAATTCTTGTGCAATCCTTAGATCATCTTCAAGTTTGATATTCTTCAATTTCTCTACACCAAAATCTTCACGAGCTCCTTCCAACTATTTTCTTAAGTTCTCCATCTGTACCGGTGTCAGAATCTTCCTCAAGCTATTAGGCTTTTGAAAATGGAGGACCAGGATCTAATACCAATTGTTAGATTCAATGACTATCCTAAAGACACTGAGAGGGGGGGGGGTGAATCAGTGTCTAACCGATTAGCAGAATATTTATACTTATTTAAAACTTTGTGTAGACGTCTAAAAATGGTCAACGCTTGCGGAGTCATACTTTAACATTTGCGCATTGCCTTATTTTAGGGTTCTTGCGTCGCATTAACATTTCTTCTATGTTGTGCACTTGGTCTTTATCATTTATGAGCATCGAGTCCTTCTTTTGCATTCCTCATTTTTATCGCTTTTGAATTAGGTCTTGTCGATAACAAATCTTTAGTCATGATTTTGGTCAATCCTAGTCCTTGTCAATATCATCATTTTGCGATCGATTCGTCATCGATCCTTGTCTTTGTCAATCTTGTCATTTTGCAATCGATTCATCATCGATCCTTGTCCTTGCCAATTTTGTCATTTTGCAATCAATTCATCATCGATCCTTGTCTTCTTTAATCATGTCAATTGGCACTTTTCAATTTGATCTCCTTGTCAATCTTGGTCAATTTGTCATTGATTTTTGTCAACCAATTTTAATCATTTATCAACACTGGTCCTTTGTCAGTCAGAATCATGATCAAATCAACCCTACATCAATTATCTTTTGTCAAGACCTAATTGTCATCCCTGCATTTCTAATTCATCTTCTAGGGTTTTATGATTTATTCATTTAATCTTGTTTGTCATTTTTCCTCTAGGTTAAATAATTTATTTATTTATCCTAAGTCTTTTTGTGAATTAATTAATGAATGAAAAATTATTAATTAATTCACCTAATTTTCTAATTTCATCAATTTCTAATTTTCCTAATTCCTAATTTCCACTTCATTTTCTAAATTCAATTTCCACCTAATCAATTCCTCTCTAGTCTCTCCCTATTTTTGTGTGTCGGTGGAAGCATGAATTTCTCATGCGTCATACTGTTGGCATAGCAAGATGTGATAAGATTTTAGTCCTCTAACATTTGCATTGGCAATATGTCATAATTCATGACATAGAAGGTGTCATAACATTCTTTCTTCAACTCAATTTTGCCATTTTTGAAATCAGTTGCCTCTAATATCAATTTCATGCTAATCTTGTCCTCTCTCCAATTTGTCTATAAATTGGATGAGTTTCTTCAATCAAAGAATCAATTAATGACATTTTTTAATCGAATCAATCAATCACATTTTCGAGTAACCTTATGCTACATATTTCATCAACAACTTGCTTTCCACTTGCAAATGCACTTTGTAGGTGAGAACAACATCAAATTGGAAGGTGAAAGAAGAACAAGGGAGCCACATGAAGGAGATATCTTCATTTGGTTTGCTTTGATTTCATGGAATTTGAATATCTTGTCTTCATGTTTTCATTGATTAGATTAGGATTGTTTTTATTGCAGTTTTAGGTTTTGTGATTGTTCTAATTGTTATTGCTTTGATGAATCCTCAATTTCCTAGTCTACATTTTGGTGAACCCGATGTGAACTAACCATTTAACCATGTTTTGAGTGCCTTTTGAGCTATTTGCAGGTGAAAACCCAAGAAATAGGGCAACTTAGGGCTTTCTGGGCACTTCTGCGCCTGTGTAGAAGGCATCTGCGCCTATGTTAAGGAGATCTGTGCCTGTGTAGAAGGGATTTGTGCCTGTGTTAAGGAGATCTGTGCCTGTGTAAGGCCAGAAACAGAGGTAAAAATTAATTGTTTTTCTTGCAAGTTTGTTTGTTTGCAATCTGTTTCTTGCAATAGGATTTTTCCTTGGTACTAATTCTCTGTACAGCATCTTGGCGTTATGTATGATGAAGACAAAAATGCAACTACTAACGAATCTTATGCAGGACGCGGTCAAAGACTCACATTAAAACATCTTGTTTGCAAATTTTTAAAGTAGTTGCACATTTCGTTTCTTAAAGGATAATGAACACCATGCATGCTTTGTTTGTTTTCAATTTGATTACATGTTTTAACCCTTAGAACTAGGCCTACCTCCCAATTTTCCTAGCACTTCGCACAGGCATTGGTGAGAGGGAACAACCCAAAGTGGTGATGGGCTAAAGCCAAGCTATTTCGAACCACTCTAAATAATTGTGGATGCAACGAAAGTTGTAGACAACGGGTGCTGGAATGGTATTGCGATGATTTATTCGCTGGATCAATACCCACCCGAACGGATGCCCTTACCAGAATCTCTTGTTTAGAGGCCAAAATCCTTCTATCTGTTGGCTCATGCATTGTGATACATGCATGCCGAAGACACCTCTCATGTACTCCTTATTTAGAGATAGAAAGTTCTTGGGAAGTGATGCCTCTTGAACTCGAAGCTTGGTATGCCCGAGAAGTGAGTACGCTGTAAGGGGGAGCCAGTGCTACCAAGCATCTAGCTATCCGGCTGAGTGTTGTATTTTATGGTTAGAGGATTCAACAGATATTGCCCTTGCCAGCCATAGGAGTTGTTGTGAATGAGCATGATTATCTTGGGTCTAAGTCCAAACATCTTGTCTTTTGTGATTGTCAAAAGTTGAATTATACAATTGTCACAAAACATCATTTGTCAAACAAGTCCAAACATTGTCCAAACAAGGTTTTAAAAAGAGAACATTCATCCAACAAAGTTCAAAACATGGCTTTCAAACACTTTGGAAAACTTTGTCTCAACATTCATGTCACTTTAGGCTAGGTTTTGCATAGTCCAACTTAGGTCCTAGGTCATATTGTCATCTCCCTTCATTTTAGTCCTTTTTATTGCAAGCATCCTCATTTTGCACTTAGGTTTAAAATCATTTCCTTAAGTTTGCATTTCATTGTCATATCCTAAGTCATTGTCATAATCATTGCCTTCTTGCATTTAGTCTCAAAAATTGGGTTTGTCAAACTTAAAAAAGTCAAACACTTTGGATGATACCCTAAGTTGTTGTTAGGAAGTCTTGACCTTGTCTAAAACTTGTCCTTTTATTAATATCATTTTTGTCAAACCTAGCTTAGTATCCAAGCATATAGGTGAGGCATTGTCAATTTGTCCTATTGTCATTTGGTCCTTTGTCCTTTAAGGTCTTGGCTTCATTTCAACTTCCCAAGGTTGAGTCTTTAGATTTGCATTCCAAAAAGTTTGTCAAAATCTTGAAAAGCAACAAAAACATAGGTTGCATTCTTGCCATAGATTGCATTTTCGTCTATTTAGTTTGCATTTAGTTGCATATCATACATCATCCTTGAAAAATTCCAAAAAATATTGCATTTGCATAGTGACATGCCTGTTGAAACAAGGTCAAAATCTAAGAAGATGGGTGAACCAACATATCAACCCATTGACAACGTATCAAACTCATAGTTGCAACCTAGTCAATCATTACAAATTGAAGGTTCGTCAAACACATCATTACCACCATATGGAATGGTTCAACTTGGACCACCTCCATTATATGAGCCAATGTTTGTACCCATGAAACCAAGATATGGGAGTGTTCCACCAACACCAAGAGGAAATGCACCTTTTGATTGGAATCAACTGAACCTACAACATGAAATTCAAACATTACATGAGGAACAAACTCTTTCACAAGGATTTGGTTCAGATCAAGGCATTCAACAAGAAATAAATCCAAATGTTTTACTAGATTCTTCATCAGATTTCGATGCTTCCGATGATGTTGATATGTTCCTTAAAGATCTGAAGTTGACAAAAAAATGGATAAATTCTTGAAAAAGGTCTTTAAGATGTTCCCACAAAAATATCTTGACATGATGAGTAATGTGACCTCCTCAAGTGAGCAACTTAAGGTGCAAAAACAACAAGGCGGTGAGCTGTTAAGTTTCTCTCCATATCCAAATGAAGAAAATGTGCAACAAGAAACTCAACACACCTTGATGAGTAAATGTGCTTCAAAAACATTGACAGTGACTATTCCTCAGAAGTCACCATTTGAAACAATAAACAATCCGTTATTTAATACAACACCTTTAACACAAGATCAAATGAGGGCCACACAAATATTGACAGTTGTCCCTCAACAAGAAATGATTCCTTGAATAATTGCAAGTGGATCAAAATCTAAGATGCAAGAAAGCTTTACGACTGGAATGCCTGATCTCACCAATGTCCAAAACAATTCCACAATGCAACAAAGTTCCTATGTCCCATTAAGCTCAATATGTTTGCCAAATACTCAAGTACCTGTTATGCAAAATATTGTGACAGATCCTTCGATAATGGCAACACAAAGAGCCACAAATAGTGGTTTGCACCAACAACAAATGTTGCAACAATTGAGTAATACACAAAAGGCACAATCGAATGTGCAAACAAGCAATGCACAATAACAACAATATCGCATTCAACAACATATTGCGGTGTCTTCTGCACCATTACAAGTTAATTCAAACTTGCAACCACCATAGTGGATTGGACAAACAACATAGCAAGTCAATGCAAGTGCCATATCCCATCTAAAAGAGAAACAAAAGAAACCTCACAAACAAAGTTTTTTGCAAATGATGGGATTTACATCAGGACAACAACAATCGGCACAAAGTCAGCAAATTCTAATTTGTCAGCATCAACAACAACATGTGCCTCAATATGTGCCAAGACAAACAAGTTATCATACTTCACAACCACAATTGATGTCCGTGCAATATCAACAACACCCTCAATTGCAATATCAACCAAGGTTACCAATGATGATCCCACCACAAGAAGCGCAACAACAAGGTCAAGGTCAAGGCATGGTACAACCACAACAACAAGAGCTGTATCAAGAACTTTATATGCCAGAGACACCAAAGACAGCAATTTCTGAGCATCAACAGCCAATGGAGAGCAGGATGTATCGACAAAGAGTACACCCAAGAGTGAATGATGAACTTCCAAAATCTTCGATACCTGACACATTTGCACAACATCTTGAGAAGTTGCAATGACAAGTCGACGCATTGGAAACCAAAGGGACAAAGAAATTGTACATAGATCAAGATTTATGTCCTAATCCATTTGACAAGAGCTTGTACATGCCTCCCTTCCCTAAGCATCTTGAGGCACCTAATTTTGAGAAATATAAAGGGAATGGCAATCCAAAAGACCATATTCAAGCATTTTTCGCAGCATGTACTGAAGTGAGTTATGAGGAAACATGCATATTGTGAATACCATCGATCAAAAGGACATAAAACCGCATCGTGTTTTCAATTGAAACATATGATTCAAGACTTGTTAGATCAAGGGGTAATTGAGGTAGACCCACCCAATGCTACCTCTAACATTGATCATACAATTTTCAAAACTCCTTTGCTTGATCATGACAAGGGTAAAGCATCTTCTTCAAACTCTACCCAAACAACGAATCTTAATTATGCAAATAATGGTTATAACAATGTCATCAAATGTTTTTGAGAGTCAAATGAGTATGTTTCCACCATAAGATTAAAGGGACAAGATCCTTTTTGCACAATCACCACTCATCGATCCAAAATAGTCCTGAAAGGAGCTCCTGCAATTCCTCCCAAATCAACTCCTACGAGTCAGTATAATCTCCTAGATCATCTGGGGAAGATACCTGCACAAATATCAATTTTTGAGTTATTGAAAATGTCCCCTATGCATCGCGCAGTCCTAGATAAAGCTTTAATTGAGTCCACTGTCCCATCAGACATTGATGTTGACCAGTTTCAAGCCCGAATTGGACATCTAGTTGTTTCCCAACATGTCACCTTTTCTGATAATGATGATTCTCCTGATAAGCTCCCTCATAATGATCCTTTACATCTTGAAGTCTTTGTCCATAATTGCAAAATCCGATGAGTCTTGATAGATGGCAGAGCAGGTCTTAACATCTGTACCTTGAGGGTAGTCATTGGTCTTGGTTATATAGAAAATGACATTGATTCTTCCAAAAGAATTACAATCAAAGCATATGATGATGTTGAGCATCCATTTAAAGGGGTAATCTCATTGCCTATCAGAGTCGGTCCAGTGACAGAAAACACTTTCCTGCAGGTCCTAGACCTCGATCTCCCTTACAATATGATTCTTGGTCGTCTGTGGATCCATGCAATGAAAGCAGTTCCATCTACTTATCATCAGTGTTTAAAATATCCTTACAATGGGACAGAGATAACAATTATGGGAGATCATAATCCATTTCAATTTTGTGCTAATCTAAAGGATTCCCCGCAGTAGCAAGTCCCAGTCAATAGAGAGGCCCACTCACATAATTATGTGGATCCTAATGAAATGTTAGATGTTGTCAAAGGAAAATTGAAGATACGGGACCAAGGATGTGGAGAGTATTCAATGGCTCAAACATTCCTCATTGGGAATTTACCAATATCTCCAAAATCACATGGCAAACGACATTTGTTGCAAAAGGAACCTAAGATAGTCATTCAATATCAGCCCCCCACTATGTTTACACGATGGGGTGAACTTGACAAGGAAACTTTGGATGATAATGTCATAGATTGGCTTTATAAGGATCCAACTAAGACACCACCTGCCAGGTTGCCAGTGGAGCGATATGCCAAAGGGTTTACTATGCTGCAGAAAAAGGGATATGATGGCTGCAATGGCTTGGGCCCTGACAAGAAAGGAAGACTAGAACCTATTATACCCAAGATGCGTCCTCCAACTTTAGGGTTAGGTTTTGTACCATTGCGAATTGGACCCTCGTCTACCAAAGTGACCACGTGTAGAAAGGGGCGTGACTCTGATGATGAAATGACACCTGAGCATACCTGACCTGAAACTGATTCCAATGAATGGGAGTGGAGTTCCTTTTCTTCTAGCTCCTATGCCCTTGAAAATGTTTTCCTTGACCCTGACGATTTACCCATGGAAGATAAACATGAAATAACTTGCTCACCTAAGACATGTCCTAATGCTTGGATAGAATCATTCTAGGACCCAAGCTCTGAATCAAATATGAGCAGTTTAGACAATGACAACACAGACGTTTACATCTTTACCATCTCGGCCCTCTCTCTTCTTAAAACTGATGATGACATGCCCCTTGTCTATCCTCAGCTTATCCAACATGACCAACAAGAACCACTCACATTAGATTGTTTTCAAAATGATGAAGAAATTGCCGAATTTCTTGGACTATGAGAAGGCATACCACAAGGTGATCATAAGGCAAGATTTACTATTGATCTAGATACCACAACATATTTTGGGGAGTCAACTCCATCTTCTAGTCATAAAAATGAAAAAGAAAAAGAAAAAGTAAAAAATCAAAAGAATAGGTCTTTGAGTGAAAACCGTAAGGCACTCTCTGACTATAAAAAAGTAAAAATACAAGACGTACCTGCAGGTGAAAACCTCTCTGAGGCACCCAAAGGTGGAAGATTGGACATACCCCTATCAAGTCAAGATAAATCAACATTGCTTGTGGAAATGACCAAAGAGATAAATTTGGGTACACCTGACAACCCTAAGGTCATTCATTTCGCTACTTCTCTATCAAAACAGGAAAAGATAGATTTTGTCAATTTCTTTCTTGAGAAGAAGATTAGTTTTGCATGGTCCTATGTAGATATGCCCAGCCTTGATCCAGAATTAGTCCTTCATCACTTGCCATTAAAATCAAATGCCAAGCCTGCCAAACAGAAACTCAGAAAGATGCATCCCCAGGTGGCTCTCTTGGTCAAGGTAGAACTAAAAAAATTATTAGATGTGGGCTTTATCAGACCCATTGATTATGCAGACTAGATTTCAAATTTGGTACCAATTAGCAAAGTAACTGGGGGTATCAGAATCTGTACAGATTTTAGGGATCTTAATAAAGCATGCCCTAAAGATGATTTTCCATTGTCGAATATCGACATCATAGTTGACATGACTACCGGATATGAGATGCTATCATTGATGGATGGTTTTTCTGGATATAATCAAATTCACATTGCTCCTAAAGATCAACATAAGACTGCATTCACATGTGCTTGGGGTACCTACTGCTAGAATATGATGCCCTTTGGTCTTAAAAATGCTGGCACAACATATCAAATAGCTATGATGACAATTTTCCATGATTTTATGCATACTTTGATGGAAGACTATGTTTATGACTTATTATGCAAATCCGTCACAAGAGATAGTCATCTAGCCATCCTTGGCCCAATCTTTGATCGAATGGAAACCTACAAGCTCAGACTCAACCCAAAGAAATGTGTCTTTGGTGTCACAGCTAGCAAATTATTAGGGTACATTGTTTCTCACAGAGGCATCGAAGTAGACCCTGAAAAGGTTAAATCAATAATGGATATGCCTCCTCCTTCAAATCTCCATCAACTAAGAAGTCTACAAGGAAGGTTATAGTCAATCCACCGGTTTATAGCTCAATTGGCAGACAAATGTCATCCCTTCCAACATTTATTGCATAAAGGTGTCACTTTTAAATGGACTGAGCAATGTTAATCAGCATTTCAAACTCTTAAGGATTATCTGATGTCACCACCTATTCTAATGCCTCCTATAGAAGTGAAGCCATTCATATTGTATATCTCTGCAATTGAAACGGCACTGGGAGTTCTCTTAGCCCAACAGGATGAGAAAGGCAAAGAACGGGCTATTTATTATATAAGTCAGATACTAGTAGGCTATGAGTTAAATTATTCAACTATTGAACGGGCATGTTTAGTAGTGGTATTTGCAACATAGAAGCTTCGACACTATATGTTAAATCATCAGACATTGCTAGTTGCAAAAATTGATCCTTTAAAATACTTGCTTAGTCGTGCAGCTTTGACAGGTCACCTAGCAAAATGGGTTATGATTCTCAGTGAGTTTGATATTAAGTACATTGAGAGAAAGGCAATAAAAGGACAAATCACAGCGGATCAACTTGCAGAGGCACCTATTCATGATGATCATCCCATGATGATGGATTTTCCAGATGAATCACTCTTTTCTCTCACATCTTCTAATGAATGGAAGTTATATTTTGATGGATCCCATACCAAATTTGGGTCCGGAGCAGGTATATTGTTTGTCACCCCTCAAGGTGATGCTATTCCCAAATCCTACAGAATAACTTTCCATTGCACCAATAATATTGCAGAATACGAAGCTTTGGTCACAGGACTCCGAGTAGCAATCCACTAGAACATTACACATTTGCAAGTCTATGGAGATTCCCAGTTAGTCATCCATCAAGTGAATGATGACTATGAAACAAAGGATGAAAAGCTTCTTCCCTACAAGCATATGGTGGATTTCTTCAAGACAAAATTTATTGATATCCATTTCAGTCAAGTTCTGAGAATACAAAACAAGTCAGCAGATGCTATGGCAACTATTGCTTCCATGTTAAATATGCCCCACAATATGGACAGATGTAAATTTTTGGTCGAACAGTTGCTTGTCCCTTCTTTTGAAATTTCAACAGTAGATGTGATGTGTGTTCTTGTTGGTCCTAATTCCCTGTGGTACAATGATATCTATTAGTATTTGAAATCCCAAACTTTACCACTTAACCTTTCCTCTAACCAACGTCGAGCCTTCATACGCCAAATTGTCAAATATGTCATCATCGATGACACTCTTTACCGTCGTTCCTTTGACCACACTCTCCTCAGGTATTTGGATTCTGAAAAAGCACAAACGGCTTTACACGAGGTTCATGATGGTATATGTGGGGGCCATTTCAATGGTTTGATTCTAGCTAAAAATTTGGTTCGTGCTAGGTATTATTGGCCCACTATGGAAAAGGATGCTCATGATTTTGTCAAGAAATGTTACAAATGTCACATACACAGAAATTACATTCATGCGCCAGCCCAAGAACTTCATTATGTCATATCTCTGTGGCCCTTTTCTCAATGGGGATTGGATCTTATTGGCAAGATTCACTCGATATTTGCAAATGGACATAAGTTCATCATTACAGCCACAAAGTACTTTACAAAATGGATCGAGGCTATCCCTATGACCTATATCACTGGTGTACAAATTTCAAAATTCCTATTGAATTATATCATATGCAGATATGGGGTTCCCCTTGCAATTGTCACAGATAATGGCCATCCATTCAAGAACAAAGATATCAAGGAACTCTATGAAAAGTTTCACATCCAACACCGTTTCTCGAGTCCTTACTATCCATAGGGTAATGGTCAAGCTGAAGCATCAAATAAAACCATTATTAAGATCCTGAAAAAGGTGGTCAATGATGTTGGTCGAGATTGGCATGTACAGTTGAATCCAGCACTATGGGCTTATCGCACTTCCATCCACACACCTATTGGTGCAACACCTTATTCTTTGGTGTATGGTGCGGAAGCCATTTTACCCTTGGAAGTGGAAATTCCCTCTTTGTGTGTTTCCTTGCAACATTTGATTGATGATGAGACGCACAGAATCTCTCGGTTTCATCAGCTTGAGATGTTAGATGAGAAACGTCAGACAGCCTTGACACATTTGCAAGCATATCAAAACTATCTCTATCGCTCTTATAATAAGAAGGTCAAAGGGCGACACTTCGAAGTGGGAGATCTGGCTTTAAAGGAAAACCCCAAGAATACACAATCTAATGACATCATCAAAGGAAAATTTGAGCCTAATTGGGCTGGACCTTTCATAGTTACTGCAGCCTATGGTTTAGGGGCATATCAGCTTGCAACCCCAGACGGGGAACCTTTGTCAGATCCTGTAAATAGCATGCACCTTCGCAAGTACTGGGCATAGTTTTTTGTCAGCAGTTCTTCAAATAATGTCCTAAAAAAATTACAAAAAAATCAAAAAGCTCAAAATTTACAAAAAAAAAATCAAAAAGAAAAAAAAGAAACAAAAAAAAAAAAAAGAGGGGTGAAATTTTTTGAAAAATAGTAAAGAAAAATAATTTGTCCTCTAGTGAAAACCTGACAAACAGGCACTTTGGGCAAGTACCATGGTAAAAACCTGGCAAACGGGCGCCATGTGTAAAAGACTATTGCTCCGTTACCTATCCTGACTCCTAGCTATATTTTCCTCCCGTAGGTTTATCACGGTTATCCTTACATTGACCCAATGTTCTGTTCCAGGCCTGTGATTGGTCAACATCATTGTCTTGCATATTCACGTTTCCAATCCTTGTGCATATGTTTTGGTCCTGGTCACTGTATATGTCTGTCTAATTTTTATTGGGTGCTCGCCTTTGTCATGATCAATTACTGGCGTTATTCCTGTGTGCGGACTGAAGCTTAAAAAATCCAAAAAAATCAAATAATGTCCTAAAAAAATCCAAAAAAATCAAATAATGTCCTGAAAAAATCCCTAAAAATCAAATAATGTCCTGAAAAAATTCCTAAAAATCAAATAATGTCCTAAAAAAATCCCTAAAAAGTCAAATAAAGTCCTAAAAAACAAAACAAAAATATCCCCTCTGTGCATAGGCAGATCGCTGAGCATACATCCAATGGCAATCAATCACACACTATGCTTTCTTGCAACTCACGCATTCACAAATGAACTTTTCAATCAAACCAGACATTCAAACTAATTAAAATTGTCATATCAATCAATCAACGTCAATATCATTTGTCCTTGTCACTACTATCATGGGTCTTATACAGGGTGTGGTATACTCAAAACCAGACTGTGTCCTGTCTTAGATGGGGTACCGCATTCCCTAAAACCAGACAACATGATCATTCCTATTTTCCACTTTTGACAATGACAATCAGACTGTTTGTTTGACTTGGTCAAATTTGTGAGTCTTATCTTTTACTGATTTATCATGTTCCTATGTTGCTCGAGGATGTCACTGAGTGATTTAGAGTGACCGGGATGGTTCATGGTCCCTTTTGTTTTTTGGTTATGTTTGCTATTTGTGGAATGTTCGTCACAAACTGGGGCAACTATATCATTGGGTGTCTGTGATAAGTACGTTCGCTTTGTGAACACCGCACATACCTCGATTCTTGATGTATGCACCCTAGGATGCTTCACTCATTCCTTGTGTGCGATGTGTCTGTCTTTTGCAAAAGGGGTTGCGTTTTAGCTCTGGCCTTCAATGCCATGATGCTCTGCATCCACTTTGCTACATTTAAATTAGGTTCTCACCTACTTCTGTGCATTTGTGAAAGAAAGTTTTTATTCATCTCTAAACTGTCCTCTATCTACTTTCTTCCTACTAACATTTCTTCCGTCAGTTTGGGCAGTCAGTTCCGTCTAGTTCTCTGATCTCCAAAAAAAATAAGCTGCATCCTGCATTCATTGATTAGTACATTTGCATTATATCAAGCCCATATCAAGGATTTTATCCATTTCATCTTATAAATGCATCCAAAAACATAAATATCATTAGTACATAAATAGTGCATAAGACATTCATACATGGAAAGTAAACATAAGCCATAATATATTGCATCCCATCATATAGCTGCATATCATATCATATATCAACAAACAAAGTATCGAAGTACAAAATTGGACTGTCTGTCCTAAGTATGGCCTACAAGTTGCGTGCATAATGTCAAACTATATATGTCTCCATCATAAGGAGCATGTGCCTCTGTCACTGGGTGCTCCCTCTATCCTCCTCATCCCTGCTATGTCTCGAGGATGAAGCCCCTCCTATTCCTGGTCCTGGATGTGGTGGTCTCCTAGGTCCACTCACCCCCATGCTGCTCACTGACCTTCGAGAATGTGGCTTTCTCTCTGTCCTCGACCGTGACCGATATGATGCTACTCTCTGCTTTGGTGGAACTACACTCTCATATAGTGTCCTCAACTGGCGTATCTCATCTCCAGTCTCTACCAACATCTGTGCCATCTCACGTGCACTGGCATCCCTAATCAACCCAATATACTCGATCACTCTCTGCTCTGCTTGTTGTGCCTGGGCTATTGTTGTATCTCAAGCCACTGTCAGTCCAGCTATCTCTGCTCTGAACTGATCCTACTCTGTCCTCAAGATAGAATTTTGTCTCTCTAATGTCGCAATGTGATCATGCTGACTCGCTATGGTGGCCCTACATATCTCCATCTCCTCTATGCTAGCTGTCTCTGGCTCTATGGGTATATCCTGCAATGACTCCTGATCGGCTGGATCTGGCTCATCCTCCTCGTCCTCCTCTTCATCCTAATCATCATCTCCATCCTCATCATCCTCATCATCCCCATCATCTCCCTCCTCCTCTCCAGTGAGTGGGAAGTCCTCCTGTCTCCTAGGTACCGGAATATCAGGATCTGTCAATGGCATAGGCCGTCGTCGTGCAAACCATCGCTCATACTCCTCTGTCATCCCTGCATCCACAACATCTGATCTCCAATCCCACTATCTCTACTATAGCTATGTGAAGTCGGCATATGCTATGTGTGGCTGAATCATCCTCCCCCACTGACTTGTCTCTCTGTGAGATCGGGCAAAGTGTGCAGTTTCTCTCGGTACATCCTGCCTCTCTCCAAACTATCATCTGACTCTCTCTGGTAGATACATCTTAATCACTCTCTGTGATTCACTAGTCGCCCAATCAAGTACCTCTCCTATCTGCAATATGGTAGCTCATCACTATCATCTGACCATCCAGGGAAATCCTGATATGGCCTCCATGTGAACTCTCTCAATCTGTCTAGCTCATGTCGCCAATACAATATGTATCCGAACGGACCCTGTCTCAATGTACCCCCATAGCAGTACACATATGGTCGATGTGGTACTACTCATCTCTTTGCAATCGGTCGACATATGGCTATGTGCTCAAATGCCCATACCTGTAACAGTGTGACTCCACAGCTCAAAGTCTGCACCCTCTGATATGCTATCTAATGTAGCTGAAAATATAGCATAGCAAGCACACATGGTCCCCATGCGTACATAGTCCCCTCTATCGCCATCCGCTCTAGCACTCTTCCCCATCCAATAGGGAATCCATGTCCTCGTCTATCACCTGCTAATAGGCATGCTATCACCACAGCTATCACTACATATCGCTGATCATACTCTGATGCCATGGTCTCCCAGCCAATCTCCCTCTCTACGATATCAAGGTCATTTGCATCACACTCAAATAATCTGCACAAAGCATCTCTCCCTGTCACTGGGTCATATACTATCATCTCCCCATGAATCAGAATGTGGAGGATACGCCACACATCCTCTAGTGTCACAGTCGCCTCTCCAGTCGGTAGATGGAAAGAGGAAGTCTCTGAATGCCATCGCTCTGCCAATGCGGTAAGCAGTCTTGTGTTTTCCCTAATCTTGGGCATGAATGTAATATAGTATAATCCAAGTCCCGCTAATGTATCTCTGTTCGTGCTCCTGAGTCTATGTCGCAACATGAAGTAGTCGGGTCTGTTCTCCCGTGTAATCAATGGATACTGTCGACTCTGCATCACAATTGGGGCACACTTTGTCAGTTTTAGAGTTTTCTCCTAAGGGTTGCATTTCCTTGTTTCATGCACCAATTAGGGTTTTTCTTATCTATTTTGACCTATCCTACCCTTATCCCTCTTTTCAGGATCATCCGCGCGCTATTTTTGGTCAAATTGGTGTTTTCAGTGCACAATTGCACCTGTGTACCCTGTCCTACGCCTGTGCAGCATCAAGTTGCGCCTGTGTACCCTACATAGGTGTAGAACATCCTCACATAGGTGCATAATGCACCCACACAAGCACAAATGTCCATTTTTCCATTCTCTATGGGCCCTGCAATGTCCCGCAATCAAGCAAAATTCATGAAATTGACAATATGGGTTTTTGAGATACATACCACTGCACCCGCGTCGTCCAGTCATCTATAGGTGCATACATGTTCCCCAAGGTGATCTGCCATTGGAATGTTCACCATCTCTCTGCAAAGGTCTTTTTCCCGAGCAACAATTCCTCCACTTTGGCTAGTGCAAATGAGCTCTTTTCCTTCTCCTTGTCTCATTTATAGATCTTTGTTAGTGCCTAGATGGACGTGCATGCTCTCCATCTTATGTTGGTCATGGTCTTTTGCATCTTCTATTGCTTGTAATTTGTGCATCCGACCTTCAATTCTTGATCTATTCAAACCTATCATTTTCTATTATTCTTATTGACAAATTGGCCTCTTTTCTGGATATTTCCGGCCAATTCCTTGAGGGGGCATGCATATGTCATTGTTATTGTCTAGGGCATTTTCATTATTGTTCTTTGAAACAATGCTTAGAATCGCATTTTCTCAAAGAGGGGCAAAATGTAGACGTCTAAAAATGGTCAATGCTTGCGGAGTCATACTTTAACATTTGCGCATTGCCTTATTTTAGGGTTCTTGCGTCGCATTAACATTTCTTCTATGTTGCGCAATTGGTCTTTATCATTTGCGAGCATCGAGTCCTTCTTCTGCATTCCTCATTTTTATCACTTTCGAATTAGGTCTTGTTGATAACAAATCTTCAGTCATGATTTTGGTCGATCCTAGTCCTTGTCAATATCGTCATTTTGCGATCGATTCGTCATCGATCCTTGTCCTTGTCAATCTTGTCATTTTGTGATCGATTCGTCATCGATCCTTGTCCTTGCCAATTTTGTCATTTTGCAATCGATTCGTCATCGATCCTTATCTTCTTTAATCATGTCAATTGGCGCTTTTCAATTTGATCTCCTTGTCAATCTTGGTCAATTTGTCATTGATTTTTGTCAACCAATTTTAATCATTTATCAACACTGGTCCTTTGTCAGTCAGAATCATAATCAAATCGACCCTACATCAATTATCTTTTGTCAAGACCTAATTGTCATCCTTGCATTTCTAATTCATCTTCTAGGGTTTTATGATTTATTCATTTAATCTTGTTTGTCATTTTCCCTCTAGGTTAAATAATTTATTTATTTATCCTAAGTCTTTTTGTGAATTAATTAATGAATGAAAAATTATTAATTAATTCACCTAATTTTCTAATTTCATCAATTTCTAATTTTTCCAATTCATCATTTCTAACCTTATTTCTAATTTTCCTAATTCCTAATTTCCACTTCATTTTCTAAATTCAATTTCCACCTAATCAATTCCTCTCTAGTCTCTCCCTATTTTTGTGCTTCGGTGGAAGCATGAATTTCTCATGCGTCATACTGTTGGCATAGCAAGATGTCATAAGCTTTTAGTCCTCTAACATTTGCATTGGCAATATGTCATAATTCATGACATAGAAGGTGTCATAACCTTCTTTCTTCAACTCAATTTTGCCATTTTTGAAATCAATTGCCTCTAATATCAATTTCATGCTAATCTTGTCCTCTCTCCAATTTGTTTATAAATTGGATGAGTTTCTTCAATCAAAGAATCAATTAATGACATTTTTGAATCGAATCAATCAATCACATTTTCGAGTAACCTTATGCTACAGATTTCATCAACAACTTGCTTTCCACTTGCAAATGCACTTTGTAGGTGAGAACAACATCAAATTGAAAGGTGAAAGAAGAACAATCGAGCCACATGAAGGAGATATCTGCATTTGGTTTGCTTTGATTTCATGCAATTTGAATATCTTGTCTTCATGTTTTCATTGATTAGATTAGGATTATTTTTATTGCAGTTTTAGGTTTTGTGATTGTCCTAATTGTTATTGCTTTGATGAATCCTCAATTTCCTAGTCTACACTTTGTATCCCAAAATAGTGTACCGGTAAATAAGAATTAATGCAGTAAAGAAAAATAATAGAGACAACATAGAAACACACCATAACACAAGATATTTAACAAAGAAACTCGGTGTGGGAAAAACCTCAGTGGGATTTGTGACCCACAATATTTACTCATTGGCCAACGAATAAATACTACTTACAAAGAGGGGCCTGCACATGCAGGGAGGCCAACTGCCTAGAGCTCACTACTCAATCACAAAATAGGAGTCACACTGACTACAAAATGGATTATCAAAATCCAATACAATGTACTGCTCAAAACAACATCTCATTTGCCAGGTTCGGTACTAGTTTAAGCTCAAACAATAACCAAAACCTTCGCTATCAACTATATTACCTTATATAAAATTGCCTTATACTTCTCATCCATCTCATACCTCTCTATCATTAAAATGACCTATAAGATCTCATACATATATGACTCTTTTACAATATACCATGTCGGCTTAGAAAAGATAACTACATTACAAATTAATAAACAAAATTTTATTCCATGTTGGCCTGAGTGCCGGTATGCATTGTTGCCGATGTCAGTGAAGTGCCTGTCGGTGTAGAAATATAATGTCGGTGCCAGTATCTGCCAATTGGTTGCTAGATGATTGCTAGTTGGTTTCCATCAATGACAACATCAACTATTCTCATAAGAGTGTAGAATGCCAACAGATGAGTCATATACAAATCATGGATCTGGAGCTGGGATTCTTTTCATCACCCCTCATGGGGATTCTATCCCTAAGTCATTTAGGATAAATTTTCCCTGTACAAATAATATAGCTGAATATGAAGCTCTCCTCATAGGACTTCGTACAACTATGCAGTGGAGAATAAAAGAATTACACATCTATGGCAACTCACAACTAATTGTAAACCAAGTCAATGATGACTACAACACAAAAGATGATAAATTGTTGCCTTATAAACAAATGATAGAAGATTACAAAGAACATTTCAGTAAAATCACTTTTGAATAGATTCCAAGGATACAGAGCAAGGTAGCTGATGCCATGGCTACAGTAGGGTCTCTTATAAATATGCCTAATAATGAAACTCAGATTGAGTTTATTATAGAACAATTGATGATACCGGTATAAGAGATTCCCTCAACAGAATATGTATGTGCAATTGTGGGTCCAGAATCCCTATGGTACAATGAGAAATATGCATATTTGCATACTCAGTACATGTCTCCAGATTTGTCTAGAAATCAAAAGAAAACTCTTATTCGTCAAGCATCCAGACACACTATTATTGTGGATACATTTTATAGAAATGGCTTTGATGGAACACTTCTTCGATGTCTTGATGAAAATGAAGCACAACTTTCTCTAAAGAAAGTCCATAATGGAATTTGTGGGGCACATCAAAGTGGTCCGCCATTGTCAAAGAAATTGCTAAGAACTGGATATTACTGGCCAACTATGGAAAAGGACGCCTATAAATATGTACAAAAATGTAAACAATGTCAAATACATGGAGACCTCATTCATGCACCGACACAAGACCTTCAACATATTACATCACCATGGCCATTTTCACAATGGGGGTTGGATCTAGTTGGTAAAATCAATCCTACTTCTTCCAATGGACACAAATTCATCTTAACAGCTACTGATTATTTTACTAAATGGGTCGAGTCAATTCCCCTTACATACACCATTGGAAAGCAAATAGAAAAGCTCATGCTTAATTACATTATCTGTCGATACGAGATTCCAATGTGCATAGTGATAGACAATGGACGTCCATTCAAAAAATAAGAAATGAAAGAATTGTGTGACAAATTTCAAATACAACAGAGATTTGCAACACCATATTATCTGCAAAGCAATGGACAAGCAAAGGCAACAAACAAGACAATATTGAAGATCATTAAGAAAGTTGTCACTGACACAGGACAGGACTGGCATCTATAGTTAAATCCTGCTCTTTGGGCTTATAGAACAGGAGTACACACCCCTACAGGAGCAACACCATATTCCTTGGTCTATGGTAAAGAAGTAATATTACCTATTGAAATAGAACTACCGCCTTTAAGAGTTTTCTTAAAAAAAATCATATCAAAGGAAGACTATCGGGTTGCAAGGTTACGAGAACTAGCAATGCTCGATGAAAAGAGACAAACTACTTTCAATCATCTGCAAGGTTATCAGAATAGACTAAGATGAAGTTACAATAAAAGAGTCCACCCTGGGAGATCTAGTTCTCAAAGAGAACCAAAGGAACCTAGTAGAACGAGAAAAGCCAAGGAAGTTTGAACCTAATTGGCTAGGTCCTTTTATCATAACAAGGGTTGTAGACAATGGAGCATACAATTTGGATACCATGGAGGGAGATCCACTCTCTGACCCTATGAACAGCATGCACCTTAAACGATATTATACCTAAGGGCTGGGTTATTTTAGGTTTTACTTTTTGCATTGTATATCATTGACTTGCAAAGCATTGCATCGCATATAGTTTTTTTTTCAAGCACATCATATTCACAATTTTTATAGCATAAGTTTTTGCATTGGCATATAGAAGCATCAATAAAACAAGGCAACTGTCCAAGTTTGTCATTCATTTGCATTCAAGAGAAATAAGGGTCATCTCCTTTCTTAGATATTCGGACATGAAGTCTTTGAGGTCCTAAGGTCGTTCATTTTCAACATTACCCAGTGACGATGCTTTACTTATGGTTGGGTAGTGATTTCACTATTTGAGACTTGTTAACCCAAAATCTATCAATTGCTATATCTCAAACACATTAACACAATCTCTAATTCATTCTAGACACCCAGGTGATCATATGACTAGTGAAAAATCTAAAATTCCACTTCAGCGCCGCTGTAATTGTCACACCCAAGTAGGTTTCATTACTTACAAGTCAAGGCAAGAAAAAGGAAAAAAAAAAGGGAAAAAAAGTACTATGCCAAATATTCATCTCAAGGAAAAAGAGAAATGATATATTACTGAAATATCACGTATACAAAGTGCAACAAAAATCTTGACTATGGGAACATGCAAGTAATTCCATTAGGGCTATGAACGCTTGCTGGCAATGGAGCAATATTTGAGAAATTACAGTCTATAACCTCATTGGAGCTCTAAAAGCTTGCTGGTAGCGAGGCTCTATTCAAGATGATTTTGAAGTTAGGATAATCCATGTAGCTAGTCATATAGGATGCTAAGGATCTTTAGTGAATACAAGAGCGGGAATTAACTCATTTGTACACACATGGGAAAAAGAAGATTAAAGTTTCAAAAACCAATGGGGAAGTTTTTCACGTCTCCATTTGTAAATCCTAGTCACTAAGTGTGTTAATTTGGATGTTCCAAAGGACCTTAAAGATGGATTGATTGCTTATCTACTAAATGTTTTGTATCTCCAATTCAATGGGTGTATTACAAAATGCTAAACAAAAAATAGTTATCCTTGTTTGAATAGGAAATGCATCTTCATCATGTATATTGCATTAACATAGGTCATATCGAAAATTCATTATCTCCACATGCATTATGCAGATCATCATGTCATACAGGTCTGCACACTGGGGGCATAACTGAAAAAATCCTAAAAATCGTTAAAAGTCCTAAAAAAAATTAACCAAAAACATTTGGAAAACATTCGTTAAAAATCCAAAAACAGTGAAAAACTTAAAATCCAAAAATAGTGAAAAACTTAAAATTCAAAAAGTGTGAAAAATTAAAAATCCCAAAACAGTGAAAAACTTAAAATCCAAAAACAGTGAAAAACATAAAATCCAAAAACATTGAAAAATCCTTCAAAAAATCAAAAACATCTGCATAATGTCATGAAAAATCAACCAAAAACATCAAAAAGGCTCTTGGAAAAGAACTAAAATAAAAAATAAAAAATCAATCAATCTGTTGGGACTGATTAAAATTGAGTCAAATTTTGTAGGCCTATTTCAGATTTTGGCTTTTCATCTCCGAGCATCTTCAAATAAGTCAGTTTGAATGGCCTAGTTAGCAAGGGGGTAAAATGGAGCCAGCTGATTTTCAGAGGGTAAGGCTCGGGATTCATGTCCCACACCTTTCATTTGGCCTATTCAGTGATGTGCAACTTTTAGAATTCAATTTAAATAAGTTTATGAGGTACCCATTTTGAGGGGTGAGCTAGAAGTGCATTTTAGGCACAAATGCAGATTTTATTGAGTAGCCTTTTTTGAGCGATTACATCTTTTGCCCTGTTGATCATAATGGAGAAATTCAAAATGGATTCAACTATATGCATAAAAGTGAGTTACCCTGCAAAATTTCAAGTCTTGACAAATCCATTTGCTCAGTTTTCAAAGCCGAATCCGTTTGCAGTTTGTGTGTTTTGGCAAGTCCCTGTTTCGATAGCTAGTCGGAGCCCTGTTTCGCGTAAGTGTAAAAGTTGCCTCAGTAAGCGTCATGCCATAATGATTGTTCCAGGATAATGCTAGTATAAATGATGAGCCACGTTTCAAATTTCAAGGCTCTACCAATCCGTTTGATCGGTTTTCAAAAGAGCTCATTTTGCCATCAAATTCAGTTATCCATACTTTCAGTGATATATCAGTTAATGTAGCCATCTTTGTGTGCGCGTCGTTTGCATCCTGTCAGTCTGGTGATTGAAATGAGAATTCAAAGATTTAATATGTACTTTAAGGTACCTATGTTCCGAATTTGAGGACCTACGGAGGTCATTTGATATTTTTGAGAAAGGCATCATGTGTTGCTATGACATTGACTTCATCAGGTCCTCAGTGTCGACAAAACCAGTTAGGCATTTTTGGAAATTAATATCTCTTCGCTTGGGACTCATCTTGAGAAACAGTTTGGTAGAAGTCATCCTTGTATATCAGAGTACACGCCTGTCAGATGGCGAGCTCCAGAAAGGTGTTTTGATAGGTTTGAAAATTACATCTTTGCGATTAAATGCGAAAATGTGGCGTAATTGCCTGAAGGTTGTAAAATGCGGATTAATGATCCGAAAACGATGCCGATCGTTTCTAGAGGTATTTTTGAGGTCCGTGAAGCATTCCAGAGGTTAGTGGCATGAAAACGAAAAAAAATTTAGTCGGACCCACTTTGGGGCCCGACCTGGATCATGCCTGTCCCTTATTATTTTTATTGGCGACTTTGTTCACTGAGAGATTTTTAGAGTATCTAAATTTGGATTTGGATTTTGAAAAATGTTATAAGAGTGATGATGATAAAATCCATCTCCTGTGCAGTCGAAATACAAAGGCACATTTATTAAACCAAATTGCAAATTGGTAGTTAACAAATGAGGCATTATAAGTTTTCAATGCAAATGTTGGTAGGTGTAATTCCAAAAATACAAGGCAGCCAATAATCCTTTCTCTACGTGGCAAGTGAAAGAGTACAACTTCCAATCCAATGCAAATTAGTAAACATGCCAATGTCCTCCTGTGTGTGGTGTTGAAAGGAGGTTTTAAGCAAATTTCAAAGAAAATGTGGCAGCAAGTTCAATCGCCAGCCAATCCTTCCATGTATGAGCAGCCAATTAAAATGTAAGCAAATGCCAATGGTGTTCAACCAAAGTCCAATGTGGCATATTCACAAAACTCTCTTCTTGTAGTATGTGGTAGCAGACACAAAATTTTAAACCAAATGAAAACTCCAACATATTCCCTTTTTGCTACAGCTCACGTGGGTGTATGGAAATCAAAGAAATTGTCAAACAAATGCAATGTTGGGTGTGTTTCTATGATCCACAGCCAATGCAACAGCAATTTTAAATCTCCAACAAACTTTTCTAACATCCCCAGCGCTTTGGTGAAGAAGGAGTTAGATTTTCAAAGCAAATTACATGGGCAAAATCAAAATATCATTTTTCCCCTATTACTGTGCGTGGTGTTTGAAGGAGGACTATAGAAAAGTCAAAGAAAATATAAACAAATTGCAGCAGCTCCTCCCTCATGTGGTCTCCTTCTGGTAGCAATAGGAGCAAATTAAACATTAAACAAATGAACAAAGGCAGATGCTATTACCCATTTCTCTCCGGCGTGGTATGTAAGGCAGTATAAAACCTCAAAACCAGTGCAAATGGCAGCAGTAAAGTTCTGAGTGGAGAGTAGGAGAGTGGGAGAGCTAAGGAAGTTTTTTTTAAAGAAAAAACAAACACCAAATGCATTGCCAGCAGCTTCCCAATGTTGAAGATGTTTCAGAGGTTCTCAGCAAATGCAATGTGTCTCTGGCAAAAGCATTAAATTTCAAATGCAAATATAAATTTGTAGTCGTCCTCCCCCACGTGAAACCTCTTGCATGGCATTGAGTGGGAAGTAGAAGCTAAGCTGCAGAAAAATTAAAAACAAATGCGTTGCCAGCCATTAAAGCTCTAAAATGCATTCCCAGGCTTAATGTTATTATCCCACATTGGCTGGGCAAGAGCATTTTTTGATATTTATAAGCAAAAACACACTCATCTAATATGTCTAAGCCATAAAGGCTTTTGACGGACGGTGCCTATGGGCGCCCAAGGTGGGCCCACGCGTGAGCATGGATCTCGAGGCGATGGAGGAGGTGACTGAGCGGTGACCAGGTGGACCCCACACAGGAACGCTTCCCGAGGCAGACAGGCAAAATTTTGCAAAGGAAGGTCAGCTTAACGAGTGAGCAAGTTCGAGATGGATCAACGGTGCGCGCTATTTCGCGAAAGGAAGATGCACGCGAGTTACACCCTGTGAAGTTGCGAAAGCCAGGTGGTGGGTACAGTCAGATGTCCAGCAGGTGGGTCCCGGTGAGGTGGTGCAGAGGTGGCACCTAGGTGGCGATGACGTGGCAAGGTGTCAAAGCACATCAGAGGCAAAAAATTAAAATTAAAATTGTAAACGATATAGTTTAAACTATATCAAATAATTCAAAAATTTAAATGACTGAGCACAAATGGGGATTAACTCGCCTAGGGTCTCAATTTTGGCCAAAATATAAAGTGTTATATGTTTTCGGAAAGCTCTCGGAGTGAGGAATCCGATTATGGGGTTAATTTTGACAAATGTGGGATATTTTGGAAGTAGTTTGGCCGGGAGTAAAATTCAGTTAGAGAGAAGATATTTGATATTTTTCAGTTGCAAATTTGATTTTCTTCCCTCCTCTTTTTATTCCCAATTCTTCTCAGTTGTAAGGGTTCCTGAATTCTGTGAGGAAGTGCTCTAGTTTTCGTGGCTTCCATTTTCTGAAATTCTTGACCCAAACTCGTAAAGTTCTATGGATCTATTCAGGGTATAGAGGCTACATTGCAAGATGACAGATTGTTTTCTAGTTGCAGGTTTTACTTGTGTCAGGCATGAGTAAATTTCCCATGATATTGTCTCTATGTATGCATTTAATTGTTATGAATTGAATCCTCAAGGAGGCTTATAATTTGTCATCTCAAGGAGATTGTATGATTGTTTGTAGGCATTCTTGAATGAAGAGTTTAAATTCTATAATCAGTCATAAACAATGGAATGTGTCCCAGATCTGATAATTTTATGAATGGATTGAGTAATGCATTAGTACAAGGTATTAATGTAGGGATATGTTGTAAGGAAAACCAATTTGCAACTGTGATTAACATTTTGTAGTTCTGTGTGTGTGACTCTGTTGCCTAATGAACAAGGCACTGGTCTTTGACAGATTTGGGAATGGTCTCAGATATGCATTTTAAAAGATAAATCTATTTCCCCTTATGTTTAGGGGTTAATGTTCTATCCTTCCAAAGCTCTATTTCACCTATTATTTGTATAAGATCCAGCCCATCTGTACATGTTACCTAATTTGGTGAGCTTGTGGAATGGTTTGTCTACTCATTGTTGATGCAATCTTATGTTTGTGATTGTTGTATTCAATGCATCAAAAGGGTGTCCCCCCCTAGGTCTAGTAGAACCTGAAGTGCAGGAGGATCATTAGGATCCTATGTTATGTTGTCCAAGCCCTGAGGTGTTTCATTGATTGAGATTGGCTATCTCATAGATAGATTTATAGGTGTCTTGGGTTATCACTTTTGGTGAACAACAAAAATGGCGACTCTACTGGGGAACAAATGAACTATCAAGAGCCTCTGGTTAAGAAAGATTTAATTCATATAAGGTTGAGATTATCCCATCCGAGTCACCACAACAAAAATGGCGACTCTACTGGGGAGTAAATGGATATAAATGCTAGATTGATATGGTTAAAGATTGAATGTATCCCTAGTCCTATCAATTTCGTATCCAGCCAGTCTGACCATTGTGTATGCATAGAGTGTAAATTGATTTTGTAGAGTTAGAAAATGCTCCTTGTTCTGGATCTGCAAAAATGATATGTGTTTCATATCATATTTTATGAAGGAGTAACAGTGAACGCATGGTTGAAAGTTGTGAGAAGTTCTTTCAGTTGTATGTGAGTTTTTCCCAATTCCTTATTTGGGTGGTGACTCTGTGGTTCATACTAGTATTAAGCAGCCTGGAAGAGTGTTGATTGCAGTGAGATTGAAGGAGTAACAAAGAATTGAACAAGTGTTGGATGGCGTTCTGCTGTTCAAAATATCCTCTGTGCAAGAGGTGGCGACTCTGATGTAAAAGACAGTGCTAAAGTGTGAAGTAAATCTCCAGATCTACAAGTCTTATAGTTGCAAATCTCCAGGTATTTTTTAGAGGTTTCAAATGCAAGAGATCTCTTCTGAAAGTTTGAATGTGTAATGTCGTTTTCCCATTTAGTGAACAACACTAGTCTAGAGGGAAGGAGAGGATCTCAAAATTGATTTGCATATCTATGTTGCTAAAATATCCTGTGTATGTTATCCTCCATAGTATGCAAATGTGGAAGAACTTTATGTCAAGTAATGTTAAGGAATAGATTTGAATGAGGATATGTGCTTGAGGTTTTTATCCAAAGTTATATAATCATTTGTGGGAGTAAGAAAAATGAGTAGTGAAGTTTTTCAACCTTGTGTATTTCCACATAGAGCCACATCTGGTGAAGTGTCACAACCATATAATAGGAGAAGTTTCATCATGAACCATTATGCTGCTCTAAATTTCAGAGATATTCCGGGTTACCCAAATCCCATACTCATAGAAATTAGAAAGCATTTGCCCATATTCAGTGGGAAGAAATCAGAATTAGCATGTCAACATGTTAAAAGATTTTCAGATTTGATAGGAGAATTCAAAATTTGCCAAGAAGATGTATGCATGAAGTCGTTTATTCAGTCATTAAAAGAAGATGCAAGAGATTGGTTCTCTTTTTTGCCAGTGAATTCTATTACCTCATGGGAAGAATTGGTTTCAGATTTGATGGATCAATTCGATGAGAAGGTGAGTGATTCCGACTTGCTGAAAGAATTCACCTGTATACAAATCAGGGAAGATGAATTGGTACCAATGTTTAATATCAGATTTTCACAAGCTTTGTCCAAAATTTCCAGAAAGTATAAACTTGATGATAAAGTATGTTTGGATGTTTATATGAGTGCATTTGATGAGAAGATGGGTTTTCTATTGAGAAACAAAGAACCCAAAACCTTGTATGAAGCCTTTAACACAGCTAGGGATATGGAAAATAACTTGAAGTTTGGAATCTCGAAGAGATTCGTGTCTGTTGTTGTTTCATACCAAAGCACCTTCAATGGTGGAATACCATATGAAGTTGAGCAAATCATTCCTTGTCTAGGTACATCAAGCTTTGCAGTTCCAAATGGCTTTTATGATGCATGTGTTTCAGATTTAAATGAGAGTCAAGAGCCTTTGCCATTAATGTCGGTTGTCTCTCGCAGTAGTGATGGAATGATCAGTGGGAAGTGTTGTGAAAATGTTGATACGAAGATTGATATATACAAGGGATATGTACCATTTGATTTGTATGCCAGTTATGCTAACTATGTGGCTTCCAACTACCAAGTGAATCATGCATCTCTTCAGGATAATATTAATGAAAATAATGATGGTGATGACCATCAATCTTTACATGTTGTTGATGTATTTGATGTTGAAATACCAAATACAAAGGGATTACTAAGTGTTGTTCTTTGTGCAAGCGAAATGTGCCATATGATGAAAATCAGAATTGTCTAGTGCAAACAATAGTTGATCCTCACTTAGATATTGATAATCTTAATTGTGTTGAGGATGAAGTAAATCTATTTTCAGATTTCACTTCTTGTAATCATGTTGATAATCTTTCTATTTTGAAAGTTATGCACAAAGTAAATTCAAAAAATTGTGTTGGTATGCGTGATTGAAATGAAGATATAGCACACATGGATGGAGAAAATTTTACGGAATATCACATGGAACAGCAAAGTGCAATGCAAGTTCAGAAGATTTTAGAACTTAGAAAAGCTCTTGAGGTTGTGGATAAGAAGGTTCAGATGTTGGAGAGCCTTCGAGCTGTTAATGAAGACCTTCTGCAATATGGTGAAGAGGATTCTTCAGAAAAGGACTGCGAATTGAATGCTTGTACACTTGATGAACAACATGTTGATCTAACAGATGGTTTTATGATAGAAAGATTTAGTGAACATGCTGAAAACTTATTAGATGAAGTAAATGGCAGCGATGTTCATGTTCATTCTTTGGCTGATGACGAGTGTTCAATTGGTGAAGAAGATCAGTTGTGGCAAGATAAGTTTGATTATCTTGATTTTCAGAATGATGGTCATAGAATAAAATCTCATGAATGTGAAACATGGAACACTAAGGATTGTTCCAGCCAAGTTTCATTTTCTTCTTTGTCTGATGAAGATGATTATTATGATCGGATGGATGGTGTCTTTAGCAATTTTACTAATGCTTTATTCAATGCTAATATAGACACGGACTAGCCACTTCAGTGTCATAATGTTCATAAAGGGATTGTCCATTTGGTTTCTAACCCTTTGTATGAAGAGATAATTGATCAGCCAGATGTTGTTAATGGTAAACCAGTCCATAATACTGATGGAATTCCGAACAGCAATAGCATGAGTTGTAAGAATTTATTTCATGATGAAGGTAAGAGGCATGGATTATGTGATGATTACTTAACACCACAAATGAAAATGTTTCAGGTGGATGTAAACCTGAAAGAGAAAGAGTTAGCTGAGGATTTGCTTCAGTCAGAGGTATGCATTCTTTTCCATGAATGGGATGTTGAGAATGTAGAGGTTTTCATTTTGATAAGCAAGGATAGTATGAGGTGTGATCAGCGTAGTCAAGTATCACATCCGGATGGTAATGTTCATGTTCCTTGTTTGCATCAGCTGGTTAGTAATGCCCCGCATTCTATGAATTTAAATGATAACAAGGTGAGTGCTGATAGGAATTGCAATGTTGGAAATGAGTGTTTTATTTTCCAAGTTCAGCATGATGATGTCCTTGCAAATGGTAGAATTGATTGGGATAATGAGATGCATGGTATCTTGTGGGAAGGCCTCTATGGTGAATTGTCTCATATTTTTACTTGTGTTGAAGTAGTGCGTGGTTACAAAGTTCAGAATCAGACAAGAGGTAAGCACACTAGTTGTTTCAGTAATGAGACAAAAGAGGTGGATTTTAAAAGCTATGCTCAGTTGTTATTGGAAGGTGCCTTTGTTTGGATCATGGTATTAAGTGATGAGAATCAGATTTTTGATAGAGGTAAATACTGAAGATTGTTTGAGCAGCTTGTATTCAGTTTTAAGCATGTTTGTATCTATTGTATAGTCGCTTTGCTTCAGTTGTGTGGTTTTCAATAAAGTGCCTTGCTTCTTGGGTAGAATAAGGAAGCCCAATTTTTTGAAATGAAATGAGAAGAGAAGAATGATCCGTTTTTGGGTGGTCTGCTTAACCAAAGATATCTGGATTCTTGTGTTGATCTCGCAATCAACCATCCCCAGTCAGAGCCACTGTTGGGACTGATTAAAATTGAGTCAAAGTTTGTAGGCCTATTTCAGATTTTTTCTTTTCATCTCTGAGCATCTTCAAATAAGTTAGTTTGAATGGCCTAGTTAGCAAGGGGGTAAAATGGAGCCAGTTGATTTTCAGAGGGTAAGGCTCGGGATTCATGTCCCATGCCTTTTATTTGGCCTATTCAGTGATGTGCAACTTTCAGAATTCAATTTGGATAAGTTTATGAGGTAACCATTTTGAGGGGTGAGCTAGAAGTGCATTTTAGGCACAAATGCAGATTTTATTGAGTAGCCTTCTTTGAGCGATTACATCTTTTTCCCTGTTGATCGTCATGGATAAATTCAAAATGGATTCAATTATATGCATAAAAGTGAGTTACCCTGCAAAATTTCAAGTCTTGACGAATCCATTTGCTCAGTTTTCAAAGCTGAATCCGTTTGCAGTTTGTGTGTTTTGGCAAGTCCCTGTTTCGACAGCTAGTCGGAGCCCTGTTTCGCGTAAGTGTAAAAGTTGTCTTAGTAAGGGTCATGCCATAATAATTATTCCAGGCTAATGCTGGTATAAATGATGAGCCACATTTCAAATTTCAAGGCTCTACCAATCCGTTTGATCGGTTTTCAAAAGAGCTCATTTTGCCATCAAATTCAGTTATCCGTACTTTCAGTGATATATCAGTTAATGTAGCCATTTTTGTGTGCATGCCGTTTGCATCCTGTCAGTCTGGTGATTGAACTGAGAATTCAAAGATTTAATATGTACTGTAAGGTACCTATGTTCCGAATTTGAGGACCTACGGAGGTCGTTTGATATTTTTGAGAAAGGCGTCATGTGTTGCCAGGACATTGACTTCATCAGGTCCTTAGAGTCGACAAAGCCAGTTAGGCATTTTTGGAAATTAATATCTCTTTGCTCGGGACTCGTCTTGAGAAACCATTTGGTAGAAGTCATCCTTGTATATCAGAGTACACGCCTGTCAGATGGCGAGCTCCAGAAAGGTGTTTTGACAGGTTTGAAAATTACGTCTTCCCGATTAAATGCGAAAATGTGGCGTAATTGCCTGAAGGTTGTAAAATGCGGATTAATGATCCGAAAATGATGCCAATCCTTTCCAGAGGTATGTTTGAGGTCCATGAAGCATTCCAGAGCTCAGTGGCATGAAAACGAAATTCTTTTTAGTCGGACCCACTTTGGGGCCCGACCTGGATCATACCTGTGCCTTATTATTTTTATTGGCGACTTTGTTCATTGAGAGATTTTTAGAGTATCTAAATTTGGATTTTGATTTTGAAACATGTTATAAGAGTGATGATGATAAAATCCATCTCCTGTGTAGTCGAAATACAAAGGCACATTTATTAAACCAAATTGCAAATTGGTAGTTAACAAATGAGGCATTATAAGTTTTCAATGCAAATGTTGGTAGGTGTAATTCCAAATTTACAAGGCAGCCAATAATCCTTTCTCTGCGTGGCAAGTGAAAGAGTACAACTTCCAATCCAATGCAAATTAGTAAACATGCCAATGTCCTCCTGTGTGTGGTGTTGAAAGGAGGTTTTAAGCAAATTTCAAAGAAAATGTGGCAGCAAGTTCAATCGCCAGCCAATCCTTCCATGTATGAGCAGCCAATTAAAATGTAAGCAAATGCCAATGGTGTTCAACCAAAGGCCAATGTGGCATATTCACAAAACTCTCTTCTTGTAGTATGTGGTAGCAGACACAAAATTTTAAACCAAATGAAAACTCCAGCATATTCCCTCTTTGCTGCAGCTCACGTGGGTGTATGGAAATCAAAGAAATTGTCAAACAAATGCAATGCTGGGTGTGTTGCTATGATCCACAGCCAATGCAACAGTAGTTTTAAATCTCCAACAAACTTTGCTAACATCCCCAACACTTTGGTGAAGAAGGAGTTAGATTTTCAAAGCAAATTACATGGGCAAAATCAGAATATCATTTTTCCCCTATTGTTGTGCATGGTGTTTGAAGGAGGACTGTAGAAAAGTCAAAGAAAATATAAACAAATGGCAGCAGCTCCTCCCTCATGTGGTCTCCTTCTGGTAGCAACAGGAGCAAATTAAACATTAACCAAATGAACAAAGGCAGATGCTATTACCCATTTCTCTCTGGCGTGGTATGTAAAGCAGTATAAAACCTCAGAACCAATGCAAATGGCAGTAGTAAAATTCTGAGTGGAGAGTAGGAGAGTGGGAGAGTTAAGGAAGTTTTTTTTTTAAGAAAAAACAAACACCAAATGCATTGCCAGTAGCTTCCCAATGTTGAAGATGTTTCAGAGGTTCTCAGCAAATGCAATGTGTCTCTGGCAAAAGCATTAAATTTCAAATGCAAACAGAAATTTGTAGTCCTCCTCCCCCACGTGAAACCTCTGGCATGGCGTTGAGTGGGAAGTAGAAGCTAAGTTGCAGAAAAATTTTAAAAAAATGCATTGCTAGCCATTAAAGCTCTAAAATGCATTCCCAGGCTTAATGTTATTATCCCACATTGGCTGGGCGAGAGCTTTTTTTGATATTTATAAGCAAAAACACACTCATCTAATATGTCTATGCCATAAAGGATTTTGATGGATGGTGCATATGGGTGCCCAAGGTGGGCCCACGTGCGAGCATAGATCCCAAGGCGACGGAGGAGGTGAATGAGCGGTGACCAGGTGGACCCCACGTAGGCACGCTTCTCGAGGCAGACAGGCAAAATTTTGCAGAGGAAGGTCGGTTTAACGAGTGAGCAAGTTCGAGATGGATCAATGGTGCATGCTATTTCGCGAAAGGAAGATGCATGCGAGTTACACCCTACAAAGTTGTTAAAGCCAGGTGGCGGGTACAGTCAGATGTCCAGCAGGCGGGTCCCGGTGAGGTGGCACAGAGGTGGCGATGATGTGGCGTGGAGGTGGTGTACATGTGGCATCCAAGTGGTAGTGATAAAGCAGATGACGTGGCAGTGATGAGGTGTCATCCCAGGTGGCATCCGGTCAACCCCATCGACCAATCGGATCCCGCCACATGGCAAGGCGTCAAAGCACATCAGAGGCAAAAAATTAAAATTAAAATTGTAAATGATATAGTTTAAACTATATCAAATAATTCAAAAATTTAAATGACTGAGCACAAATGGGGATTAATTCATCTAGGGTCTCAATTTTGGCCAAAATGTAAAGTGTTATATGTTTTCGGAAAGTTCTCGGAGTGAGGAATCTGATTATGGGGTTAATTTTGACAAATGTGGGATATTTTGGAAGTAGTTTGGCCGGGAGTAAAATTCAGTTAGAGAGAAGATATTTGATATTTTTCAGTTGCAGATTTGATTTTCTTCCCTCCTCTTTTTATTCCCAATTCTTCTCAGTTGTAAGGGTTCCAGAATTCTGTGAGGAAGTGCTCTAGTTTTCGTGGCTTCCATTTTCTGAAATTCTTGACCCAAACCTGTAAAGTTCTATGGATCTATTCAGGGTATAGAGGCTACATTGCAAGATGATAGATTGTTTTCTAGTTGCAGGTCTTACTTGTGTCAGGCATGAGTAAATTTTCCATGATATTGTCTCTGTGTATGCATTTAATTGTTATGAATTGAATCCTCAAGGAGGCTTATAATTTGTCATCTCAAGGAGATTGTATGATTGTTTGTAGGCATTCTTCAATGAAGGGTTTAAATTCTATAATCAGTCATAAACAATGGAATGTGTCCCAGATCTGATAATTTTATGAATGGATTGAGTAATGCATTAGTACAAGGTATTAATGCAGGGATATGTTGTAAGGAAAACCAATTTGCAACTGTGATTAACATTTTGTAGTTCTGTGTGTGTGATTCTGTTGCCCAATGAACAAGGCACTGGTCTTTGACAGATTTGGGAATGGTCTCAGATATACATTTTAAAAGATAAATCTATTTCCCTTTATGTTTAGGGGTTAATGTTCTATCCTTCCAAAGCTCTATTTCACCTATTATTTGTATAAGATCCAGCCCATCTATACATGTTACCTAATTTGGTGAGCTTGTGGAATGGTTTGTCTGCTCATTGTTGATGCAGTCTTATGTTTGTGATTGTTGTATTCAATGCATTAAAAGGGTGTCCCCCACTAGGTCTAGCAGAACCTGAAGTGCAGGAGGATCATTAGGATCCTATGTTATTTTGTCCAAGCCCTGAGGTGTTTCATTGATTGAGATTGGCTATCTCATAGATACATTTACAGGTATCTTGGGTTATCACTTTTGGTGAACAACACAATCATATAACTTGCAATAAAATGTCTCGCAAGAAACAAATACCCTACCAAATATCTAGCAAATGCTTTGCACTTAGTTAACAAAGGATACGACTATCCAGTCAAACATCTGCAATCAACTGATCAAACTGTCTTATCAATCTATCATATCTATATCAAGTGATCATTATCTTGTAGTAAACAGAAGAGGATACACTTGAAATCAGACAGGTCAGTCTTAAACAGAGTCCGCAACTTTATGAGATTAGACATTATCAACCATCAAATCAAGAAATTGAGAACAAAGGCACAAGGTCAGTATAGTTGTTGTTTGTTCGGGTAAATCTTTATCTTTTATCATTTGGCAATAGATCATGTTCCTATGCTACTCAAGGATGTCCACAAGTGACTAGGGGAGCCATGATGGGCATTATCTTTTTCTTTGTTTACTGTTTGTGGTATAAACAGATGAAGTTCTAGGGAAATTGCTCTAGTGGGTGTCTGTGATAGGAGCATTCAACTATTGAATGCCACACATACCTTGACCCCTAGTGTATTTCCCAGAATGTAGGGGTTAATACCTTGTCTGTTGCGTGTTTGTTTCTTCAATGAGATATCTTTACATCTTGGTTATTTATACCATGATGTGTTAAGCTTCAATGTTCAATAATAAGGCTCAGTGATGAATATATATTATGCAATAAAATAAATGACACAAGTTCATGTTTCATTCAATTTCATTCTCATCTTATTTGTTTCTTGATAGTTTGTTGATTTCCCATCTTTTTTCTAAATCATATTCTTTTCTAACATTATTATTTCATCAATCTCTTCTTTCCTTTCATCTTACTAACATTTCTTCAAGGTATATCTAAGTTAAAAGAATATTCTGGAATTATCATAAAAAAATAAAAATGCATCCATATAGTTTCAAGGTACATCCATATAGTTTCAAAGTGCATCCATATAGTTCCAAAGTGCATCCATATAATTCAAAATGCATCCATATAATTTTAAATAGCATTAAACTATTGCATTCATAACATCATTCATAAATCATATAGAATCATATAGAAAACAATAAATCATTGCATTCATAACATCATTCATAAATCATATAGACATGCATCACATAACTCATAGCATCATTCAACATACATGGAAAATAAAACATAAATCGCTGCCAAAAAACTGCATATCATATATATATAACTCAAAAATGATAATGTGTGTGAATACAATAATCATAAATAAGCTTGAAGGCTCAGATAACATGATCAAAATGTCTCAACCAACACTACCTCTGTCAGCAGGTGGATCTTGCCCACTAGATCCTACCCCAGGATGTCGAGGTGGACCCATAACACCACCACTGCTAGTCCTCTGCGTAGAAGTCCTGCTGGAACTAGAATGACCTCTAATCGCACTAAATATAGGAGCTCTCTGTCCCTCAGGTACAGTGTCATAGTAAAGTTGTCGATAATAAAAAAGCCTCTTGTGCAGCATAATAAATTTTGTCAGAATGACTCCGTTCATCAGTACCTGAAGCAAAGTGTTGATCATAGGCAACTCGAATCATCTGCGACCGTCTCATGACCTCATCTCTCTCCCTCTGGAGATGATCCCTCTCGGTCTCTAGTGCACTCTAGTCTCTACGGTATGCCTCTCTCTACATCTCGTCTAGCGACCTTGTCCTCTAGACTCCAAATCCACGCTCTGAGAATTTGTGGATCATCATCATCCCTTTCCTCCTCCACCCTCTGTAGTAGGAGCATCCTCTAGTTCTGGCATATCATCATCATCGTCGTCCTCACTACTCGATGACTCTAAAGAATCATCATCATCTTTGCTGCTCATAGACTTGGTGTCTCCACCAATGTCTACATCCTCATCTCCTCCCTCATCTCCTCCACCCCCCTCATCTCCCCCCTCATCTCCTCCTCCCCCCCAGCTCCTCCACCCTCCTCTCCTCCTCCAACTCTCTCCCCCATGTCAATCCTCAGTCGTTGTCTAGGATGTCGTATTTGTTGTGTTGTAATCAGAATAGTAGGATCAGTCAATGGAATAGGCCTATGTCAAGCCCACCATGCATCATACTCCAGAGTAGACCCTGGATCTCCTGGACCTGTCATCCAACTCCAAGGTAATGGTTGAAGAGAATCAAACTTGGCAGCAACAACATGTGGTTGTATGCATACACCCCATTCAGAAACCTCATGAGAAGCGAGCAAAATACGCGGTAACAATATGTGTCACCTGAACCTCCCCAAACTGTCGGAGTACCCATCTTGGAAGAGACATCTCAATGATCTTCTAAGTCTCAACTATCCTACCAATAAGATATCTCTGTTGTTTGTAGAAAGGCAAGTGTTGTGCATCATTTGCTCAACTGGGGCAATCTAAATATTGTCTCCAAATGAAATGCTGCAAAATATCAAGCTGATGTCGCTATTATAAGGTGTTACCCGAACCCCTGTGTCTAATACCAATAGTGTACCTATAAGCATAAGGCTCACCAGGCTGCAAGTCGACACAAATAACAGGTCTAGCAATAGATATGTGCTCCCATGCCCAAGTCTAGAGAAAAGTCACACCACAACTGATAGATCGGTATCCAAGGTAAATAATGTCATGCATCTGATAATAAACCATGGCTAAGAGACATGGATCCCAAGCATATACTCGACGATGAACAATCATATCATGGAGCACTCTACCCCATCCAACTAGAAATCCATGATCTCGTCTATCAGGAATCAACAAACCACGTACGATACTACATAAAAAAATAGTCAGATCATCATAGTCCAAGCGAGCCCAAGGGATATCATAAGGTCCATTGATCTGTAAGTCATGCACCTCACACTCAAAAAGGGCACACAATCCTGCAACACCATCATCATGATCGTAGACAACTATCTCACCATGAATAGGAATACGTAGTATACGCCATACATCCTCTAAGGTAATGGATGCCTCACCAGTAGGAAGATGAAAAGAACATTTCTCGGAATGCCAAGGCCCTGTTGGCCGTAACCTCTGGCAAATGTAAAACATAAGATAATCCAAGATGTCGAATATGTGCGACCTCCTCCTCAAGTAAATCGGAATGAAGATCAAGTATGTTGGGTCTTCTCTGTCGGCAGTGTAACACTCCAATATTCTCCTGCAAGAGAAAATGTTGAAAATATCATATATCGGATAACGAGAACCCAAGAAATTATCAAACGCATAACAAAAAACTTCAAATATACAATGAATGCATAATGTTTTGCACCTCTGCATGATGTTTAACACTTATGTGGTACAATAAAGGCTTATGCGTGACATTTACCATGAATGCGTTATAGAATGAGCTAATGCGTAACAATTCTAGTGGATGCATGACATTTACCATGAATGTGGTACATTTAAAGCTAATGCGTAATAGTTTACACGTGTGGATAACAGTTAAAGAAAATGCATAAAAAATGACATGCGAATGCAGGAAGGATGACAATGAGGTCTTTGGAAATGTTTTTGGAAAAATAGCAAAAACGGGGAAAACACTAGGCAAAAATTTAGAAAAATACCATGCCGCTAAACCCTGGAGGTCTCTGATAAGAACGTACTCGGTTAGACAAATGCAATCGAGCTCTATAGCCAGCCATGATGATCAAATACTCAAAGGAAAGCACAAAATACTCAAAGAAAACCAAGAATTTACCACAATGTAAATGAGCAAATGAAAACCTAAAATCTCTATTTATAGCTTAAAATTAGGGTTTTTTCTAACACAATGATGCCCGTGGTCCCCGCCAGCTTCAAACAACTTGTAGGCTACTCAAATGATCTTGAAATTGCATGAAACTTCATAGGATTGCTCATTATACTGATATCAAAAATATGGTCTCAATTTTTGAATTTTTCGACCACCTTTTTGGAGGGGGCATATTTACACTATACAATGGTACCAAGACATACTGGGTAGAATTTTTCATTTTCTTCAAAACAATGTCGTTCCAACTTTGTCTCGAAGAGGGGAAAATGTAGACACCTAAAAATGTCTCATTGATCATGTACTAATTATTCGTCTAATTAGTTAAATAATTCTTTAATTATTTAATTAAGTTAATTAATCATATTCTTCTAATTTCGTATTTCCTCATCATCTTACTAATTACTCTATTTCTTATTCTATCATTATTCAATCATTTTAACCATTTTCTAATATAAATTAAATATTTATTATTTAATTAATTCTGATTAATTCCCCAATTTAAATAATATTTATTATTTAAATAAATTCTATTTTATATTTCTATTCTCTAATCAATTAATCATTAACCCTTTTCTAAATATATTTTTTTGATCGGTAACAGGTTTTAGATTTATATTGCTTGAAAGGAAAAATACATGCCTTTAGCTGCTCTGCAACATTCCACTATCTAAAGACTATGGGGTCTTGCCCCTACAAAATCAACATGAAACCCAAGACAAGAATCACTCCAACTATGCCTACCACTATGGATACATTCCATACAATAGGTAAAAACCACCCAAAAAACCGACGGCCTACTCAGGAAACCAACCTACCAGAACTAGCCCAGGGCCTCCTCCCTGGAGAAGTTGGGGATGGCCTGACTGGTTCCTACATTGGAAAGAGCCATCCCAACACTTGTTGATGTTCCCGACCATCCTCCTCACAACTCACTGCGTTCCACACTCTTCACGCTCTTCCGTAGGATTTGGTGGTGCACCAACGGCCACCCATCTTCACCAATCAAAGCCTGTGACTTCATCGAGGTCTACTTGCCACGCAGTTTTGCTTGCTTTGTTGGTCCCATCTTCTGCACAAAATCCAACAGTTCCCGCCACCCTTTCCTTGCATCCTCCAACTGGGTTTCAATCGGGCAAGAGGCCGACCACACCAGCAGAGGCTACACTGCATCATTCCGCCCGCCTAAGTGCCTCCATGGCCCTTGCACCATTCTCAAACCCACTCCAATCTCCGCATGCTCCACCACCTCCGTCAGGACACTTGACCATTTTGGTCTTAGCACTAGAGACGCCACCTGCAACACCTCCTCCCTTTAACTTCCCACCATCAGCGCCAGAGCCACAAATAGAGACAATACATCCAAGTTTGTTCACGGACGACAGTCAGTGTCCAAGAACTCGTCCCCAAGCATCAAGTGAACAACCCTCCAAAATTCTTCCTCATCCACCCTAAAAACATTCTTCAATTGATGGCTTGAAATTGTGCCTCGAAAAGTAGGCATTTGGCTTAGTGTGAGCAATGAAAAAATTTGCTTCCATCATTCCCCTGTCACATGGCTAAAAGGCAGCGCTCACGAGAGAAAATGCAGTCCTCTGCACAGTGCCAAAAAGAAGATGAGGACCATAATGACACAACCCATTGCCACCCCATCCATTTAATTCATCACACACACCACCTCACACTACACATCACCAACAATCCAAAGTTCCATACACTATCTGATGAATAATGATGAACAACAAATACCCTAATAGATACTGAGAGGGGGGGTGAATCAATATAGACAAAAACTTTCTCAACAACTTATCAAGTTAAAAAAATTCCAACCGGTTGTCTTCATCACTGAAGTTAACCATGGCAATACCGATTAAACATAGTAAGACTTCAAACAACATAAACTTAGATAAGTCTGATCACTTCAAATACATTCAATACTTGATAACAACTTCACCCATAAACATATGCATGTGGTATACCAGTAATACCATAACCTAATAGCTCTGCATGCATAATCACTAAAACACAGAATACTTAATCATCACATGAAAAATGCACAACTCATGACACACAGATTTTTCATGTGGAAACCCAAATGGGAAAAAGCACAATGGGGATGAATACCCACAAGCTTGTTTTGAGCTCTTTTGAAGCTTGCTTTGTTAGGAGCCTAGTTCAGTTAAAGAATTTACAATAAGGTTTTGTTAGGAACCGATCCTATGAAAGAGCACCTGGTTAAAGGATGGCTATATACCCTGTTAAAAGTTGAAACCCTGTTAAAGGTTACCTCGCTAGAGGATTTGAAGAACTCAATGATATTGAGTCACTTGGTTAAAGGATTTACAATAAGCTTGTTAAAGCTTCCCAGTAAAGGGATTTTCCAACTGTTCAAATGGTTAGAAGACAATAGGTAAAACTCTGATCTGATAACAACACTACCATGCCAAGGCAAATCCTTTTTAGTTCCTCTACTTCTGCAATCACACTCTATAGTTTTCTCTTACTAGTCTGGCAAGTATCTCATCACCTGGATACACACACAACATTTGCCAACAACAAACGATAACAAACATCATCAACCTTATAGACAACAATTAGGTTGGTAGCATAAACCCTAAACCCTAAGCATTTAGGTTTACAATACAAGCAGTCCAATCCTGACTGTCCAAATACTTTGCATAGAGAAATACAATCTTAAACAAATCACAAGACAATCTGCATCATTCTTTCTTCACCGCATATGGGAATCAGTAACCCATCACGCTCTCTTCTCATACCTCTAAGAAGAATGATCATTCCTAAGGTAAACATTTAATGCAATCGATCTTCACATGCAAGATCCTCAAGGAAATCCTTCACGTGCACAAAACTGACGTGGCACCTCGATCTCATCCTCATTTCTTAGCCAACTCATCACAAAATTTCATCAGTTGCATTACACAAGCTGGATTGCCAAACCAGAAACCCTAGAGCTGAGACTACCAACTAGTAGTTACACTTAGTGAAACCCCGACACCAGTTCACTACATATCTTCATATCGGTTCACTGTCTTCTTCCAATCTGCATACCAGTTCACTTTCACTTATTGACATCAATGACAAACATACATTGTCATCATATCATCATGTCGGTTCATCATATGCCAACAATATCCAACAATCTCCCCCTTTGGCATTGATAGCAATACTCAGTGTAGCATTATAACTATAGACATCATAGACCAATGTATCTGCATTAACAGATATCTTCTCCCCCTTTGACAACAATGCCAAAGTGGAGGCACAAGCTTCCATTCTCTATTATGATGCTCCCCCTATGGAGTAGCATCCTTCAACACATCAATCCCCAAAGATTTGACACTGTAGTTCTTGACTGATGCGGAGAAAATAACTTTAGTTGACTTCATGAAGGGGCAGAACCCCTAGTTCACCTCTCAAATAGGTAAATATAGTCTTCGGTAAGGGCTTAGTGAATATGTTTGCTAGCTGCTCCTTACTGGAAACATGTTGTAGTACAACCTCCTTATTCTGAACTTTCTCTCTCAATAAGTGATACTTAAGCTCAATGTGCTTAGTTCTAGTATGCAATACCAGATTCTTGGAAATATTAATTGCACTTGTGTTGTCACAAAATATATTCACCGGTTTAGATACAGGTACTTTAAAACCTTCCAATACATGTTTCATCCAGATTGCTTGAGTGCAGTTAATAAATGCTACCACAAATTCTGCTTCAGCTGTAGACTAGGAAATACAGCTCTGCTTCTTACTCATCCATGATACTAATCTTCCACCGAGAAAGAACGCTCCACCGGTTGTGCTCTTTTGTTTGTCCACATTATCTACCCAATCAGCATTGGTATACACTTTGAGATTGAAGTCACCATTATATGGATACCACAATCCATAGTCAATTATTCCTTTGAGATATCTAAGAATCCTCTTGACTGCTACCAAGTGGGATTCTCTAGGATATTTATGAAAATGAGCTACTATGCCCACTACATGAGCAATATCTGGTCTGCTATGCACCACATAGTGCAACATACCGATCATTGACCAGTACTCCTTTTCATTCACCAATGTTGAATCATCTTCCTCAGTCAATTTGGAATCGGTCACCATCGTTGTACCAACCAGTTTTCTCTCCTCCATGCCAAAAGTCTTCAATACCTCTTTGACATACTTGGATTGGGTAATAAAGATACCCTCTTTCATTTTCTGAATCTGTAGACCAATGAAGAATTTTATCTCCCCAATCAAAGACATCTCAAACTCTTTCTTCATTACATCTGTAAATACAGGTCTCATTTCATCATCTCCTCCAAAGATTATGTCATCTACAAACACTTCATATATCAGAATTTGATCACCTTCTAATTTCAAGTAGATGTTGCTATCTTCACTTGTTCTCTCAAATCCAATATTCACAAGATGAGAGTGTAATCATTCATACCATGCCCTTGGTGCTTGTTTTAATTCATACAGAGCCTTGTGTAATCTACACACCATGTCACTATCTTCTGATAGGGCAAACCCATCTGGTTGCTCTATATAGACTTCCTCTTTAAGGATTCCATTCAAGAATGCAGACTTCACATCCATCTGATATACCTTGAATCCCTTAAATGCTACAAATGCAAGTAACATTTGAACACCTTCTAGTCTAGCCATAGGAGAAAAGGTTTCTCCATAGTCTTCTCCCTCCTCCTAAGCGTATCCCTTACATACAAGCCTAGCCTTGTTCCTTATAACTATACCTTCTTCACTCGATTTATTTTTGAAGACCCATTTGGTACCAATGACATTCTTGTGTTCAGGTCTGGGTACCAAAGACCATGTTGCATTCTTTTCAATCTGATCTAGCCCCTCTTCCATTTCCTTAGTCCAATCTTCATCTGTAAGTGCCTCTTTAATAGTCTTAGGCTCCAATTCAGAGATCATGAAAGAGTTCTCCTTCACCTTTCTTCTCGTGAGTATCCCTGCATCTTTATCTCCTATGATCTACTTTGGATCATGATGTAATTTCACATATCTAGGAATGACTCTAGTTGGTTCTTCTTGCTTTTCCTCATCTCTTTCTTCTCTATCTTCTTCTTCTCCTAGTGCAGCTTCTACTGGTACAGGAACACTGAGATCTTTGCTTGTTTCTTTTGTAACTGGTTCCCAGAAAGCTATTCCCAGTTCACCTTCCACTTGCTCACTGTTGGTTCCCTTAGATTTCTTAGGGGATTCATCAACCTTGACATTGATGCTCTCAACAATCTTCTGAGTTCTATTATTATAGCACTTGAGGGCTTTTCTCTTAGTGGAATATCCTAGAAATATTCCTTCATCATATTTGCTCAAATGCTCACCTCTCTTGATATAGCACTTACTCCCAAATACCTTAAAGTAACTCACAATGGGAGTCTTCCCAGTCTAGTACTCATAAGGGGTTTTATCTTTGTCTTTCTTGATAAGTACCTGGTTCATTGTATAGACTGCAGTGCTCACTGCTTCTCTCCAAAAGGTGTGAGGAACCTTTCCTTGGATCAACATTGTTCTTGTTGCTTTAACTACAATTTTGTTATTCCTTTCTACTATGTCATTCTGTTGTGGTGTCCTAGGGGCAGACAGTTGCCTCTTGATGTCATTCTCTTCATAGTACTTGTTTAATTCATTAGAAGTTAATTCTCCTCCTTGATCAGTTCTTAGGCACTTTATACTTTGACCACTTTCCTTTTCTACTAATGCTCTGAAGGCTTTGAACTTTCCAAATGCTTCAGACTTGTCTTTCAAGAATGTGACCCACATCATTCTTGAGGAGTCATCAGTAAGAATCATAAAATACCTATCTCCTGGAATACTTCTAGTTTTCATAGGACCACACAAATCAGTATGCACAAAATCAAGTAAATTCTTTGCTGAAAAAGACTTACCTTTAAAAGTTAAGGAAGACATCTTCCCAAGTTGACATTCTTTGCACATAGAATTCTCAGTTTTGTTCAACAAAGGAAATCCTCTTAGTGCCTTGATCTTACCAGCTTTAACAATATTGTCAAAGTCCATATGATAGAGTCTCCTATGCCATATCCAACAGTCATCAAACTTAGCCATCAGACACTGACTAATCTTGGCATTCAACTGAAATAGGCTACCTCTAGTCTGCTTACCGGTGGCAATAAGTCCACCACTCTTTCCAATTATACTACAGATTCCACCTTTGAACTTCAGAGTGAGTCCTTTTTCATTCAACTGAGCAACACTTAAAAGGTTAAGCTTTAGACCTTCTACCCAGTAGACATCATCTGCACTGCTTTTTCCATTCAGTGAGATGGATCCTTTACCTTTCACCAAATATGCTGCATCATTTCCAAATCTGACAACACCTCCATCATATTCTTCTAGAGACAGAAACTTTCTCCTATCACTAGTCATGTGGTGAGAACAACCACTATCAATTATCCACTCATTAGAGTTGTCAATGCAAGAGACAAGTGCTTTATTGTCAGACACTTCTTCCTTTACACCTACAAATACTATGTCTTCACTCTCTTCATCCTTCGATTCTTCATTAGTAACACCTTCATCCACAACAACAAGACAATTTCTTCTATTTCCTCCTGTATACTTTCTAAACCTCTCTGGTTTATCCTTATTATCACTGTTAGGACAATTAATAGCTATATGTCCTATCTTATTGTAGGAGAAAGAATTTAATGGAAGCTTACCTCTATATTTACCAGTTCCTTTCGGAAGTCTTTTAGCAAGAAGAGCTTCAAACTCCATCATAATCTCTTCATCATCCATATCTCTGCATTTTCTGGATTCATAATTGGACTAGTTTCTTTTCCTTTTTTGGATGGTGCAGGAGATGCTCTAAAGGCTGACTCAATCTTCTGAACACCTCCATTATAGCTATTAAACTCATATGTAGTCAACTTTGCAATGATAGAGTCTAAGGATACCTTCATTTTATCAATAGACCTTAGTTCCTGGATAGGAGCAACTCGGATTACATAGATCAGTAACAATGATCTCAAGACTTTACTAACAATGGTGGCATCCTCAATCATTCCACCAGTGCTTTTGATATCTCCAACCATAGTCTTAATCCTAATGCCATATTGTTGAATGGTCTCTCCTTAAACCATCCTCATGTCTTCAAATTTTCCTCTAAGGCTCTCTTCCTTAGCTTGCTTTACATGCTCATCACCACCATAAATGGTTTCTAGTGCATCCCATACATCCTTAGGAGTGTCCTTGTCTTGTACATCAATAAACTCAATATCTGACAGGCTGCTGATAAGGGCTTCCATGACTTGCCCATTTTCCAGAATCTCTCTCTTCTGATCATTGGTCAGAGTGCCAGTGGGAATCACATAGGCATTCTCAACATAGCTCCAGTGTTGAGCACCCATACTCTTGATGTAAATATTCATTCTGTCCTTCCATATCTTGAAGTTATCTCTATTGAACTTAGGACCTTCCCTCTTCATCATTACAGCAGGATCTTTTACCTCAAGCGGTTAAGCTTATATCACCGAGGACCTGGAGTTGCTCTGATACCAATTGATGAACAACAAATACCCTAATCAGTAATAAGAGGGGGGGGGTGAATTAGTACAGACAAAAAATTTCTCAACAACTTATCAAGTTAAAACAATTCCAACCGGTTTTCTTCATCACTGAACTTAACCACGACAATATCGGTTAAACACAGTAAGACTTCAGACAACATAAACTGATAAGTCTGATCACCTCAAATACATTCAATACTTGATAACAGCTTCACCCATAAACATATGCATGTGGTATACTAGTAATATCATAACCTAATAGCTCTGCATGCATAATCACTAAAACACAAAATACTTAATCATCACATGAAAAATGCACAACTCATGACACACAGATTTTTCACGTCGAAACCCAAATGGGAAAAACCACGGTGGGGATGAATACCCACAAGCTTGTTTTGAACTATTTTGAAGCTCGCTCTGTTAGGAGCCTATTCCAATTAAAGACATTACAATAAGGCTTTGTTAGGAACCGATCCTGTTAAAGATCAACCGGTTAAGGCATGGCTATATACCCTGTTAAAGGTTGAAACCCTATTAAAGGTTACCTCACTAGAGGATTTGAAGAACTCAATGATCTTGAGTCACCTGGTTAAAGTATTTACAATAAGCCTATTAAAGCTACCTGATAAAGGGATTTTCCAACTGTTGAAATGGTTAGAAGACAACAAGTAAAACTCTGATCTGATAACAGCACTACCATGCCAAGGCAGATCCTTTTCAGTTCCTCTACTTCTACAATCACACTCTATAGTTTTCTCTTACAGGTCTGGCAAGTATCTCATCACCCGGATACACAGACAACATTTGCCAACAACAAACAATAACAAACATCATCGAACTTATAGACAACAATTAGGTCGGTAGCATAAACCCTAAACCCTAAGCATTTAGGTTTACAATACAAGCAATCCAATCCTGACCGTCCAAACACTTTGCATAGAGCAATACAGTCTTAAATAGATCACAAGACAATCTACATCATTCATTCTTCACCGCATATGGGAATCAGTAACCCATCATGCTCTCTTCTCATACCGCTAAGAAGAATGATCATTCCCGAGGTAGAAATTTAATGCAATCGATCTTCACATGCAAGATCCTCAAGGAAATCCTTCACTTGCACAAAACTGACATGGCACCTCAATCTCATCCTCATTTCTTAGCTAACTCATCATAGAATATCATTAGTTGCATCGCACAAGCTGGATTGCCAAACCAGAAACCCTAGAGCTAAGACTACCAACCGATAGTCAAACTTAGTGAAACCCCGACACCAGTTCACTACATATCTTCATACTAGTTCACCATCTTCTTCCAATTTGCATACCGGTTCACTTTCAATTATTGACATCAATGAAAACATACATTATCATCATATCATCATGCCAGTTCATTATATGCCAACAATATCCAACACTATCATCATTGCACCTATGTCACCATTTCACAACTTGTTGCCATTAGGGTGAATGCAAACCACGTGAGCCATCCCCGCCCCTTAACATGCATATCTAAAATGGTTCCCACATATTTCATCACAACTTCTTCAGTTCCCCTTTCATACTCAAAGCACCTTCAAACAATTTCTAAGGGATCCAAATCCCTTAAGTCTTCAAATAAATTAAAATGTTCTGCCAAGGAACCATTTGCACCTACGTTCGAGAGCACATCAGCTTTAGCATTCGCTTCCCTTAAAACATATGATACTTTAAAATCCTTGAACCCATTCGAAAGGTTATTTATTCTTTTGATATGTTTATCCAGGTCACAGGCCTCCATCCTACCCCTAGCGATGCCATTCACCACTAGCCAGGAGTCCCCTTCAAGGTGTAGTTTTTTCACCTCCAGTTTTTTTGCCATAAGAATTGCTTCAATTGCTACCTAACACTCAGCTTCATTGTAAGTACCATCCACCAATCTATTTTCTCCAAGTGCTAAAATACTACCTTTCTCATCTCGAGCTATGACCCTTGCATCGAAAATCTTGGGATTCCTCTTGGATGCCCTGTCAAAGTTGATCTTGATCCATCCCCTATCTGGCGGCATCCACACATGACTTTTAACACCAACCCTAGGAGGATAAGCCCTCAAAGGCCCATTAGCTGGCCTGAATTTGATCAAAGGCTAGCCCACCAGGATACCAGTATCAAACTGAGTGAATGGGGTCTTTGCCAAATTAACCTGGGAAGCAGCATTAGAGACTAATTCTGAAATTGCCCTCTCTGGTCTTATTAGAAATCTCTCCATGGGTTTTGTTTTATCCTCAAAGAGCCATCAATTTCGTTCTTTCCAAACTTCTGACATTACTGTTGATGGCATGACCTTCCAAATTTCAGCAAAAGTTGAAGAATTGTTCAGAACTGGCCACGATTCCAGCCAATCTTGAAGGTTCCCTGCCAAAGGCCCCTTCCAACTCAGCCTCTGCAACCCAAATCGCCATGCTTCCTAGGAAAATTCGCATCTCAGAAGAATATGATGCACATCTTCCTCCTCCTTCTTACAAAGCACACAATGGAAGGGACCCGCAAACCCCATTCTTTTATGTCTATCCCCGATCAAAATCCGGCTATTACCTGCCAACCAAGAGAATGCACTTGCTTTGGGCAGACAAGCATTGTTCCAACATATCTTTGCTTACCAATCCACCTTCCTGACATCTTTCTCCAACAAGGCGTACCCCAGCTTGATAGAATAAATTCCACTCTTCTCACCACACCAAATGATTTCATCTTGCTCCCTGGAACTTGTCTCCTCTCTACTTGCTAGGATATTCCTCAACATCCTTTGATCATCCTCCCCCAAATCCAGATTTCTAGGATCCTTCCAAGTCATTCATTGTCCCAGATTGAATGAGTCTTGGACCAGAAAATTGCTCACTTTGTCTCCCCATTGTTGGATGGTCTTTTGAACAATCCGTGGAGGAACCCTGACATCCAAGGCTGGACATCCGTCCCAAGAATCCTGCCAGAAACTAGCCTTATGGCCATCTCCTATTCGCCATGTCAGATGATTGGTAACCAGGCTTCTACAATTCACTAGAAAGTTCCAAAGGGCAGAACCTCTAGTGGGATTCTCAACTATGAGTATTCTCTCCCTATCTTCATTGTCCAAGTAATTTTCCTAAAGAATTCGTACCCATCTCTGCTCTAGCTTACTATACATCTGCCACACCAACTTCGTCCCCATAGCTTCATTGATTAAATTCCAGTCACAGAGCCCTACACCTCCTTCCCCTTTCGGTTTACAAACTCTATCCCAAGCAATTAAAGGAATTTTGTCCTGATCCCGTTTACTGTTCCATAAGAATTTCCTCATTTTCTGTTGAATGTTCTTGATAACCATACCTAGAAGTTTAAAGCAAGCCATGGAGAAAATTGGCATTGCCGAGATTACTAATTTTAACATTAAAATGCGACCAGACAACACGAGCCAATTAATTTTCCAACCCTCCATTTTTTCTTTACAACCATCAATCAGTCCTTTCCAAATCTTTGTCTTACCTACTCCAGCAAAGAGCAGCGTACCAAGAAACTTCCCTGGGAGCTGTCCAATTCTAATGCCAAAGAGTCTAGCGATGGCCCTCTGAGTGCCAACTTCTATATGAAAAAGGAATATCTCTGACTTTTGCTAATTGACCTCTTGTCCAGTGGCCCACCTATATCTATCAAGAACTTGTTTCATCACCATTTCTTCTTGCATGGAAGCCACACTAAAAAGGCAGGTATCATTAGCAAACTGAGAATGTGTAGTTGTTTCCACCCCTCTAGCAATCTCAATGCCTTTCCACATCCCCTGAGATCGATTTCTTGCAATCGATCAGCCTAAAACTTCTGCCAACAAAATGAAAAGAAAGGGGGAGATGGGATCCCCTTGGCGAATACCCCGCGAGGTAGGAAAAAAACCTTGGCGGCTGCCATTAACTAATGCCGAAACATTGAACTGCATAATCATACTAGAAATCCACTTAATTCAATATTTACTGAAACCAAACTTAGCAAGCACAACCAATAGAAAGGACCTGTCAACTCTGTCATAGGCTTTCTGGATGTTGAGATTCAACATCATTCTTCTCTGTCTACTCTTCATAGCCATATGTATCACCTCATGAGCCACAATAATCCCATCAACAATGTTCCTCCCTGGGGTGAATCTGCTTTGTCCATAGGATATAAGTTTTCCATGATCAATTTGAGTCTATTGGTAGCAAATTTTGAAATGATTTTGTAAATAGTATTGCACAACGAGATCAGACGGAATTCCTCAAAGCCCACCAATTTTTCTTTCTTTGGGATAAGCACCACCAAAGTACTATTGAATTCTTTTAGGATAAATCCCCTAGTCCTGGACTCTTCTACCACCGCCAACAACTCATCGCCTAGCAAATCCCAAAAAAATTGGTAAAAGAAAGCCTGAAAGCCATTCGGGCCCAGGACTTTCTCCCCACCAAGACCAAAAATAGCTACTTTTAGTTCCTTCAGAGAGACTGGCTCCTCAAGCATCTGATTGTCCTCCCTAGTCACTAATTGTGGGATCACAGCCAAAAACTCCTCTTTCAATTTGACCTGATCAATCCCACTCTTGTTCCATAAATTTCCAAAAAAATCAACAACCTCCTGGTTAATCCGGTCAAAATCATCTGTCAAAGTACCATCCTTCAGACACAGAGATAAAATTCTATTAAGGCTTCTCTTAACCTTCATAGAACTGTGGAAGAATTTTGTGTTTCCGTCTCCTGCTCTAATCCAATTCTCGCGCGACTTTTGTTTCCAGAAAATATCTTCCCTCTGCAATACATCCCGATATCTACTGAGCAGGTCTTTCTCCATGAGGTAGTCCACCTCATCCATACCCTCTACTAGGACTTTCGAATATAGTGCCCCCAGCTCGCCTTCAATCTTTCGTTTCTCTTCAAAGATATTTCCAAATACAGTCCTGTTCCAGCTTTTCAGTTTTTGTTTAACATAGCTTAACTTCTTAAAGAACTGAAAAAGACAAGAAGCCTTCAACCTTAGGGGCCTCCTTCCACCATTGAACAACCTGATCTCTGAAGCCCTGCTCCCTTAACCACATCTTTTCCACCTTAAATAGACATCTGAGCGGAATTCCATCCTTTTGCAAAACAAGTGAGACCAGGAAATGATCCGAGCCAGAGATTGCCAAAACTTTTGCCTCAAAAACAAGGGGAACCAGGTTCCAATCCCCTACCAAAAAGAACCTATCTAGTTTCTCTAATATGTTGGAGAAACCCAATTGCCTATTGGTCTATGTGAAGTTCCCACCTTTAGCAACCACTTCAAACAAAGAATTAGAATCCACAAAGGACTAAAAATCTGTTTGGATCTTGCACATCCTTCTTACCCCTCCTCGCTTGTCCGAGTGGGAAATGGTGGCATTGAAATCCCCCACTAAAATTGTTATGGCCAACCTAACCTCCTTTAGAGTCTTGGTAATTTCCTCCCAGAGATGGCTCTTATCTGTTGTTTTAATGGGGCCATAAACATTGATTAAGAAACCTTAGAAATTAATAGTCCGTGAGCTTACCTTTGCCAACTGCTAGTATCTAGAGCTTAAGACTGCTTCCACTTTCACTAATTGGGGGTTCCACAAGATTCCCAGGCCACCTGAAGCCACCTCTGCATAAAAAAAAAAAACTAGACCACCTCTATCTAACACCAAGTATCCTATCTGCCTCTTCACTACCTAACTTTGTTTCCTGAATGAAAATTACCTCTGGTTTCGCCTGATCAAATCCTCTTTTGATCATGCGATGCTTGTCAGGGGCATTTCAGCCCCTAACATTCCATGTTAGGAATTTCATTGTTGCTCAGGAGAGAACAGGTCTCTCCCAGATCTAAGAAGTCTGGTCTGTCCCTTCATGTTGCCTCCTTCCTCCAGCAACTTCTGTCTATTTTTCCTTCCCCTCATACTCCCTTTAGTTGCCTTATTGGGCTTAGATTTGGTATGTTTGATGGTCCTTGTGTCCATCTCCCCTACCTCCGTCGACAACCCCAATGAATCATCACTCACATCATCTTCATCTCTAGACTCCATCTCCACAGATTTCTCATAATCCTCCTTAACCGGGGAGACATGAATATCTTTGCACCTGCCTTCCTTTACCTCATAAAACTCTATAGCAGAGTCAGAAATTAGGGTTGCCGGTAGTCTCCCCATGATTGCAGCCAAAGGTACCTCCCTTCCGGTTCTAAGGGGAGGAGGCGGTGGGGAAGGAAAAGGAATTCCCACACCGCCTACCCCATCCTGAGGTTTAAAAATTGGGTCCGACACCGAGATCGAACCAAATGTTGGAATGAGACCACCCCTAAGCGCTTCTCCACTTGTTGAAACCGCATGGGTCTCCCCATCATATTCTACTAGGAGCAAACCCCATGTTGATGCAGCCTCCCCTTCAACACCTTTCAGATTTACGGCATCTAAACCTATGACAAATTCAATGATCGGGGATTGGTCAGCCAACTTAGTCTCCATTGCTTCTTTGGTGACATCTATGGACACTACCAGCTGATCCCTTCCTGAATCGCATTTTAATATTGTCGCGCCTGGACGAACAGTAGAGTTGATGGCAGGAGTCGATTCTGTGAGCGTGACATTCAACACGACCTTTGTAGATTTCGTTGATTCTACCAACTGATCCTCCAGCGCTCTGTCTGCCCTGCCTTTGCCTTTCTGACCTACCATACATTTAGATTCCTCATGCCCCCATTCCTTACAGGACTTACATTTCACCATGATCTCTTCAATTTATATCTCTTTCCGCCAAAATCCCTTAGGGGAGTGGATTTCAATGGCCTTGGGGAGCAAGGGGTGTGGTTTCCACATAATGCAGATTCGAGCATACATGCATGAGTCTAGTTTGTCAATGGCTTCATCTGATTTGATGAATCTCCCAAGATTTTCACTGATTAACTTGAAAACTTCCTCCTTCCAATACTCATGTGGTAAGTTGTACAACCTGATCCATACTGGGATTTCCTCAATGGAGGCTTGCCGAGGATCAAAGTTGGGGATCCAATCTTTAATGTAGAACCCTACTCCCATCATCATGAAAGACCCATTATACATGATTCTAGTTTTTTCCACTTCTGATCCAGCAATGATTAGGGAAAAGCCATTAGTTAGGGTTTTAATCTCAAAATGGCTCCCCCATTCCTCATCAACCCATTTCCTTATCTTTGAAAAAGAAGGCCAATCTCCCCCCCACTTCATGAAGAAGGCTCTAACATGCAAAACTTCAACTGATTCCTTCCAAGCCGATGAATCAATACAGATGTTAATGGTTCATTTTTCTATCATCTTCGGTGCCTCTGCAGTGATGGGTTTCTTGGTAGCTATTGGTTTTTTCTTCCAAAACCACTCCTAAGTCTGCTTTTTACTCCACTTAGGGAAGTTCAGAATCCAGAATGGCCCCATTTGTTCTTGTTTGGCTCAAAAGAAATGCAGGCATCACCACAACTGCCCCTATCCCTCCTTCTTTGATCTGAACCATACCGGTGGAACTGGTTAGCACGAGGTGGGAACCAAGGTCATTGGTTGTCCAGATGTCGTGAGCCATTCTCCAGCTCACGCAATCAAAAACCACTACCACCTGCAAACCCTAACCTCCTCCTGCACTCCATTATTCACCGTTTTTGTGATTAAAAATAACCCTTTTCTAAATATTAATTAAATATTTATTATTTAATTATTTGTGATATAATCTTTTAATTTAGATAATCTTTATTATTTAATTAAATTCCATTTCTAAAATAATTAAATAGTTTCTTTAAATTATTTAATTAGCTTATTAATTCTTCTAATTTCATTTCCAAATCCCCAAATTCTAATTTCTTTTAATTTCAAATTCTTCTAATTTCTTCTAATTTCAATCACATGTGCATGATTTCAAAAATCAAATTGAAAACCAAAGTCAAGTTCTAAATATATTCAAATACTAAATTGAATTTAAAATAAATTCAATTATTTGAATAAAACTCAGACAAAGATTAAATTGAAAATCTAAGTCAAAGTGCAAGCACATGCTAAATTAATTAATTCAATCAATTAATTAATTAAATCATTTATCTCTCCAATCTCTATTTTCATCTTCAAGTTAGCTTTTTCTAAATGAAGCTTTCTTTGTCATCAATTAATTATCCTCCAATCATTCTTTTTCTTCCTTTAGTTAGCTTTCTCTCAATTAGTTAACTCATTTAATCTATTCAATCTATTATGTTTCACCTCCAAATCATCAGTTCAACTATCAATCAATATGTGAGATCACCTGAGTTCCACCTCTTGATCATTTTGTTCTACCTTTCAATCAATCATCTCCAATTATCTATAAATTGAGCATTCAATCTCCATTTTCAACAATCACAAACTTTGAATCTTTGTGTCATTTGCAGGTTGCCAGCGCGATATCTGAGAGCCATCATACCACAAAGAGGAGAAGAACAATGGAAGCCATGATGCACAATAGGGAGTTTTACATTGTTTAATTTTAGTCTATTTTGCATCTATTTCATTGGTTTGTGTTCGAATTGCTTAGATAGTTAAGGGATTCGTGATTTTCCTTATTTCCTATTTAGAAATGATGAATTTGAGCATAGCACACCAACCACAACTAGCACAAGTGCAAGAGGATTCTGCTACTAAAAAAGGACGACAAAAGGTTAGTACAAGCTCATTCAATATTTTGGATCAATCGAAGAAGACACATGTCAGTGTCTCAATGTGGGATTCCTTAGCTCTTTCAGGGAAAAATGATTTGCTACAAAGTGCCTTGTCTAGCTTCTCTTTGTCACAAGTGCCTCCTAAGGAGCAACCCAAAGTTTCCTTATCCAGTACCCCTCAAGCAAAGAAGAATGAATAAAAAAATAAAAACCATAAACCCCCTCCTTTATATCTAACTTTGATTATAGGCCAGCGCCTAATGCACAACTGCATGATTGATTTAGGTGCAAGTAGTTTCGTCATGCCAAAGCAGATAGTTGATAGGTTGGGTTTGACATATGAGCCTTTTTCAAAAGGGGTAGTCCAATTAGATGGGACAATAGTAAGTACTGTAGATGTGATTAAGAATTTGGGTTTCACATTACATGCATGTCCAAATTTCTCAATTCCATAAGATATCTACATCATATATATTCCACCTCACTTTGACTTATGTTTGTCTAAAGATTTCACATCTAAGCTGGGTGGGTATTTGTCTTCAGAACAAGATATGGTACCAAGGTGACCATAAAATCAGAAGTGTTGGCCAATGATCATATAGAACCATATGTCCCAAGTGCTATTAATGAAAATTTGTCAATACAAGAACCTGATGAACAACCCAATATCCAAGATCTAAACACCCCAATAGAGGGGATATTTGATGTAGTATTGGATGAGTGGGCAATTGAGAACAATGAGGATGATCCATTCAAACATATGGAAGAATTAGAACTTGGTGTTTACATGATTCATGAAGAAGGTATTGTTGTCCCTAACCTTGAAAAAGATGACAAACAACAGTGGAATCAACAATATGATCAGCAAAATAATGAAGTTTGACAACTTTATTTTGATGGGTCAAGAAGAAAAGTTGGTTCTCAAGGTGGTTCTATGCTAATTTCTCCTTAAGATAAGAAATACTATTCAAACTTTAGATTTTATTTCAACTATACTAATAATACAATTGAATATGAATCACTTGCACGTGGATTATAATGGGCTAGAAAGAAAAATATCAAGTCTCTGCAAGTATTTAGTGATAGAGAATTAGTGGAGAATCAAGTAAGAAACATCAATGTGACTAAGAGTGGCATTCTTAAGATGTATAAGAATAGGATTTAGGATTTAATTGAAGAATTTGATTCTTTTAATCTATTGTCCATGCCTAGAAATTAGAATAAGGAAGTTGATAGATTGGTTTCCTTAGGTGCTCAATTCAACATCCCAAATGAGGTAAATAATATTGAGGTACAACAGTATGTCAAGGTTGTTTTTAGGCCTTCAATTCTAGATAATAGTGTTAATTGGCAAGTTTTTGATTCAAATGAACAAATTGTTGATTTTCTTATTGAAGAGGCTAAGTTTGCAACTGGTAATTAGCATAAGTTTGTGCAACAATATCGAAATCAGATCCTTCAATTGAAAACTAACAAGTTACCCAAAGGGTTGGTAACCCTTGAGTCAATTTTTATCATTGATGATTAGGTTATAAAAGAGAAGGGAAACATGTTTGTAAAAGAAGAACACTATGAGCCTATTGAAATATTCAAAGATAAGCTCTTTCAGCTTGGAAAGGTATGTACAATTGAAGAGAAGCATGCTTTTATTTTTATTTGTCAGGGATTCAATGATGTATTTGCATGGCAATATGAATATTTAAAGGGGTTTAATCGTAAATTATCCCAACATACCATAGAGTTGGAAGCTAATGCAAAACCTGTGAGGCAAAAGCAAAGGCCTCTCAATCCAAAGCTTGAACATCTCATAAAGATAGGATTGAATAAGTTGATCCAAGGTAATATCATCTTGCCAATAAAGAATACATATTGGGTTTCTAATTTATTTCCCATAAGGAAGAAGAATGGTGAACTTAGGATTTGTGTTGATTTTAGAGATCGTAATAGGGCTTCCCTAAAATATCACTACCTGCTTCCCTCAATGGAGCAAATCCTTCAGGTAGTTTTAGGTTCAGATAGATTTTCATTGCTTGATGGTTATTTTGGTTACAATTAGATTTAGTAAAAAAGGATGACCAATTTAAGACAACCTTTACTACAAATTTCCTCTTGGTTTATGTAATGCAAGAGCAATCTTTTAGAGGGTAATGGATATGACCTTCCACGATCTTATGAATAAATTTGTGTTAGTTTATCTGGATGATATAACTATTTTTTCAAAGCATGTATAAGAACACTTTGGTCACTTAAGGCAAATTTTTGAAAGGTGTAGGGAATATGGAGTATCTTTAAATCCTAAGAAATGCATCTTTGTTGTCCATGGGGGTAAGTTGCTGGGCTATATTGTTTCCAGGCATGGCATAACCATAGATATAGAAATAGTAAGTTTTTATTTTAGCTTTACTTTTACCCGCTCATAAGAAAGGTCTTCAAAGCTTTATAGGTAGAATCAATTTTGTAAGAAGATTCATTCCTACAATAGCAGTTCTTACGAAGCCTTTGATTAGCATGCTTAAAAAGAATTTAAAGATATTAAGAGTGCCATGGCATCAAATCCAACCTTGATTAATCTAGACTTTGCAAAGGATTTTATCTTATATGCTTTTGGTACTATTGACACTATTTCAGCTATGTTGGTTCAGTAGAATGATGAAGGATTGGAACAACCAATAGCTTTCTTCAGCCAAGGACTAGAAGGATACAAATAAAGGTATTATTTTGTTGAAAAACATGTATTACAAGTCATTAGAAGTCTCAAGAAATGTATACACATTCTTTCCAATAACAAGATTCAGCTAATGGTTTCTCATCCAAGTATAAAATATTTTTTGTTGAATAAAGATCTCAATGTCAAGAGTGTTGGTTGGATCACCAAAGTGATGGAGTATGATGTGAATATCAAGGCAGCCAACATGATTAGAGGCAAGGGACTATATGAACAACTTGTTGGTCACACAAAAACCAATGAACAAGAGGTTGAAGAGACTATCCTAATTCATGAAGATGAAGAACAAACTATAGCAACAACACCTCCTACAAGTTGGGTGCATTAAATGATGCATTAACTTCAGACTGGTGAGTGTCCTAAGGGTTTGAACAATGAAAAATGAAGGTATTTAATACTTCAAGCAATCCCTTATATCACTTTGGATGGAATTTTGTTTAGGAAATATTTTAATGGTGTGTTGTTTAGATGCATAGATCCCATGATGGACCAACTGGTGGTCATTTTGCACCAAGAAATACAACACTAAAAATTATGAGAATTGGTTACTTTTGGCCTGATTTACATAAAGATGCATATGCTTGGGTAAAAAAGAGTAGGAATTGTGCAATTTTTGCAAGCAAATAGAGATTGGCAACCTTACCCTTACAATCTATTCAAGTTGAACAACCATTCATGAAGTGAGGCCTTGATTTCATTGAGGTCATCAATCCACCTTCAAGTTTAGGGCACAAATGGATCCTAACAACTACTGATTACTTTACCAAGTGGATTCAAGGTGTGGCTTTGAAGAAGGCAAATGAAAAAACAATCCTAAATTTCTATCAGGACTTAGTAGCAAGGTTTGGCATACCTGATTTTATTATCTCAAATAATACTATGGCTTTTATAGGCTTTAAAATAACTGAATGGGCTTTTAATAATAGTGTATTTTGAGTACTTCATCCAATTATTACCCTCAAGGTAATGTACAAGCTGAGTCCACTAACAAGAACTTGATTAAGATCATCAAGAGAACAATGGAGGACAATCAGAGGACTTGGAACAATCAATTGAAGCAAGCATTATGGGCCGATAGAATCACACCTAAAAGAGCTAGAGGTATTTCTCCCTATGTTCTTGTTTATGGTAAGGAAGCAAGGCTTCCAATTTCAGCTGAGTTACCATCACTAAATCTGATTAAGGAGATAGAAATGATGGAAGAATAACCAACAAATTAGATTTGCAAATCTTGTAGAGTTAAAATAAATTAGGAAGAAGGTATTACAAAACATTGAATATCACCAAGCTCAAATGAAGAGAGAATTTGACAAGAAGATAATCCTAAAAGTTTTCAATGAGGGTGATTTGGTTCTTAAATGGGATGAGTTGAAGAGTAGGCCCAGAAAACACACTAAGTTTGATACTATGTGGAGTGGTCCTATGATTACAAAATGCAAGCCACACAATGCCTTTCAGCTATCCAAATTGGAAGGAGGAGATATTCCTAACCAAGTCAATTGGATACACCTCAAGTTGTGCTATTGAGGTGATGTTTCATCTCATACATATTAGAGTAGGTTTCCCATTTCTCTAAGAATTGATGCACATTGCTTTATGAGTTTTTCTTTCCTCTAAGTATTGTTGTAAATCTAAATTAGGTCAGTATATTTCCCTTCCGTAAGTTTTGATACATGTTTCCACCCTTGTTAGTAGGTTGTCCTACTGCTATACAATGTTTCTAGTAGGTGTGTTAAGGTCTAATCTGAGTTCTCCCAAGCTACAAATTGACTATTTGCCCAATGGATTTCTGGCCACTGGTCCAATTTACTTAAAAGGCAAGCATCCCTTAGAGGTTTCCAAAATGTAGTCAATTTTTTACCACATTGTCCAAATTAGCCTCTTTAGAAGTCATATGTCTTATTTCAATAAATTTTAAGGGGTTTTAAAGAATTAAGAGGGCCAACTAATAGCAAGGAAGAATTTTGCTTTTATATTGTCAAATAAATGCAACATATATTATGTTTTATTTATTTCAAAATCCAACGCAAGACCTTATTCATGTAGCATGAAATAAAAAAAGGTCCTTTTAGCATGTGGAGGGAAGGTTAAAATTGAAAATTAAAGTCTAAGGTTGTCTTTTCCACGTAGGACTCTTTACCATGAAATCTTATCCTCATAGAAAGGGTAAAATTAGGGTTTTGTGTGCAAGCTTAAGTTGTGGTGAAGGAAGAACATGTTCTTCGATGAGTTTCCCATATGCAACTACAAAATGGCGGCCATGAACAAGGACATTACTGTGGATTCAAGTAAAGCATTATGCTAGATAGCAAGGAGTTCTCATGATTAGTGTGAGTTTTTCTGACTAATGGCTTAGGTTTTGAACTCCATGTTACAACCACAAAGGAAGTGCCTAGCACTTTGCATGCACAAAGAGAAAATCTAGGAAACCACGGTAGGTGACAACTACGTATTGAAGAGTATTCAAGGCTTTTTGAGGTGCAGTTCCAAGCATATAGGTTGGTTTTGTTCTCTCTTTTGTTTGATATTCAAGAACAAGATTGTATGATTTCTATGGGAATAGGATGTACAAAGCTATGGTACCCATTTATGGATATATTGTCTCATTTACTTTTTTTGATTTTTCTTTCAAATATTTCTATTATTCTTATTATGGGTGATGTTTGGATGTGCTATTATCATGTGAGCGATGGGCATCTCCAAAAGAGTGTAAAATCAATCCATTCACAAACCAGATGTTACATACCCAAAATAGAGATATAATCGTTAACAAGGATAGCTATTTTGCAAACAATGAAAGTAGAAGCACGGTGAACCCATATTGTCATAGAGGAAAATATATTATGTCATGCTTTCATAGCATTAACAATCCTAGGGTTTTCAAAGATTCATCAAAGCTCAAAGAACAAATCCTGGAGTAGAAGGTTGCAAACAATAGAGCATAATCATCATATATAGTTAAAAGTCACATATGCCTAGTAAAGATAGCAAAAATGTCATAGATATAGTCATCAATGCCATGAGTTACAGGGACAAAGAAAGGAAGATCATATGGTAATGTGCAAAACACAAACAATAGATAATGGTATATAGATGAATTGATTGTTAAGGAGTCTTGAAAGGGCCATTAGGACAATCATAAAAAATGTTAGATACAACCATTATACCATAATAGAGCCTCAAATAAAGAAAGATAGTAAGAGATCATAGAAAAATCCTTCATAGATTGTGATGATAAGAGATACTCAACATCAAATCTCTTTCCATATGAGGAAACACCAAGATATCAGTCATGGTCAGGACAAGAGATTTGAATTAATAACAATAAAAGGAATGGTCAAATGTTAGGGTTTCATAGTAGTAAATCCAGTGAACAAGGATCTCAAACCATATAAGGGTTTCATCACAAAGTTAAGAAGCATCTTGACTATCTTATCACAATCCATTATAGCACCCTCATCCAATAGACTTTGGTACTAGTCATATATGGTCATTGTAGCAACTTCTATCAAGAGACAATGAAGTACTCAAAAAAATACATCAATAGTCTTATGATAGTAAAGTCTTCATCACAACGAATACATGTCAAACTTAGAAATTATATTAGTGAATACAACCCTTCAAGGTCACCATGTTGCAGTCATAAGGAAAAGAAGGATTGCCATATGTAGTATGTTACCAGGGTCAAGTAGACAAAAAAATGGTGAATAAGGCAACCATATAGTATCCATAACAACATAAGAGGGCCCAAGATAGTGAAACAATCCTCAAAACACCAAGACAATGATAGAAAGTGAAGAGAAATTCACTATCAATAGTGATAGGATTATTGCCAAAAGATACCTATGTCAAGAAAGGGATATCATAAGAATTGTTTCAATCTATGGCATTAATGTATTATTGCACCAAAGGACAACAAATAAGGGGTTTTCTTGTAACAATCAATAGTAGAGGCTTAAAGAACATTAAACACAGTCACAAAACTCTTTGTATCAAGCCTTAGAGAGCATCATAAAGAGTAACTCATTAATCACCATATCAAATCTTAATAGTCTCAACTTTATGTTTAGTGTTCACATTTTCAGATTAGACGAAGTTTTGTGGCTGTGTATAAATAAGACAGTGATCTGAATAATGGAAGTGCTCAACTCATTATGTCTCACAAAAAGAAAATAAAGAGGAATGACTGTAATAGTGACATGAAGGTTTGCCAATGGCAAAAGTTTGAAAGAAATAATGTACATAGAGCATAAAGGTCATGATCTTGACCAGTAACAGTGAATAAAGTTAGGAAGACCTCCAAAATGCAATAAAATACGAAAGAGTCTCAGTCAAAATATATCATATTGATATCTAATAAGCATTCATGGTCCTCACAAGATTAGGATACAAAGCACACAACATCATGAAGCATTCTCAGTCATAACAACCATTTCTAGAGAAACAGATAGTTTATAAAGCTCATGAAAAGGATGATTAGAGCATGAGTCTGTCATAAGGTTGACAAAAGCAATGAGAAAGATGCCTTAGAGAGAAACTATTTGAGTAGCCCCATGAACATTTTAGAAGAAAGAATGTTTGACAGTAGCATTTGTATCCAAAGAAGCTTAAAGAATATCCCTAGACTGTGAATACAACCAAAATTCTTTGCAATCTATGGAGGATGGCAAGGAAAAAGGTAGGGTATATCTGTTTCAAGACAATGCCCAAGTCATTCAAAGCATGATATAGTATAACACACAATGATTAATTTCCTTCAAATTACCAAAGACGGTGTGTCCACAAAACGTAGAGACAGAGTAATCATCGAAGCAATGAAAAGATAAATTCATGATAGTAATTATGAAAAAGGGAAAAAGTTGATTTCATAAAATCAAACTTAAAATCCTTATATCATGTAATTTTATCATAACCATGAGTTGTGACTAGTTATTAAGGAGAAGGAAAGGTGTGATTGAATTCATCAACAATTTGGTCTTAAAATGGGTAAGTTTTGATGCAAAATAGACAGTTATACTTAGTTCACACTCCCTCATGGGCCAACCATTAGTTAGGACAGCTTTTGAACCAACCTAACTCCAATTACAAACAATTTTGACTCCTTTATTCAAGGCTTTTACCTCAAATTTGACCAAGGAAAGATATTTCATAAAATTTGGAGACGTAATCAAGGTGACGACAACCAATTGAGGCCAAGATTGAGGAGACACCACAGTTCCTTCTCAACTCTTTCTCAAGACTTCATCTATAAGTCTCTTCTCTACTATCTTTCTAAGTTAGTTCTTTCTTCTCTGCATATATGCAATAGAAGATGAATGTAACTCACATACTTTTAAACTAAAAGAATTGTAGCAACAAGCATTATTCAATTTTTTTAATAAAGATTATTGATTCCTTCTCAAAAAATTCTTTATTGTTCATTGTCATGTGGATGATTTGATCAAAATATTTTGTTTTATTTCAAATCCTTTATTGTTCATTGTCATGTGGATGATTTGATCAAAATATTTTGTTTTATTTCAAATCCTTTATTTTTTTCCCATTAATGCTTTGTAGAACAAGAAAATACCATAGTAAAATTCAGGTTTTGTGTTGTGTTATTTGAATTTGATAAGTTGAATGTTGTGAAAACAATTGAATATATTTCAAACCTCCACAAGAAACATTTATGAATTTCATGGTCTTAGTTAGGTTGTGAATCAAATCTCAATTATTTTGAAGCTGATAACTCTTTTAAGACAACAAGTAGTAAAATCCACATTGGTGCATCACATCCTATTAGTAGTAGAATTTCATTTTCAACAAGCTTTCTTCTCCTTTTCTCAGTCAAAATTAGTTTTTATAGGAGGTTTAATCAGAGTACAAGATCACTCTGGGGGTTGATTTCCACCATAGGCAACCCACAGGCTTGGAAATATTTCAATGTTTCACAAGATTGTTGCGCTTTTAGCTTAAGCATCATGGGTGCAATCTTGGTGACAACACTAGTCATAATGAATACAAACTAATAGCACCAAAGTGAAGTAGAGAAAAATTATTCAATTTTTAAAAACAAATGACACATGAAATGGAGTTTGTATGAGCTTGAACAAAGCCTTTGAAGTTACAAAAATGAGGATTGGATAGGTATAGTTGTGAAAAAATAAAATTTCTAGAAAATCTATCCACCAAAATTAGAAACCAACTACACCATTGTGGAGAGCATGAAAAATTAGCCCAAATTAAAAAACATTGCTCGAAAAAATACCTCAAAATGCTTGAGATATGTTCCTCTAAAATTAGACTGCAATTTCAAAAACTCAAATGAGAGTGGGGTCTAAAATTTTTGAAAAGACTATTGACAGAGTGTTGACATCAACAGTCATTGAACTTCAAATTGATGGTCAAATGGCCGTTGAAGCAAAAAATCACCCTCCTGCATGGTGATGATGTTTGCAAGCTGACTGGGTAGAGACTACTCATTGGGCGACTTAGAAAGTGAAACCTGTCATGCAAGGTCATGACTTGGCAATGAAATGTGCTAACATGTCAGATGATGTGGACCCAAGCTATTGACTGAGCAAATAAGAGACCACTACATAGAAGAATCACAAATTGCCACATTTTGGGTGATCCTTCCTATCATGTGCATATGGTATGAGCATTAAGCATCATTACAAGAAAGCTCGATGCCGACTAAGAGCTCGAATACCATTGCAAACACCACAAACCCGATACAAACTCTACCATTTGGAATCAGATTTTGGGTCACACAAGTCAAAACCTCATACGCATGAACCAAAGAAAACCCTGACCTCCGAATTCAATATAGATTTCAGTTATAGATAATGGTCTGCCACCAGCCAATAAAAAACCTCTACCAAAGATGGCTTAGTCGCTAAGATCAGACCTACTCAAAATGAGAGACCAATATATTGAACCCACAATATTAGAAAAGAGGTATATACCGATGTGAAACAATTCGATCCACCATGAAGGTTGATACACCACAAACTAAAAATAGTAATCTTTCTTGAATAGTCAGGAAGATCAATCGAAATAATATCACACCTGATCTGGTCAAGGCAGTGTGAAATCATGGCCAGACCTCCACACACATTGACCACAGAGGTAAATGTGGAGTACTAGCAATAGAGCATGATTTGAATATCTAATGTAAGTGCACCTATCATGCAATACATAAAACTTGACTCAACAAAATAGTCGATCATAGGTGAATTCCGATAATAATTGTTGGCTATCACCACGAGCGAGTGAAAATTGCAACAAAACTTTGGATGCGAGATTAGATCATGAGCTGCCAATAATAACATATGTGCTAACGCAAATAGAAACAATCATGCAGACCTTAGCAAAAACCTCTATGTGATTTTGTGCCAATGAAATCAAACCTTTGATCAAATGCAGAAAAATTGCATCTTTAACAAACTGGTAACATTGTTGTCCAAAGTGTTATCACAAATCAGTTGGTCCTGCTACCACAAATCAGGCATGAACCATAATAACAATGATCTCGACCAATGGGTAAGGTTACTCCAATGATCTAGTTAAATAAATATTTAATATTTATTTAATTAATTAAAACCACATTTCTCTATTGATTAAATTATATTTAATTAATTTCTCCACTTTCATATATTTGATTAAATAAATTATTTAATTTATTTAATTAAATTCATATAGCCAATTTCTAGCTTTTAATTAAATAAATCACTTTATTTAATTAAATCCCCATCCCCTTTTAATTAAATTCACATTCAATTAAAAATCCCCTTCAAATTTAAATGAATCAAATTTTAATTAAATTAGGCAAGTTGAAATAAATCACTTTATTTCAAAATTAGAATCCAAAAATACCTCCCACTTGCATTCTTATAACAAATCCACTTGCATGAATAATCCTCTTCTAGAACCTTCTAGATTCTTCTAATCATTTTAATTAGCCTAATTCATCTCTTAAACATTTGCACATTCCTTAAGAGAAGTCACTTCTCAAAAATGCCTCAAAGTCTTTGAAATGCATTAAAGGCTTTATGTCCTCAACAAGTTAACCTTCAAAGTCTTCCTAAGCATTAATGATTAATCCAACCTCAACTCATGGCTAGAGACTTTCTCTCTAACTTAACCTTCATTTAACCCATGGGTTTCATCAAGCACTCATTTTTTTTACCCTAGTTATCTTATTAACCCTTGCACAAAAGTGTACCCTTTGTGTAAAAGCTTTATCCATTGGTTAATCCTAATTAACCTGTAACGTTGGAAAAAGGGCCAATGATGGAGATCTAGAGGAAATCTTTTCTTCCCTCCGAGAAGAGAGAAAAGTTTCAGTTCGGATTTCCCTTCAAACACTTTTCACACATTACATTAGAAGAGGGAGAAAATACACTAGATTCAACCTCTAGAAAAAGGACTTTGAATTCTGAGTGATGGTAAGTTAATCCCCTCTTCTGAGATTGAGATTTAAATTGATTGAATTGTGTACTTATGACCAAGTGGAAAAGTGACAAAGATCTGATTATAACTCGAGATAGAAGCATAGGATGAAGTTGTGCACCTAGATCTACCAAATATATGTCGAGACGAAGCTGACCTGCGAATTTGGGAAAAAGTTGTCTAGACTGTGGCGGGAGTGTGCACGGTCCTCTGAAAACATCCATGAAACAAAAAGGTTTTTTCTAACTCTGCAACTGGATTCCAAATCTGAAAGTACAACTGTGCACCTGGAACCTACACATAGAAAAGAGAAGGAAAAGTGTTGGGATTGGGGGTTTGCCTTCAGGTCAAACCCCAGTTTAGAATTAACCAAATGATGAAAGAAATTACTTGCAAGTAAATTTAAATGAAAGACTGAAATGTAAGTCACCTCAAGGGAGGTTGTAGATAGAATGTAGATAGAATTGCTGTGTGGAATTGAATGTTGGAATGAATCTCCTCTTCAATGGTTGAATCCTTGACTTGAATGCAACACCTATCCTTGAAGGGAGACTTGAGAATGCTCAATGTTGGAAAGGAATGATTGAATGCTCTTGAATGCTTGATCTCATGTAAAATTCTCACTCATCCAGCTTATGCAAATGAGAGGACAGATGCAACTTATATACTCCTCAATTTTAATTGACTGATTTTCCATCGCAGATCGACACTGGGGGAGTTTCCCGCTCAATGCACAACCCCCAAAGAATAATTTGAAGGGTCCTGCCCCAAAATAGGGTAGGGGACATGGACACCATGCCCCTGTCCTAGGAGGATAGGGGTGCCACACCCCTCACCTACCCTTTTTTTCCAGGATAGGATGTAGTTTAAGCAGTGCAGAGGGCAAACAAGATGTAGTTCTCTAGTGCCGAGCAAGTCTCCAATCTTCGATCTGGCTTAGGGATTCAATTCACGTGCTTGAGGACCCTAATGTGGTCTAAAATTACAAGGGTCACAATTTCATGAAACTAGATTTAGCCCCCACTTTAGTGGGAGTATAAGCATACGCCAATACTTGCCGGTAAAGTACAAGGAAACAAGATTGAAAGACTTCTACCACATCAAGGAGGCAAGATGCACCAAGCCCCTAATGGACTAAGGATCTTACAACATTGGTTGACAAAGTAAAAGGGAAGATCAAGAAGGGAAAAACCATGACTACAAGTAGCAAGGTTCACCTCACTATGAGTCACGAAAAAGATACCAAAATTATGCAGCAAAGCCAAGTTCACTAAATAATTATAAGTATCGAAAAGGAAAATATGAGTGGAGTGTATGCCCCCATGTTAAAGAGATCGTGCACTCCTTATCAGGACTGAATGATTTAAGGTAGGATACACCCAAGAGAGAGAGAAGAGAGGGAGCATGCTATAGCAAGGATTTAGCCCCCAAGCATGGAATAAACCCAAGGATAATGAACACAAAACATGAGGTAGTTTCACTTTTCCTCAGGATCTGTATGTTGTATGATAACTCATGTATATCATGTATTTATATGTATATAATAATCATCATTCCCCAAAGAAAGGACACTACCTTAGAAGAAAGGGAAGAGAGGATATCTTTCAAGTCAACATGAAAGAGAACAAAAGAGATCTCAATGCTTTGCATTGTCCTCAAGTAGACATTGAGGGAAAAATAGAAGAACATGAATACACATAGAAGAATAGTCACAAAAGAGCGAGAAAGGAGAGAGAGAGAGAAAATCTACCGTGCTAATATTGCTAATCTAGCACAACATCTGTCTACTCATCTTGCTAATCACTATTTCGGGAAGGTAGGCAACATGCTAGAGGAGCGACATCGAGCATAGCAGATGGAGCTATCACAAAATCCAAAGAAGGACTATGCTCATGTGGTAAGTCACTTTGTTTGATTCTAGGAGCTAGGATTAGGGTCTGTGAAAATTCAGTTGATAAATGCGTGTCCACATCAACATATTCATAATCACTATCAGAAGCATTAGGAGCTGTATTGCCATCATGAATAACATTTTCTCATTTCTTCATCAAAACTTAGAGAAAGAGGAGAAAGAACATGAATAGGAGTAAAACCATCACATGTTTTATGCAACTTATGATCTGGATATTTAGATTGTGTTGGAAATTTGGCAGAATTGATTATGTGTTGCAATGATGTTTGTCATTGATGTCAACACTAGCTGCTTTGGCTATTTACCGGTATCTGGTTGGTCCCGGTAGGATGATTGGTTTCTGGTTGATATGATCATGTTGATCTGGTATGCTCTGATATGCTTTGGTCTATGGAATTGGTTTGGATTGGTTACTCATGTGTTCCTGATGTGTATCAGATTTAGTTGGTTTGGGATTTGATGATCTAGAAGCTACTTACTTATTCTAGTAAGTCTTTTGGTTACTAGTAAGGTTTCTACTGATAGAGCTTTGTTGAAGATCTTTTGATATTATGCATAAGTGGTGTTGGTGCGGCTTCTAAAAGGTTATCCAGGTGCTGATGGTTATCATGTCCGTGTTTCAGTTGTTTGTGGTGTTTCATTTGACTTATGGTGACCTATTATAGGTCCGATGATTATTCTGCTAGGTTATGGACCAATTTATGTAACATGTGGGTTGATGCTCCTGATGCGTTACCGGTTGAATTCATTGATTGGATTATGTTGTTTCGGTCTTAAGCCAACTTGGTTGATCAATAGATTGTGGGTTTAAGTTATGAATTTATTATATTATCTTTTAGGTGGCTGACCTAATTGTTTAGGTCCCAAGTTAGTATAAATATGATTTAAGATCTCTTTGTAGATCGATGAGATCATGTATGGTATGGTTTATGGGAATATCTATATGCGAACAATGTTGTAATTATATAAGAGGATTTGATCGATCATAGGTGATCGAATTGGGTTTGTGGAAGAGGTTTTAGGCCTCTGGTATTGAGCTTAACTGGAACTATACTCAAGCATGGGAGATGTTATACTTTCAGTTCAATCTTCATTTCGGATTGTTTTCTGATGTTTTTTGTAATCAGTGAGACTCCTTTTGTGATGAGCAGTGTACTCTAGGCTGTTGGCCTTCCTGCATGTGCAGGCCCCTTATTGTAATATTTATTCATCTGAATAGTGGATAGATATTGTGGGTCTCCAATCCCACTGTGGTTTTTCCTCTTTGAGGTTTTCCACATATAAATATGTGGTGTTATAGTGTTCATCTTTGTGGTTGCATTGTTGCTTATTGTTATATGCTTTTATGTTTACTGGTTGCTGAGTTGTTGTATTAATAAGGTTAAATTTATCCATTCCGATATAACACTGATTCACCCCCCCTCTAAGTGTTCTTGGATCCCAACAATTGGTATCAGAGACTTGTGTCTCGGAGGAAGCCTAACAGCTTGAGGGAGATCCTGAATCCAAAATTGATGGAAATGAGTATGGAGAAACAACTTGAGGTAACACTTGAAGATTATGATGCTGAAAGGATGAAGAACTTGAAGTTACAAGATGAATTAAATTTTGCAAAGTAATTCATTCTTATCCTATAGGAGAGGTTGTCATATGTTCAAGCTAGGAGGAAGGAACTTCTGCCAAATCAAGATAATGAAGAGAAAGATGTCCTTAAAGAAAAATGTCAAAAGCTAAGTCAGGAGAATATTGTCATGAAGAATGAAAGGCAAGCCCTAACTATGAGGATTTAAAAGGATATTGAAGACCAGAAGATGAATGAAGAAAACCTTGGGAGATCTCTGAAAGAGAGATATGAAGAATTCATCTGATTGGCTCATGAAAATGATGTATTGAGAATAGAATAAGTGCAATCCCAAAACAATGAACAAGAACTCAAAAGACACACGATAATCCTAAGAGATGATCTGACTATTACAAATGAGTATAAGGACAAATTCAAGGTTAGTGTTGTCGTTAGAAAGGGGGTCCCTTTTAAAGTCTTGACCTAGGCGGGTTTTAATATTTTATTGACTTGTCACCTTTTCCTAAGTTTTATTTCCCTTTTATTTGTCTGACCGGGTTTCATAATGCTCATGCAAGTCCCTGTTGATCCAATGGCTATCGTTGTTTCGCTATGAGAAAGTGCACGAGAGTTATCTTTTGTGAAACAACAAAAAACCACATGGGGAGAAGGCAAAAAATAAAGATCGCGCATCTTTCAGATGATCGGGCAGTTGTCACTGTTTCTCTATTCAAAAGTGCACGAGAGTTATCTTTCGTGAAATAGTGAAAAGGTGGTGGACCCAATAGGTAAGCGGCTCCTAAGGTAATGGTCGAGCAAGTTGCAGATGATCGGATGGATATCATTGTTTTGCTATTCGAAGGTGCACGAAGGTTACCCTTTGTGAAACAACGACCGATGAGCTGGCTGTCCGGTGGCAGATGAAGGGGCTATTATGTGGTAGGTTAGGTGGCAAGATAGATGGATGTGCGGATGAAGAAGAGGGTGATCTACCGACAGGACACGTGGCTCCACATGGATTTTCAATTGGTCTATTTAATAAAGTAGCAGTGTTGGTGGAATTTTGGTTTGATGAGGCACGTGGCGGTTAGAATGTGGAGCCTGATAGATTTCTTGAGCAAATAAGTGACAGACACATGGAGACATCTGGCGGAAGTATGCAAGCAAGTGGATTTACATAAAGGGCCCACTTTGAAGGCTAAGGTAGTTAATGACTGGGCACGTTCGAAGATGATTAGCAGTTGTCTATGTTTCACTATGCGAAAGTGCACGAGAGTTATCTTTCGCGAAACAACAAAAAACCACTAGCGGTGGCGGTTAAAGTCAGTTGTAAAGGCAAACGGTTATGGTGGAGAATAAAGATCAAGCGGTTAGTTGTCAATCAGACTACTGTCGGTGTTTCGCAAAGCGAAGTAGCACGAAAGTTACCCTTCGTGAAACAACGAAAAGGTGGTGGGACCTGTTCTAAAGAGGATGACTCAGGTAAGGTAAAAGACATGCAAGTTTTGCATGATCTCATGGCTGTCACTGCACCACTATGAGGAGAAGCTTGACTATTAAGCACCGCAAACCAGCAACAAAAGGCAAAACACTTAGAGAAACTTTGTTGTCCATTGGAGCCAATTTTTGAATTTGATTTATGAATTAATTGCCGAAGCATGTGGCATAATTGACTCTAATCAATGATCAGTTGTCGTAATAATCCTTACATGAGTTGAAGCTTTTTGTATGCATTCAAGGAATCTTGCAGAAGAACTAGTGTACAGGGCAAAATTTCTTAGGCAACAAGTAAGTTTCTTGCAATTGTTTAACAATTATAGTTTGCTTGGTCACTGGATGTTTGAATTTCCAAAAAGTCTGTTTGAAATTCCATTAAAATAAGCATAATTCTGAGATGGCACCGTGAAGAGAATTCAAAGGGAAGGTTGATTATTAGGAGAGAGCCATTTTTGACAACTTTATAGAGCAATTAACTCAGTCCACTAATAGTTCAACTAAAATAAAGGAATTGGTGCCTAAGTCTCCCCACCTGAGAATTAGCGATGGTTTATATGATAAAGCGAACTGGTTGAGAGATGCCCAGATAGGAATGGCGGGCCTGGGACTCTTCAGAGTGGGGTTCAGTTAGAAAAATTCCCCTGATCCAATTAATAGCATATGGGAGCTAGATGTTGGGAAGATTATAGTCCCTAGGGTTTTCATGGACGTGGACTTGTTAACCCAAATTGCAAACAATTATGATCCCAATACCAGGACAGTGAGGAATGTAAATGGTGGGTCTCTAATTGAAATAATTGATGATGAATTTAGGAGATTTTTCTGACTCAGTGAGGTGTCAAATTATCTAGAGCCTATCAATTTTTAAATGCTGGCGAAGGTCTATGAGGCATAGAGAGAACACCTCAGAAATGGCCCCTTGAAGGAATTCTTTGCCAAAATAGGAGGAATGACAGTAGTAGGCCTGAGAACCATGGAACCTTTCTCCTTAAATTTATTTACTTTGAGGGCTAAGGGAATGTATTGGTCCTTATGTCGAATTCTTGGGGAAGATGCAGAAACTACCATGCCAACCCACTACATGCTCATGCTAGCACAAATTTTGAATCCATCTCTGGCAGTGACTTTTTATTTTGCACCTTATCTCACTGATGCCATTCATGAGGGATTAATAGGGATAAAGAATGCTAAGATGGAAAGACCTTTTGGATGGTATTGTCTCCTCATGCACATGTTTTTATTCAAGGGTGTTGAATACTTTGCTAATGAAATGGACTTGCTCAAGGAAAAGGATGGAGAGGAGATGCTTGTTCAGTTGTGGAGCACGATTTTGTCTTGGGATAGAGAAGACTCAAGTTACTTAAAGTTTGATAGATGTTTTTCATCTAGGCTTAGAATCCTTGTGTGCCCATAAAACCCTAGGATTCCTAAAGCTCTCCCAGAATTCCTTAGGCCTAAAGAATTTGCTGAAGACATCAAAATTGTACACAACTGGGGTGACATATATTTGTACCCAGTCTCCACTGTGTTCAGAGTTTATGGTTTTAGAGGAACCCCATATCTGCTACCCTATCAAGTCCCTTTGAAGATAGGAATTGTTGAGGTCCTGAGACAAATTGGAGGCTTGCAGGAAGCAAAATTGACTAATAAGGGGAAGGGAACAATTTTACCTACTATTAACCTAGCATATTAGTTTGTAATCACCAAGGGTGGCTGGACATATTTTGATAATTTCTTTCAGCCATATTGGTTATCTATTGCAGTGGAAAAGTTTGTTGATCCAGAGGATTTCTTTAACAACATGTTTAATAAGAGGGATAGATGTGTAGGTAAGGCCCACCAGTTTCATGTTCCTGAGGATTTAATAAGGAATGAATTCAATTTAGATGAGCAAGAGGTTAGGAAGAAAAAATGGATAGCCTTCAAGAAAACTTTGGACTTCATTCACCATTTTGACAGTAGCTATGATCCCTTGGTTAGTTTTCATCCTTTTCAAGAAAAGATCAAGTTTTGGTAGTTTATTTTGAGGATTTAATGCAAACCTTGAAGGAGAAGAAGGAGGCTGTGATGAAAGCTAATCCTGAAAAGGCTAAAGTAGTTTTAGCCAAGCCTGCCTATGCCAAGGTGATTCCTCCAGGTGAATATGTAATGCATAAAAGGTCAAAATATAGTGTACTAATGCCAATAAGAGATGAGCCTTCTACTTCAAAAGGAAAAAGGGCAATAGAAGATGTGGTTGAAGTCCAAGACTCCCCTAAAAGGAAGAGGGTCGGGAGAGAAGTGCAGACAAGTGAGATTTTGTATTCTCCTTCCGAATCCCCAATACATGTAGGAGATGAGCAAGCAGCAACAGAGCAACTGTTGCAATTAGGGAGTCTTGGGGAAATCACTTACACATATGAAGAGTTGCAAGAAAGAATGTCGGAGGAACTAGTAAGTGCCCAAATGGACTTGACTGTAGAGGAATTTAGAGGTAAAGAGCTAGACCCTGTCATTAAGTAGGCCAACGAGGAGTTTCTGGCAGATGATAGTTTTGTCAAAATAGGACCCTTTTTGCAGTTTGCTTGGAGAAGAAATACAGAAAAATTCAAGGCAAGATGGGAGAAGAGGAAAAATGAATGTCCTCATAAAGATACGTTTGTGGTTGAGGTAGATGTAAAGCAAGAAATTTTGACAGAATTTGAAACTATTAACTCAGAGCAAGGAAGGAAGATGATTGCAGAAGCTGGAGTTTTGATTCTCCCTGAATGGGACATAACAGATGCATTAATTCTTGAAGTAGTAAGGAAGGAAACAAAGCCCTTAGAGGGAGTGACCTATAGTAATGATCATGTTGCCTTATTTATGTGGTCATTAAGAAGGGAGGAGAGCAAAAAGAGGAAAGACTCCTCAAAGGCTAGCTATTTTGGAAGCATGATTGTGAAGAGACTAAAGGATACAAAGGTGGTGGAGGCTGCTAGTACAATTTTGGAATCTGCAAAATTCAATATGGCTGTAGCTGAGAAAGAGGCCAAGGAAAAGGTTGATCTCTAGGTAAAGTTGGAGTTAATCCTACAAGCCTATAATGAAGCTAAAATTGAAATAGCTCAAAGGACAATACAACTACAAAATTGAAGAATCAAATGGTAGGGAAACATCAAAAAGGTGAATCTTCTACCTTGATGATTGCCTCCTCTCCAGCCAAACCTCCATCTACTATTTCGATCATTAAGTTTCCCCCTTCCCTTATGACTCCCAGTTTCCAATCTACTAAGACTATCTAGGATGAAATGGAAAAATTGAAGCAGGCTCAGGCTATGTTTGCAAGTAAATATGAGGAGAAGGTCAGGGGCACAATTTTGAAGTTTGCTTACACAATAGGGGCTTCTATTGTGTATATATATATGAAGAGAATTTTGAGAATGTTGATTGCTTTAAAGGAGGACAAGGCTATTCTGGAGCCAATTTTAAATAAATGGATGGCTAGGGAGGTGGAGTTGGAACTTATGTGCTCATCTCATGAAGAGGCAGATGTTGATGCAACTATTAAATCCACCTATGAGTTGGTAAAAGATATATCTAGGTTGGCAGAGGGAAGAGCTGGTCTAGAAAGAAAAGCAAACCTATATAGAAAAGAGTATGTTGACCAGAAGTTTGAATTATTTCCTGGAGGTTTTGTTAGCACAAGCAAGTTAAAAGATGAAGAAGTATGGATGGGCAAGTTAGGCCATAAATTATCACAATGGATAAATGATGTCATCAATTCAGATGATACATCTTTATTCATTCGAACAATTGAGGAAATTGAAAAGATGAAGTCACATTATGGTTTTTTGGAAACTGAAGTTAAGCAGTTAAGGAATGTATGGAAAAGATTAAATAAGTTGAAGAAGAAAATTGTTAGCTTCTCTTGGCCTAGTGATGACGTGTTCAAAGAATGGAAAGATAAATATGTGATGCAAGAAGCAGAGGCTCAAGAATAGTCAATTAATGCTACAGCATTGTAACAAACCTCAGGAAAGTTGGAAGTGGTTAGCTCTTGTAACTGCTTGTTTCAGGCTAACCAGATTTTGGAGGAATTAAAGACACCTAGCACTCAACCTATGAATATTGGGAAGTCTTTTGGCCTCTATCCAACTGCTTAACTAATTGGTTTTCCTCCTATTTCCTTTAGCAATAATTGTAACCCTCTTTTGAGAGGGAATTATGGTTATAACAAAATTTCTTAGGAAAGTCTGAAGCTTGTTGCATTTATATTTCTATAAATGGATACAAGGACTATTTAGGAAATCATCACAAGAATTTTGCAAGAAAACTCTGGCAAAATGTATCTAGGGTTTGTCTAGTTTTTGGAAAAGCATTCTTGAGCTGTGTAAAATTTGATGGAAAGCATTAATATACAGACCGAAGCATTTTAAGTCTTAATTCTTGTTGTCTTCATGTCTTTATGATTGGCTACCATTTTGATTAAATGATTTAGGATTGTTTAATTGAATGATTTGCAAGGAATTTCACGAGAATGAGTTTAGGTTCTTCCTTCAAGGAGGGAAATTAGAAATACTTAAACCCTTTTTCATTGGTAATTAGTGATTCTTACTTGAATTCAATGACTGGATTTATGCACATGGTGAGAGTTTATGTATGTTAGGCATATGTAGATTTGGTTAAATAATTGTAATGGCATGTACGTGAAAATCTTTTCTGTCAATTCTTGCCCATTTCAGAGTGACTCTGAAGCCCGAATAAAGAACTGGTATAGCTTGTTAAGGTTCATGATTTTCTTGATGATCAATGAAAATAAATACAAGTCTTCCTTTTACATCCAGATATGTTTAAAGGTGTAGGGTTTGTAGGATTTGATACTGGTCTTCTGTAAACTTTCAATTACACAAAGTGATCTAGGAGGTATACCCACCTAAGCTTAAGTTTAAGCTTGAAGTGAAAAAGGTTTTTGTGTAAATCTTGTTAAATGTTGTCTTTTGTTTCTATTTCATGTTGTTTCTCTCCATAAGCGACAGAGGTTTAAGAATTCTAATAGAGAGAACAAAATAATTAGAAACTGAGAACAACAAAAATGGCAACTCTGCTGGGGATAGTCATAGTGTAAATCTATATTGCAGATCAATGCTAGTATTGTCGGAAGTTTGTTCAAATTTGTGCACCCGTGCCCTCGTGATAGGTTTCTTTATCCCTGTGTCTTATCGTTGCCATTTTTAAAGATTGTGTTCCCATTCTATTATCTCCTGTGAGTGATTTGCCAAGTTTAATAATTTCTCAATATTCCCAAAATTTTGGGTGGCGACTCTGATAAAGAAAAAACCAGTGTTCTTGACAAAGAATAAGTCATTTTAAGGAAGCACATATAATGTAGAGGGGGAGAAACACAAGGTCCTACATGAGGAGAAATCCTCAAGAGAGATTTCAGGAGGGATTGCCTAAACAAGACCAGAAAGGTCAAAGGAGAATGGCTACACATGAACTAGTTAACGCTGCATGGATATAGAAGAGTAATCATATGGGTAAGTCTTCTAAAAGACCCTTTTGATGCAAATTCCAATATTTCTTCCTGTGAATTTGAGCAGGACATTATGGGTTTTCATTCGGGTCTGTTTGGCAATAATGAGGATGTCCAAACTTTGCATCAAAGAGTCTCTCATACTGGTAATTCTGGAAAAGATAGGAATAGTTCTATTGTTAGGATGGATTCTGTACCACGAGCTATAGACGGGAATATCAGTTTGATTGATATTGATCAAGCCCACGTATCAAATTCTGAAGAGGTTTTTCCAAATCCAAATGAAGTATCCCTGGAAATTGAGGTTCTTAATAGAAGAGTTCATCAACTGATCTCTTTAAGAACACAGAAGGAAATGAACAAAGAAAATGAGATTAAACCTAAATTGATTGAGAGAGATAGGCTATTGAGATAGATTGCAGACCTTGAACTATTTACCCAAGAAAAACCCAATAGTGACGAAGAAGGCCCGGTTATTAGGGAAAATCTGACTGTTAGGACAAATCCTACACATAAAATTATTGTGCAACCTAGTAGAGAGGTTCATAGTGACCCACAACCCACTAGAAACACTATTGACAAAGGGAAGGAAAAGGTCATATGTTGGCATTGCACACTCCAATGAAAAATTGTAGGTGATTGAAGATATTGTCATTGATGGCAACCTTGCAATCCTATGGCACTGGCACCAACAGACTCTACATCGACAGATAGTTTACCAATAGTGGCAAAGATGATTACCGACATTCCAGCTGACAAGATTTTGAATATTGCATTTTGTATTTAATTGCAATATCTTTTTGTAAGCCGATAAGGCATATTGTAATAAGACTCATATATAAGTATGAGATCTTGTAGATCATTTAAGATGCGGACATGGTTAGATTATTGCAAAAGTAATATGCGAATAGTAAGGAAGATTTTGGAGTAAGGTTTATGGTTACTGTATGAGCTTAAACCGATACTGAACCTGGCATAGCAGATGCTGAACTAGAGCAGTACATTATATTGGATTTGTATAATCCATTTTGTAAGTTAGTGAGACTTCCTTTTTGTAATTAAGAAGTGAGATTTAGGCAGTTGGCCTTCCTGCATGTGCAGGCCCCTATTGTAAGTAATATCCATTCATTGGCCAGTGAGTGAATATTGTGGGTCACAAATCCCACCGAGGTTTTTCCCACACCGGGTTTCTTCGTTAAAAATCTTGTGTTATGGTGTGCTTTCTATGTTGTGCTTATTGTTCATATTTACTGCATTAATTCTTGTTTACCGGCACACTGTTTTGGAATGCACTTTATTTAATAAGATCAGAAAATCTGTTAACCGACAAGATACTGATTCACCCCCCCTCTCAGTATCTTTGGGAATCCTAACAATTGGTATTAGAGCCTGGTCCTCTTTTTTCAAAAGCCTAACAGCTTGAGGGAGATTCTGACACCGGTACAGATGGAAAACTTGAGAAAGCAATTGGAAACAACTCTTGCAGATTATGATGCAGAAAAGTTGAAGAATATCAAATTTGAAGATGATCTGAAGGTTGCACAGGAAATCATTCAAGAACTTCAAGGAAATCTTACTATTGCTAGAAACAAAAGAAGAGAACTTCATGAGAAGATACAGAATGATGATGATTAAAAGGAAACTCTTAATGATCTTGTAAGCAAGATGAAGCAAGAGAATATGACGTTGAGGAATGAGATGCAAGATATGACTATGAGATTTTGTAAATACATTGAAGACAAAAAGAGGAATGAAGATGACTTGACTAGGAGAATCAATGATGCTAGAACTGAAAATCTAAGGCTCAGTCATGAAAATGATATTTTGAAGACAAATCTGATTCACTTGGAACATGATAAAACTGAACTCATGAGGCAGAAGGATTTCTTGGAAAATGAGTTGGCTAATGCAAATCAACACAAAGAGAAATTCAAGAAAAGTTCAGAAGAACTTGATGATATATTGAAAAATCAGAAACCGAATGGAGACACTAATGGTCTTGGCTTTGAAGTTGGTGAAAGATCTGGTACTGCAAACAATCATGATCATAACAAACCAATAAGACAACCTAATGCATACAAATTTAATGGGAAATGCTTTAATTGTAACAAGTATGGCCATAGAGCAAATCAGTGTAGATCTAGAAACTATCAGAACACTAATACACCCACCGGTCAATGTTCTAAATGCAACAAAATTGGTCATAATTTAGAAAGCTGTAGAATGAATGTAAGATGTTATGTTTGTGGATGATACCCTGGGTGCATTCTCTAAAATCCCTAAAGGAGTTGCATATGCAGAAGACCCTAGCATATACATACATTGTCATATTGAGGAACTAGGTGCTGATGAAATTATGAACATGTATAGGACTGTAATTTGTGATGAGAATGGTATTGTGTAACCTGAGCATAAGATCATAGAAACCCTAGGTTTTGTGGAAATACTTGATATTCCGGATTTCCCTAAGGAAGTTGTGAGAATTGTACTCAGTAGAGTTCATGGAGAATTCTTTTGGCTGGACTCCATCCACAAGATCACAAAAGAAGCAATTAGGGCAATGACTGGCTTACCTTCCATCAATAGCAGGCCTGATAAATCTAAGAAAGTTCCAAACAACACTGTGATGACACTAAATGGTGCAACCCATGATAGCAGATCCTTGAGAATCAGTGATGTGAAAGTTATAAATGTTAAATTCATTAGCATGATACTAGGATACAAAACTACACATGCTAACAGATTAAACTTTGTTTCTAGTTTATGTATCAAGAGTGCTTATGACATGGTGAACAGTAACACTAAGATTGACATATGTGAATTGCTAAAGGATGAATTTATTGATAATCTGAAGAAAATTAAAGGTGATAAGGAAGGTACTTTCAGATTTGGTAATCTACTTGTGCGCCTAATACTATACATTACTAAGGAAGTTCTTGGTATAGGTAGGAAAGAATTTGGTTTTGACATACCGGTAGGTAAACAACTTTTGGATATCTTTACTGGCATGGGAGATGACAGGGAAAACAACATAATTAAATACTTCCAATCATTTAAGGCTAGAATGAAAACAAGGGAAAGGTTATCTCAAAGAATAGTTGACAAATATCAAAAGGAAATATGTTTTGTTATAAAGAAAGATGAAATCTAGATGGAGGCAGTTGTTCCTAGAACTATTTGGGTGACAGAAATGGGTTATGAGACTGATATAAACATAATTGAGACATATGCTAAAGACCTACTTGAAGCCCCTAGAGAACCCGAAGAGGAAATATTTGGTAGTGCTGAAACCATTGAGAGCAAAGTGCAAACACTAAAACAAAGGAAGAAAACAGAGCTAACTATTAGAAAAGCAACAAAACAAGCCAAAGAGATCAAGGAAAACATATTGAATATCACCGGTATTAAGGAAAGTGACTTGGAAGGGTTACAACCGGAAGCTCGCCTCTCACCAGTTGGAACTTCATCTAACAATGAAATCCCAGCTGAATTTATGAGAGTAGAAAGGAAAAGAAAACCCTCACCAACACCCTCTCCTACACCAAAGAGAACAAGAAGGAAACAACAGGCAGTAAGGCCCCCAGTAAAGAAAATGACACCAAGGAAGAAGAAGGAAAAACAAGTTATTCCTCCTTTAGACAATCTTTTAAATGAAATAACAGATGAAGGAAACTTGTCTAATGTCAGCAAATTGTATGATACTTTTACTAATGAAGAAAAGGAAAGAATAGAAAACAATATCATTCTACACTTAGACATTTACAAGAAATTTTTGATAGAAGTTGTAGATGATTTACCGAGTGACTTGTATAGGAGACTTTATGCAAAAAGACTAGCTATTATGGAAGTGGATAAGAAGATAAAGATAAAAAAATTGCTTGTAGTTCACCCAATTAAATCAGCAGATGAAATTGATGAGTTAATAAGTGAGGCAAATAGGACAGTATTTTCAAGTGGTCACCGACATGTAGGTTTAATGGCTGGAAGAGTGAATGAAATCACTGAAGAGATATCGGATAAATGGGATATCTTCTTTGTGGAGAAAGAGAACCAAGAAGAACTTAAATGACCCAAAACTTTCAGAGTTTACCAAAAGGAAAAGGATAAAGGTAAAGGCAAGGTAGGTGGACCTCCCAAGATAAAAGTGATAGACAACTTGCCCCCACCTCCTTCTGATACTCCACCGGTTGAGACTATTGATACACCACCAACTACTAATAATGTTGAGTTGGAATCAATACATGAGGACACCAATCTTGATTCAAAAGTTTTATATAATATGAATATTGATACACAAGAGGTAAATATTATGGTTGATAAAGAAACCACTGGTGAAAAGAAGGATGTGCTACTGAGCCACTGGCTGAGAATATTGCAATGGAAACACATGTAGAGAATACAGTTGAAAATGTTGAAATTGGGATTGAGACACAAACTGAACAATCAGTTGATCCCCTAGCTTCTGGAATGGTGACTAATACCACTGGTGCACACATTGAAAAACTCATTGAGTTAGAGAAATCAGATGATAACACAGAGAAACCAGTTAAGATATCAGCAGTGGACAGTTAACTACATACTGAGAAACCGACAATGAATACTGAGACAACATCAGAGAAACCAGTAGAAGAGAGCACACAGAAACAAACTGAGGTACACACTGAGAAACAAGAAGAGAAAAAGGTTGAGGTACAAGTTCATATTGAGACAGTGCCACCAAAAATAACTGAGAAACCCAAGCCTTTGCTAGTTGAAATGCAGACACAAACTGACCTATCAGAGGTCAATATAAGAAAAGATGTTACTAACACCAGTGAAATGCAGATTGTTAAGGTAGTTGGACCATCATCTGGTTCTTCCATGACAGAATTCAAACCAACTAATGTAATAGAGGTATTATTGGACTCAATCAAGAAACTCACAGAGTGTAATGCACTAGCTTATAAGGCTATTGATGATACCATACCTATTCTGAAATTGATTGCACCCAAGTGCAATGTGGAAAATAAAGATTCTTTAGTCAATTAGACACATTGTCTAAATATATCACTGGTAACATATTGACAGTTGAATAGATAAATGAGGAGACATTTAGAGAGAAAATGAATAAGGAAAAAGAGAAATTATTTGATGAGACAATAAAGAAGTGCATGGAACACATTGACACCCTCCTACCAGCACTAAACAAAACATTAATGGAATTTAAGGAGTTGTACATAGACACATGTAAGACCAATATTTTGACAGTGGATATAGACAAGGAGATCAACAAAGTACAGATAGAAATAAATGATATAGCTGATAATCTCATTGGTCCATTAGAACCCATATCAGTTATAGAGCTGGAGATAGCAGGTTTTGAAGAAAAACTTGAAAAATTGGAAAAGAAAAAGGAAAGAATACAATACAAGGAAAAAGAGCTTAAATGTAGACTTGGTCCTAAACTTGACAACCTCATCTCTTTGAGGAAAGAGATATCAGAGGCCCTTGTTCAAGGACTGAAGACACCGGAAGAGAAAATGCACATCCTCACCAGTACAGTTCAAAGGACAGAGGCAACATTAAAGGACAATGGAAGGTTCACTCAGAGCCTAAATTTTGTATTAGTAGACATATTTCAAATTGTAACCAACTAGTTATAGGGTTCTAGCTGATAACTATACTCAATTGACATTTTGACAACCTTTGTCATTGATGCCAAAGGGGGAGTAGTAGAGATGAGAAAAATGATGGACAGAAGAGATCATCTATTCAGGGGGAGCACACAGTTTTTGGTACGATTTTTGGACTTCAAATTTTGGATACTTTTTTTAATTTTTCTCGTGGGTGTTGCCATCAATGCCAAAGGGGGAGATTGTTGGCATTGCACACTCCAATGAGAAATTGTAGGTGATTGAAGGTATTGTCATTGATGACAACCTTGCAATCCTATGGCACTGACACCAACAGACTCTACATCGACAGATAGTTTACCGGCAATGGCAAAGATGATTACCGACACCCCAACCGACAGGATTTTGAATATTGCATTTTGTATTTAATTGTAATATCTTTTTGTAAGCCGACAAGGCATATTGTAATAAGACTCATATATAAGTATGAGATCTTGTAGATCATTTAAGATGCAGACATGGTTAGATTATTGCAGAAGTAATATGCGAATATTAAGGCAGATTTTGGAGTAAGGTTTATGGTTACTGTATGAGCTTAAACTGGTACTGAACCTGGCATAGAAGATGTTGAACTAAAGCAATACATTATATTGAATTTGCATAATCCATTTTGTAAGTCAGTGAGACTTCCTTTTTTTAATTAAGAAGTGAGCTTTAGGCAGTTGGCCTTCCTGCATGTGCAGGCCCCTATTGTAAGTAATATCCATTCATTGGCTAGTGAGTGAATATTGTGGCTCACAAATCCCACCGAGCTTTTTCCCACACCGGGTTTCCCCATTAAAAATCTTGTGTTATGGTGTGCTTTCTATGTTGTGCTTATTATTCATATTTACTGCATTAATTCTTGTTTACTGACACACTGTTTTGGAATGCAATTTATTTAATAAGGTCAAAAAATCTGTTAACCGACAAGATACTGATTCACCCCCCTCTCAGTATCTTTGGGAATCCTAACATCATAGAGAGTGGATCTGGGTCTAAAACTACAGAAGAGATATCTCATAGATTATCTGCACATGAAATATAAATAGAAAGAATGAGAAGAGAAAGGGAAGATTTGCAAAGAGAATTGGAGAAAGCTAAATTGGAAGCAACCAATAAAGAAGTTAAAAGAAAAATTGATTACTTAAAGGCTCTTCCCATAATATTTCCTTCAATAGACCCAAATAAGCCACCACCTCAGCATGTCTCACATCCTGTAGTGAAAATTCAGTCAACCTTACTTGTGAATATTGTTCCAATAAATCAAGTTCCTATTATCAATCAAAATAACCAGGTCCCTCTAACTCATGGTCTTAATATGAGAATGAACATGGGTAATAATCCCACTAGTAGCCAGTTCCAGAGAAGACCCATTAATCTGGAGTTGTATAGACAACTTTTCTTTGAGGGAATCCTAGGATACCCAAACCATGTTCCTATTGAACTGAGGGACGGGCTTCAGAAATTTGTTGGCAACAATGCCATAAGTGCAAAAGAGCATGTAAAGTCTTTTGGTGACATAATAAATGATTATGAGATTGCCAATGAAGATGTCATCATGAAATTGTTTGTGCGGACTCTGGTGGATGATGCAAGGGATTGGTATAGAGGCTTACTTATAAATAGCATCAATTCTTGGGAGGAGTTTAAAAACTGCTCCCAAGAGAAATATGGTGATAAAACCAATGTGAGCTTTATGCTAAATGAATTCAACAATATTAGGAAGTCTGATAATGAAGTTGTCATAGAATTCAATGCAAGGTTTGAAAAGGCAATGCACAGGCTTTTTCAAATAATGAGATTAGATGAGAATGTGTGCTTACTTAATTACTATAATGCTTTTGATCCCAAAATGGCTTACATCCTCAAGGATAAAAACCCACATAGTTTAAGAGATGCTTTTAGAATTGCTATAAATGTAGAAAGTAATAGGAAAGCATCTGGGAAGGTGGGAAGGAGGACAGATGGTAGACTGTGGCAAGAGCCAAAGCATCAACAAAATAAAGCTCCTAAGGAAGAGGATAAAATTGAAAAGCTTATGATCGCCATGAAAGATCTTACTGCCAAAGTGAGTAAAAATGACAAACCTCACTACAATTGGCAAGATAGGCCTCCTAGGTTACATGACATGCCATATAACACCACTTGAAAGGATGGTAAACCTATCCAAGATAAGCCAAAAAACACACATAACCAAGACACACCTGACCCCTTGAAAGGTGGAAATATGCATAATATGGAAAACACTCCCTGGTGTACAACTTGTGATGGGCCACATTCTCCTTACCAGTGTGTTGTGGCTCAAACGTTAAATGAATCTATGAGGGGTGATGGTGAGTTGAGGTATCAGGATGAGGATAGGCCTGTTGTCAACATGTTTGAAACTATTGTTGAAAGTGATGATGAGTCCTCACAAAGTGAAGCTAGCAGGTATGATATAATGAGTCACAATGAAGGTTATCAAGGAGAGTTAACAATTGATTGACACCCCATTTTGAATGTGGTGACAATCAAGGATGAAGAAGTTCATCTCAAAAGGCCTAGTGAAGAAGAGGTCAAAAATCTCACTAAAGCTACTATAGCCAAAGCCAAACATAACTACAATTTGAGAAGCAACAAAAGGGATGGAGATCTGACACAAAGGATAGCACTGATGTCTCGAAGTATGAAAGTGGGAAGAAGAGGAAATATAGTAAAACAAGACCCTCTTCCTCCAAGGGCAAAAAGCCAAAAAGCAGACCCCTGATCAACATCTCTTCGAAAGAGGAGTACTCGGATGACTCTGAAAAGGAGAACCCTAAAGGGTTGCCGAAGAAGCAAACAAAAGAGCACACCCAGACTAGGAAAAAGAATAAGAAGAAAGAGGAGACTGGTAAGGACCCGATAGTCGACAAGCAAGCTAAGGCCCTAGAAGCTGATCAGAGTCTGGAAAAGGAGATCATGGAAGAGACTCTTAGGGCTGCTGATACAATTTCCGCCCTCCACATCCCTAAAGAGGAACAGGTTACCCCTCGAAAAGCTGCCCCCCCATCTAGTCCTCCTCCTGAGGGTTTGCATGGTTTCATGGAAACTATGGAGTGGCTCATTAATGGCTACAAGAAAGCTAAGGATGAAAAAAACCAAACTCTGCAATAGAGTCTTGATCCTGGAAACCATTAATACTGGGGAAGGGAACACTATGGCCGACTATATTGAGGACTTTAAAAACACCATTGCTAAAGCTGAAGACATCAGAGATGCTTTTAACCCTAGGTTTGAGAAGATTGAGAAGGATTTGCTAGAAAGGAAGAGACTTGCTGACACTAGAGATAAAACCCTCTCGGACACCGTTACCAAAATTGGTAAAATTGAGGAGTGTCTGAAGAACATTGCTGAACAGAGCCTAAGTATCCTAAAGATCTCAGCTAACAACACCCACACCCTCATCAGGAAACTGGATGAAGAAAAGGAAATCCAGAACATAGACCTGGAAGCTAAAGGAACAGGGGAAGCTCAAGGTCCCAGAACCTACACTAGAGGCAAGAGGAAGGAAAAGAAACTGAACAAGGATCTGGAAGACCTGAAAGTTGTTGGGGCCACCTACGACGAGCTAGTGATTAAGGTGGAGGATTTGCTGAAGAAAATTATTGTGTAGTGCCTTCTCTGTTTCTTTGTTGTTTTTTGTTGTTAAGCTGTTCTTTCTGTCTGATGGTCTTTTGGCCTGTCTTTTTGTATGCGGACTTTAAAGCATTGTTCTTCCTAGTGCTTTTTCTCTATCTATGTTGTAAAGGTTTTGGGTCCTGAAAACCTATTTTTTAATTAATCAGAACAAAAGGGATGGAGATCATGGTGAGCCTAGTTCTATGTTTATGAAAGAAGTGTCTCAAAAAAAGATGGCAAGCAATAACACTTCACCCCAAGATGGCCATGCAAAAGGCGACCAATCCAAAGATTTGGGAGAAAATGCTGAGAACAATGCCATTGGCAATTCATCAGGGACTGCTATAGCTAAAAAGGCAAGCCAACCAAAAAAGAAGAAGGTTAAAACACATACTGAGTCAATTGCTAGCTCCACATTTGATATGACTCGAGCTTTGACCCAAATGAAAGTTACAGTGCCATTGGTAGAATTGTTGAAAATAAAGGAGCACAAAGAAGCAACTCTTGCTTTATTTTCTAATATGTCAGACAGTAATGCATCTTTACCTATGGGTACCAAGAAGGATAAAAAGGACTAGGAGAAACAAATTCAAAAGATATATGTTGGAACAACAATCACTTAAGAGGCTTCCCAGGTTGATCCTTTTTATGTAACTTTATTAGTCAATAATAGGCTAATTAAAAATTGTATGATAGACTCTGGTGCTGCTGCAAATGTGATGCCATATGGTGTCATGAAGGAATTGGGATTATCAGTGAACACCATGTATGGGAAATGCTATGCCATGGAAAATAGATAAGTACCTGTGATAGGTACAATGAAGGATGTAGAGGTAAAAATAGCAGCGTCCCCTGAAGCTACTTACAAGATGGATGTTATAGTGACTAACACTAAACCTCACTATGGAATGATGTTGTCCAGGCAATGGGCTGCAGTAGTTGGGGGAAATGTTCAATTAGACCTATCATATGCAACCATCCCAGTGAATGGAAATTAGGTTAAGATGTATAGGGAACCATGGGCCCCAAAGGTTATTGAGAGAATAGACCCTAATATGCTGAATTGTATGATAGATGTGGACCTTGACAATTTCAGAGTACAACCAGTTCAACCCCAATTGAAGAATATTGATCCCATTGTCAATGAATTGGAATCTCAACAAGAAGGCTTGTAGCACATGTACTTTGATGGAGCATAGAAGGATTTGGAGCATGAGTACTTTTTGTGTCCCCATCAGGTATCACTTTCAAATACTCTTTTCTATTGGCTTTCCAATATACAAATAACACAGCTGAATGTGAGGCCTTATTATTGGGGCTGGAAATTGCTAAGCATGGAATTCAGTCATTGAGAGTATTTGGGGATTCAGAATTGGTAGTTTTCCAGATAAGGTCAAAATATGCATCAAAAAATGACCGTTTGAGAAGGTACAAACATACTGTTTGGGATGTAATTGAGTATTTTGATGAATTTTCTATTGACTGGATTGAAAGATCAAAGAATATTATGGCAAAATTTTTAGCTAATATTGCATTGAAAAATGATGATGTAATATTGACCGGTGTATCTATAGTTGAGGTTAAAGCTAGACCTGTTATTCCGGATAATGTGTATAATTGGTAGGTATTTGCAGATGATGATGATATACTCAGATTTATACAATGCATTAATGATTATGATGGACAGAAAATTGATTGCAATGCATTGGTAGAAGTAGTGGATGATAGAGAAACAATATTCGGAAATGACGTGGTTCAATTAGAAACTAATGAAATACCTAGAGGATTGGTAGAATTGGAGGGTATGTTTAGCTACAGTGACAGTCATTTGCACCAAGAGTCAACCACTAAATTGGAAGAATTGGAGGAAGTGAACTTAGGGACAAAATCATTCCCTAAGCTGGTATATATTGGGAAGAATATACCTCCCCATGTTAAGACCAACCTCATTAACTTATTAAGAAAGTGCAAACATGTTTTTGCTTGGTCCTATGAGGATCTAAAGGCATATAGACAAGACTTATTTCAACATGAAATTCCTCTGCATTTAGATGCTAAGCCTTTTTGACAGAAGCAAAGACCTATCAACCCCCTTTTGGAGACTAAGATGCAACAAGAAATAATCAAGTTAAGAGAAGGGGGGATTATAAATCCTATAAGACATTCTTCATGGGTGTCCAATTTAGTCCCTATCTAGAAAAAGAATGGGGACATAAAGCTTTGTGTTGATTTCAGAAATTTGAATGTTGCCTCTTTGAAAGACAATTATTATTCTCCCAATATGGAGGCTATGTTGCAAAGAGTAACTGGCTGTGATTTTTTGTCCATGATGGATGGGTTCTCAGGATATAATCAAGTATTAGTAAAAGAGGTTGAGCAATTCAAGACTGCTTTTACTACCCCTTGGGGGACATATGTTTATGTGAGAATGCCATTTGGCCTAAAGAATGTTGGTGCAATGTTTCAGAGGGCTATGGATGTAGCTTTTAAAGAATTTATCAATATTATAATGGTTGTTTATCAAAATGATTTAACATGTTTCTCCAGGAAAGTGGATGATCACTGTGGTCATTTGGAAAATATTTTTAATAAGGCTCTAGAATTTGGTGTGTCCTTGAACCCAAAGAAATGTCATTTTGCAGTCACTAAAGGGAAGTTACTAGGCATATCATCTCCAAGGAAGGGGTTAGAATAGACCTTGAAAGGATTGAAGCTATAAATAATGTACCTGAGCCAAAAAATATCAAAGGAATTAAGTCTTTTTTGGGTAAGGTAAATTTTGTTAGAAGATTTATAGCTAACTTTGCTGAAATTGTTAAGCCTATTGTCAGACTACTTAAAAAGGATGCGAAGTTTTCTTGGGATGAAGAAGCTGCAAAAGCTTTTGACAAAGTTAAGAAGGCCATTCAAGAGGCACTAGTGTTGAAATCCCCTGATTACAGTAAGCCCTTCTCATTATTTTCTTTCGCTTCTTATCACATGGTAGCAATAGTTTTGCTTCAAAAGGATGGTGAGGGATATGAACATCCAATTTCTTTTTATAGCAAATCCTTACAAGCTGCTGAGTTGAAATATGAAATCATAGAGAAGAAAGCATATGCTCTTGTCAAGGTCGTAAAAGCATTTAGGCCATATCTTGTAAATACAAAAATAGCTGCTTATGTCCCACATGCAGCTGTTAAGGACATTTTATCTCAGTCCGAGGTTAATGGCAAAAGGTGCAAGTGGATAACTCGAATACAGGTGTTTGATCTAGAAATCAAGATCACCAAACTGGTAAGAGGACTAGGCCTTGCCAAGTTGATGGCTAAATCAAATCTGGTTGATGTCAATGTCAATAATGTTGAAATTGAGAAAAGCCTGGTTACTAGTATTGAGAGACAACCTTGGTACTCAGAAGTAGTGCATTTTCTGAGAGATGCAACTTATTCAGAAGGAATGACTTAGAATTAGAGAAGGATGCTGAAATTGAAGTCCCAGAAGTATGTCCTTGTTCAAGGTGATTTATATTGGTGAAACAGAGATGGGGCATTGTTGATGTGCCTAGATGATTCCCAAGCTCGAGGGATACTGACAGAAATGCACAATGGAGTATGTGGAGGTCATTACTCGGCCAAGACCACAACTCATAAAATAGTCAGGGCATGATACTATTGGCCCACCTTGTTTAAAGATGCCCATGAGCATGTTCAAAAGTGTGATCCGTGTCAAAAATTTTCTTCTAAGTTGAAGTATGAAGGAGATTTACCCCTTAACCCTGTTACAGTGGAAGCCCCTTTTGTCTAGTGGGGCATTGATTTTATTGGGGAGATAGTAGAGAAATCAGGTAGAGGTCACAGATGGATCATGGTGGCTACCAATTACTTTACTAATTGGATTGAGGCCATACCCACTAAAAGGTCAACTAGTAAAGTTGTCATTGAATTTTTGATGGATAATATGATAACACGGTTCAGTGTGCCTACAAAACTGATAATGGATAATGCTATGATCTTCAGATAAAAGGAATTCACCAAATTTTGTGCTAGTATCATGTCGTATTCCTCACCATACCATCCACAAGGCAATGGCCAAGAATAATCCAGCAACAAAAGCCTCCTGAATATTCTAAAGAAAATTCTTGAGAAAAATAACACGTCTTGGGATCATAAACTCAAGTTAGCCTTATGGGTAGACATGATTACTCTAAAGAAAGCAATCAGTGTATCACCATTTGAATTGGTTTATGGAACACAAACCAGGGTACCATTTAATAATCTTCTCCCTGTATACAAATTCCTACAAGCTGAGAAATTGGAATTATCAGGACCCATGGAAGACAGAATGGTTCAAATGGTGGAAATGGAAGAAATCAAAACTTTGGCTCATAAAAGAAACTTGAAGATCCAATTACAGTCCAAGTATCTTTTTGACAAGAGAACCACATCAAGGAAATTTCAAATTGATGACATGGTTCTTCAATGGAATGCAAGAGGACAAGATAAGGGTAAGCATAGGAAGTTTGAATCACTATGGTTAGGCCCTTTTACTGTCTGTGATATCAACAGAAAGGATTCATACTTCTTGAAAAGAATGAATGGTGAAGTACAAGAATTTCCATTGCATGGAAAATTCCTGAAGTATTACTTCTCTTAATTTTCGCTTAAGTTCATGCATAATAGGTTGTAGGCTATATATATTAGGTTTGTTTCTATTGTTTTTGGGCTTGTTTTTGTCCTGGTCTGCTTTCCAGAGTTTTTATATGTTCTTGTGTTGGTCTCGCATCCAACCATCCCCAATTAGAGCTGTTGTTGTCAGTATTTTGAGTATTGGGAGTTTTTCCTTGCAATCCTTAAAATTTTTTAGGTTTTCGGAGTTATATTCATTTTTAAGGGTTGAAGTCCTCAGGTTTCAGGGTTTTGCTTTTTTTAAATTTTTCACTATGCAGGCCCTTTGCTTATGTTTCCTCATTACCTTTTCCACTTAAGTGGAAGGGTCGGTCTATCATTAGAAAGGGGGTCACTTTTAAAGTCTTGACCTAGGCGGGTTTTAATATTTTATTGACTTGTCGCCTTTTCTTAAGTTTTATTTCCCTTTTATTTGTTTGACCAGGTTTTGTAATGCTCGTGCAAGTTCTTGTTGATCTAATGCCTATTGTTGTTTCACTATGAAAAAGTGCACGAGAGTTATCTTTCACGAAACAACAAAAAACCATGTGGGGAGAAGACAAAAAATAAAGATTGCGCATCTTTCAGATGATCGGGTAGTTGTTGTTGTTGTTTTGCTATTCGAAAGTGCATGAGAGTTATCTTTCACGAAACAATGAAAAGGTGGTGGGCCTGGTAGGTAAGCGGCTCCCAAGGTAATGATCGAGAAGGTTGCAGATGATCGGATGGATATCACTATTTCGCTATTCAAAGGTGCACGAAGGTTACCATTCGTGAAACAACGACCGATGAGCTGGCTGTCCAGTGGCAGATGAAGGGGTTGTTACATGGTAGGTTAGGTGGCAAGATAGCTAGATGTGCAGATGAAGCAGAGGGTGATATGTTGACAGGACGCATGGCTCCACATGGATTTTCAATTGGTTCATTTAATAAAGTAGCAGTGTTGATGGAATTTTTGGTTCGGTGAGGCATGTGGCAGTTAGAATGTGGAGCCTGACAGATTTATTGAGCAAATAAGTGACAGACACGTGGAGACATCTGGTGAAAGTATGTAGGCAAGTGGATTTACATAAAGGACCCACTTTGAAGGCTAAGGTAGTTAATGACTGAGTACATTCAAAGATGATCAGCGGTTGTCGCTGTTTCACTATGCGAAAATGCATGAGAGTTATCTTTTGCAAAACAACGAAAAACCACTAGCGGTGGTGATTAAAGTCAGTTGTAAAGGCAAACGGTTATGGGGGAGAATAAAGATCAAGCGGTTAGTTGTTGATCGAATGATTGTCACTATTTCGCAAAGGGAAGTAGCACAAAAGTTACCCTTCTTGAAACAACGAAAAGGTGGTGGGACCCATTCTAAAGAGGATGACTCAAGTAAGGTAAAAGATGTGCAAGTTTTGCATGATCTCATAGCTATTGCTGCACCACTATGAGGAGATGCTCGACTGTTAAGCACCGCGAACAAGCAACAAAAGGCAAAACACTTAGAGAAACTTTGTTGTTCGTTGGAGCCAATTTTTGAATTTGATTTATGAATTAATTACTAAAGCATGTGGCATAATTGACTCTACTCAATGCTCAGTTGCCGTAATAAACCTTATATGAGTTGAAGCTTTTTGTATGCATTCAAGGAATCTTGCAGAAGAACCAGTGTATAGGGCAAAATTTCTCAGGCAACAAGTAAGTTTCTTGCAATTATTTAACAATTACAATTTGCTTGGTCATTGGATGTTTGAATTTCCAAAGAGTTTGTTTGAAATTCCATTCAAATAAGCATAATTCTGAGATGGCACCACAAAGAGAATTTAGAGGGAAGGTTTATTATTAGGAGAGAGCCATTTCTGATGACTTTGTAGAGAAATTAACTTAGTCCACTAATAGTTCAGCTAAAATAAAGGAATTGGTGCCTAAGTCTCCCCGCCTGAGAATTGGCGATGGTTTATATGATAAAGGGAACTGGTTGAGAGATGCCTAGATAGGAATGGCAGGCCTGGGACTCTTCAGAGTGGGGTTCAGTCACAAAATTCCCCTACTCCAATCAATATCATATGGGAGCTAGATGTTGGGAAGCTTATTGTCCCTAGGGTTTTCATGGACGTGGACTTGTTAACCCAAATTGCAAACAATTATGATCCCAATACCAGGACAGTGAGGAATGTAAATGGTGGGTCTCTAATTGAAATAACTGATGATGAATTTAGGAGAGTTTTTTGACTCAGTGAGGTGTCAAATTATCTGGAGCCTATCAATTTTGAAATGTTGGTGAAGGTCTATGAGGCACAAAGAGATCACCTCAGAAATGGCCCCTTGATGGAATTCTCTACCAAAATAGGAGGACTGATAGTAGTAGGCCTGAGAACCATGGAACCTTTCTCCTTAAATTTATTTACTTTGAGGGTTAAGGGAATGTATTGGTCCTTATGTCGAATTCTTGGGGAAGATGCAGAAACTACCATGCCAACCCACTACATGCTCATGATAGCACATATTTTGAATCCATCTCTAGCAGTAACTTTTGATTTTTCAATTTATCTCACTGATGCCATTCATGAGGGATTGATAGGGATAAAGAATGCTAAGGTGGACAGACCTTTTGGATGGTATTCTCTCCTCACGCACATGTTTTTATTCAAGGGCGTTGAATACTTTGCTGATGAAATGGACTTGCTCAAGGAAAAGGATGGAGAGGAGATGCCTATTCAGTTGTGGAGTACGATTTTGTCTTGGGATAGAGAAGACTCAAGTTACTTAAAGTTTGATAGATGTTTTGCATCTAGGCTTAGAATCCTTGTGTGCCCACAAAACCCTAGGATTCCTAAAGCTCTCCTAGAATTCCTTAGGCCTAAAGAATTTGCTGAAGAATTTGCCCGAATAAAGCACTGGTATAGCTTGTTAAGGTTCATGATTTTCTTTATGATCAATGAAAATGAATACAAGTCTTTCTTTTACATCCAGTTATGTTTAAAGGTGTAGGGTTTGCAGGAGTTGATACTAGTCTTCTGTTAACTTTCAATTGCACAATGTGATCTAGGAGGTATACCCACCTAAGCTTAAGTTTAAGCTTGAAGTGAAGAAGGTTTTTGTGTAAATCTTGTTAAATGTTTTCTTTTGTTTCTGTTTCATGTTGTTTTTCTCCATAAGCAATGGAGGTTTAAGAATTCTAATAAAGAGAACAAAATAATCAGAAATTGAGAACAACAATTAGTTCAATACAACTTGATGAACTATTGAAAAACCAAAGGTAGAACAGAGACTCCAGAGGACTTGGATTTGAACACTTAGGTCAAAGCTCTAGTACTACAAATGAAGATCAAAACAACCAGAACCAGAGGAGACCGGTAAGGTAGCTCAATGCTTAAAAATTCAATGGTAGATGCTTTGTTTGCAATAAATTTGGTCATATGGCAAGACATTGTAGAAATAGAGAAAATATGAATAATGATGCAGTTCCTAGTCAATGTTCAAATTGTAAGAAGTATGGTCATAGGATAGAAGTTTGTAGAATGAATGTGAAATGTCATGCATGTGGAAAGTTTGGATTAGGGTTACAGTAAAGAAATTCAAAAGAACAATGTCACTTGTTATGCATGCAACGAAGTAGGACATATCTCTAAATTTTGCAAAAGCAAGAACCTACCGGAAGGAAGTGATAAATCTAAAGAGGAAGGAAAGAAGAAGGTTGATGCCATTCAGAAGGAGCATGAGAAGAAGTGGGTTATGAAGTCTAAGGTTCAACTGGCTGAATCAATTGTGTAATGCCCTGCCAGGAAACCCCGAAGGGTTAAAGCTAAAACACACTCAAGGAATGCAATATTTTTTTTTTCAAACTTTAATACACAACATTAAGATACATTGGAGTTATCTAAATCTTTGATAACACACTAGAAGACCTAAACAAACCTAAAGGGTTTCCCAATGTGATTACGTAACTTAACACCTAACTCAATTCACGACATTAGTTACAATTAAGCAGGTTATCTTAATTACATATTATTATTTAAAACATGGATATAATTTGTTCGGTAAATTAACATTATAGATAGTAGGACACACTCATCCATTATGGTTGAAGACAAGTCTAAAATGAGGATATCTACCCATGGAGGTTAAAACACAGGTAACATATGAATTCATCCCTTAAGGTTAAAATATAGTTAACTTGATGAGTCCATCCATTTTAGATACCAAAATAGCTAATATGATGAAGTTCATTTATTAAGGTTAAAATGTAAATAACCCATTGAGTTCATCCATTATAGTTAAAATATAGCTAATAAGATGGAGTTCATTTATTAAGGTTAAAATGTAGATAACCAATTGAGTTCATCCATTATAGTTAGAATGTAGCTATTAAGATGAAGTTCACATATTAAGGTTGAAATGTAAATAACATAATGAAGTTCATCCATTAGGGTTAAAATATAGATAGATTGATGAGTACATTCAATAATTGTTATCCATTCATTACGTTCAATTATACATCAAACCCATGCCATGCATCTTGTTCCAAAATGCACTATAATTTCATCATAACTGATGGGATCTTTACATGCATACTTATTTTTATTAACATTAACATAATACATTCCTTCATGATCCAATTTATTGCATTTAAGAGATGACTGCATACATGCATTACAATAAATCTCATCTAGTCCACTTATACATTCTATCAAAATGTCATCCATACATGCTAGCACTAACCATGAAACATAAGAACAAAAGCATCACATAACACCAAAATGATCTCAGAGTTCACCCCTAGAGGGCTACATCTCTGGGTCTGCTCAACTGCAAGACCCCTCTGATAATTAAATAAGTTAAGGGTACATAAGTTTCACATCATTACAATCCTTCCATTTAGGCAAACATAACCAATGTACAAACGACCACTTCGGTCAATAAACACCTAAATGATCCCTACATAGGAACGGATCCAGCTAAACATATTAAAAGAAAATACAAAGGTCCCTTGTCTGAAGGTACTCTAACTAGGGACTTGACCATCTATGGCCAACCACACATCAACCAGACGATAGGGTCCCAACAAACATATCAAGGCCTTGCCATTACTTTAGACAAAAGTGAATGCAGAAATTAAGACTTGCAAAAGCAGTAACTGGAAAATACAATATTTTTCCATATTGATTTAAACATTTAAAGGTTGATCAAGTTTTCTAAATGATCTAAGTTGTCTTCAGTTATCTGCCTCATCCAGGTATAGGTCATTCTTGGTTTTCTGACTCACTACATTCATATGCATCAAGACATAACATAAATACATCATTACGAGTTTTGTTTTTCAACCAAGTTCACATGGATATGAAGCATTAATCGTCTAAATATGTAATTTAATCTTTAGATAAACATCACTGCCATACTGGTTTGGAACAATAATCTAGTCCCCTCTCTAGCAACACAATTTTACCCTTTTAAAAAAAAAATGGAAAATATACATTAAAAGGAAATATCGAAATGGATAAACATTTCCCAATGATATAAAATTAACGACTGATCAATAATTGTTATTCATAGAAAATATACGCTACAAAGGGACTAACAATTAATATATAATTAATAATATATATTAATATATAAATTATCTAAATTAAGATATATTTAAAATATATATTAATCAATAATTAATATAAAATATATAATAATAATATATATTAATTAAAGTTTAATTATAACAAAATATATTAATTTAAAATTTAATATATTTTTTTTCTTTTAAAAAATACCCCCAAAAAAATAATTAAATAAAAAAAGAACGAGGGGCGACAAACCCTAGGGCAGCTGCGGGCCCACCTCCCAATCACGAGAGTGGGGTGACTGTGCCCCAGCCATCGAGCTTGTGGCCACCACAGTGGACGCAGACCCGCGGCCTCCACACAGTGGAGCTGGGGTTTCTGCGGCCACCATGGGGGTCGCAGACCCTTCGGCCTCCACCTTGTGGAGCAGGGTCGTTGTGGCCACTCACGTGGATGCAGTCCCTCTGCCTCCACATGGTGGACGCAGGGGCTTTGTGGCCACCGTGGTGGGTGTAGAGGCTTCCACTGCGGCTCTGCGAGAGGCAAAAAGGGGAGGGGCGAGGGTTGAGCTTCGGCTCCCCCCCCTCAAAATCCAAATTTTTCATTTTTAATTAAATTTCATTTTAAATTTTATTTGATAAAATAAAATGAATTTCAAAGGCATAAACCCCCAAATTTCTTCCATTCTCAGATTCCATACTGTTATTTTATTTTTATTTTTCGAGAATGACCAAGAATACCAAAATTGATTTTTTTAAACTAAATCAACAAACCCATAAAATAAAAATAACTAAAAACCCCCAATTTCTTTCATTCACAGACTCTCTAATATTTTCCAGAATGTCTAATAACACCATCCTGAAGATTTTTCCAGAATAAAATTGGTTTTCCAAAACACGTACTCTGCTGAAAAACTAAACCCAACAAGCAAATCTTGATTATATTGGAGATCATTTCCCTAACAATGAATTTCCCCAAATTCCCAACTTTAAACTAAAATGCACAGATTTAAAACCCAAACCCCATTTTAATCGAGAAATTTCCTCAAAGGAAAACAACCAGAAATTTTGTTTTCATTTCTTTATTTATTTATTTTTTTCAACAAGGAAACAAAATAAGAATCCTACCTCTCTTCGCATTCCTGGAAAGATCCGATGGAGAGCCCAACCTGCAACTCAAGAAAAATCTCCATTTCCTCCAAAATCCCCAATTTCTCCATCCAAAAATAATTTTTTTCAAAAAAAAATCAACAACCCTAAAAATATTTTCCAACCTAGGTTAAATGGAATAATATTTGACCTAATCTCCTAATTTCGAATTTAAACACTTTTTAAATAAAAGAATGAAAAATCATTCTTTTCAACTATTCAAATAATCTAGCTTGCTTTTCTAATTAAAATTAAAATGCTTCTATTTCATTTAATTTTAATTTTCTCAATATTAACAAGCTAACATTTATATTTCGCAATATTGATGACGGTAAAAATATTTTAATTAAATTAAATTTTCAAAATTAACCTTTCACACTATATCAAATGTATATATATAGATTAAACTTTCTTTTCTAATAAAATTTGATTTTCTTAAATAATTAAAATTAACCTTTCTATTTCAAAAAGCAAAAAGGGATCAAATTATTTTTATTTCGAATAACTTTAAATCTTCCCTTTTCAAAATGCTAAACTAAATAAGTTCACGATTTTAAATTAACCATTAAATTAAACTTGCTACAAACATAAATAGAGCGATCTTTTAATTAATGATTAATCACGTAAAAGATACCTATTTATTTTAACTTCCTTAATTTCTAATCCGTAAATGAACACATTAAATCAAATTAAATAAACTAAATAAATTCATGATTTTAAATTAACCATTAAATTAAACTTGCTACAAACATAAATAGAGCGATCTTTTAATTAATGATTAATCACGTAAAAGAAACCTATTTATTTTAACTTCCTTAATTTCTAATGCGTAAATGAACACATTAAATCAAATTAAATACTTAGGATAAAATACTCAATTTTTGCCACACGCAAGGCACACAACCCAAGAAAGCCAACCAAATGCACGACTTGTAAACCCAAACAAAAGGGAAACTAATGGACCATAGGTGATGCTCACTTGAGCATGACTAGGGTAACATGAGGGTTTTACGACCACCTAACCCAAATTCTAAGGGCAAAAGAGGTATACTCAACCTTGCGAATTCAGGTGAAGACGAACCTCACACCTCGGCGGTACTGTACCTGCAATCTCTTGCAACCAAGAGTCACACACACACACACACACACACACATATATATATATTCAATGAAAGTGTTAGCTCGAGATTAATAACAAGAAACAGGAGAACAATTAAACTTACATAAGAATTGATATGAAAGCACATTAACAAGGTACGCACAATAATCACAATATCTGATTACAACATTACATAATGGTTAATCAACCATCCAAGAATGCCACATAGAAAAAAAATTCAACCAAGGTCAAACCAGTTTTACAAAGCTGACTAGGGTAGGGGCACTACATTCTCCCCCACTAGGCTCCGACTTACTCCCGGAAGTCGTAAGGCTAAGTGAAACTCATGCAACACGTATTAGCCCTGAAAATTAATTAATAATTATCAATTTGCACATATGAACCTTTTCACAAACAATTGAAATATTCTTGCTAAATCCTCTATGAGTGTCATTATCCATTGACAAGCTACATCTAAAACCATACACTTCTTAAAATATTCTAAGGATTATCCACAATCATAGCAGAAAACAAGAATTTTCTTCCTTTCATTACACCAAATTAAATCATTAAAAGAGGTAAACAACAATTACCTTACTCATTCTACCAAGCAAGACAAGAAAACATGCCATCATGATCAATTTCTTTTACCAATTCTTCTTTTTACAAAACTTTATCACATAGAACTAGCTTCAAATATCAATTTCTACAACCAAGTTAACTTCCAATAAATAAGAGCAACACAAATAACTCAATTGTTTACACTTTCCAGGCATAAAAGAACCTTTCCAATGACTATGTCCCATAGCCTAGTGACAAGTTAACACCATTTAATCCATGATTACACATAATAACCATCCACATAACTAGAATGCACAACACAAAAGGCCACATGTGAGCATGTCCAATGCTCGGTCAAGGATAACATGCACGATCAACATCTCTATGCCTGATCTCAGAACAAATAACATGATCATAAATATCCAACATCTCACTCAAGGGCTTGATGGTGCTAGGGCACACCATAGCGGTGCTACCTTCCATGCAAGACCCTCGTGAACATCCCTTGTTGCGTAAGGTGTTTAGCCTCCAAGAGATAGTCACCACTAAAAGGTAGGTAGTGGATCCTAGCTGTCTCACAACCTCACATACCCCCATCCTCAAGGTTCCCTACATCTACTTCCTCGTATACACTCAACCAAGACCGTCTCCTATGTTCTTGGAGAGGAATTCACATTTCAACACAAGACCAGCTTATGAAAACAACAAGGATAAACCAGTTTAGCCACCAAAGTACAAAAGAATAAAGATAATAGCTGTCAATTCCAACAGTAAGGCAAGAAAATAATTCTGGAATTGCAACATCAAATCAAGTAAGTAAAAGATTGTGAGATCGTGGCTAAACCTTCGAGGTCAAAATAAAATGAATTGCTGGCCCACAAGGAAATAAATAAATAAAAATAAAGAATTATCATAAGTGCACATAACATCACTATGTGACTAGCATCTAGCCACCAATGAGGAAGGAAGGAACAATCATCTAGCTATCGTAGTAGCTCATCATGTGGTGTGGCCTAGTCACACATCCGCATGGCATGGTAGTGTGCACCTTGACATCACCCCGCATCACGTCATCACGCGACATGGCTCTACCCTAAACCTATCGGTAGGTCGCATGGCAATGTCTACTACATCCTGCATCGTGTCTCAGCACAGCATGGCAATACTCCAAGTGGAAAGGGCATGCAATGGACGTATCCCACATGGTAGTGTACCTCGTGGAAAAGGGCATGCATAGGTCACACCCTACATAGCTACATACCTCTCAGGATACTCGCTGTAAGCCAGAGGTATACATGGCTAAGGTCCACCCACAAGTCTACCAATGCTAGTCAATTGGCAGCTCATGTGAAAAAAAATAACATACCTTTCATGAAGACAAGGCACAACATCCTCCAATAAAACCCATCATTCTACTCAAGAACTGACATCAATATGCTCAAATAAAGGATAGGAATAGGCTGGCACACATGAACCTTATACATCAGTTCATCACAAGGGAAAGTATTGAGTACACCTATAATATAGTTTCATTACAAAACTATATTTTTCCTTGAGATAGGGAAGCTAAAGTCACTTCGCGTCGACACTACTCATATGTCTTTCCATACTATTTAAGGAATGGTGACTTCTACTACTACCCCTTCACATACTAACTTATCAACAACCCATGGGTTGGCACTCAGTAAGGAAGCAAATAAGAAACATCACATAAACAACATGGTTTCCCATACTCATAAGCAAACATATCCTCCATGGTTGATTACTTCATCATCCCATGGGCACACATAGCAAGTACGGGTTTCTTACAACACACAAGGAATAGCACCATTACTGGTTTAGTCACATTTACGGGGGTACTTTTTCAGTATGCTATCATCTACTCAATGAAGGTTTTAATTATGCTTTTCACATGAATAACTAAAAAAGTTTACTCTAGATACAAGTACTAAAATTCTTAACCAATTCACCATTATATAAGGCAATAACATCATTCCTATTTATTTTCTAATTCCACTAAGCATTCAAATTCCCATTACTAACTATGCAATTTCCTTTATGAAGCTTAAGACTTTCAATTTTTCCATAAGAAGCCCAAAAGCAAACATACAATTTCATATGCGTTATAAAAATTCTTTTTAAATCAATGCACTCTTAGTAGCATTTCTATAAATCTTATGATTTAGGCAAAGAGAAGGGAACGAGATTTTGAAAATCAAACTATTTCCAACAAAGACACAAGATCAACAAGATCACACTACAACCTAAAACTTATCACTATGTCTATCATTCTAATTGCACAGTTTTCATTTCGCTACCATTTTAGGAGGGTGCCAAACAGCCTAATAATGACATTTCCAATTATAATGGTTGCATAGAATGTTCTAGTTTTCCAAACAACAGATATCAAAATAGGTGGTCTTTCGATACTACAAGACCTCTTGAGAAAACTTGCTATTCTTAATTCAATACAAAAAAACATATCATAATATGCAACCTATCATTGAAAATCAAAATATGATAAGAAGGTAAATGAGGAACTATTAGCTAAATAATACACATTAATGCATACACATCAAACAAGTCTTTCATTCACTTTCTAAACATAATAAGGCAATTACATATATCCTAAGGTAAGTTCAATGGAGCATTGCTAAAATAGATCCTCAATCAAATTTGTTTAAAGAAACACATAAAACAACCTTTCGTGGAACACATTAAGACACTCTCAAAGCTACTATAACATGTTCCCTTTCGATACTTCCTTTTACAACTTAGTAGTTTCACAAAATCAACTATTCACATATTAATGCACATTACTTAAGATAGAATTTAATTATGTTACTCCTACGAGACACATGGAGAATTCTTTAATGCAAATAGACAATTTTTCTCAATGACCAATATTAACTTTCAAACCAAAGCCCTTTATAATCTAAAAAAAACACATAAGCATTATAAGGCTCACACCAAGGGCTCAAAAAAAAATTGCAACCTTTCTCTTGCAATAAGAAAAATCAAATAAGAGATAACTACACATATAAAAATCATTTTAATTTCTAGAGAGAGAGAGAGGAAGGGTCATAATCATTCAATTTACTACATAATAAGCATTCAATATCTACCACACTAGTCCTTCAAACGAACAAAAATAAGCTAGATCACAACCTTAAACAAGCACATTTCATACTTTTAGATCCAAGACAACACTAACCAACCCAAATGGTTTAGTCAAAAGAGTACAACGAATCAAAAGGAAGCTACATACGACTCTCTTTTAGAATAAGAGAAATCATAGACCAAGACCTCAATAAGCAGACAAAGCACATATAATTGTTCCAAAGCACCCACATCAAGAAGGTGAAAACAAGGTATGAACACACATGCTACACACAAGTTAAGGTCTGCTCAATCACACTCATACAACATAAGGTCAATACACCTCACACCAACTAAGGGCACAAGCGAAACCGGAGATCTCAGGGTTGCAACTTGGGCTCTGATACCAAATGTAATGCCCCGCAGGAAAACCCCGAAGGGTTAAAGCTAAAACACACTCAAGGAGTGCAATATTTTTTTTTCAAACTTTAATACACAACATTAAGATACATTGGAGTTATCTAAAGCTTCGATAACACAGCGGAAGACCTAAACAAACTTAAAGGGTTTCCCAATGTGATTTCCCAACGTGATTACGTAACTTAACACCTAATTCAATTCGCGACATTAGATCCAATTAAGCAGGTTATCTTAATTACATATTATTATTTAAAACATGGATATAATTTGTTCAGTAAATTAACATTATAGATAGTAGGACACGCTCATCCATTATGGTTGAAGATGAGTCTAACATGAGGATATCTACCCATAGAGGTTAAAACATAGGTAACATATGAATTCATCCCTTAAGGTTAAAATATAGTTAACTTGATGAGTCCATTCATTTTAGATACCAAAATAGCTAGTATGATGAAGTTCATTTATTAAGGTTAAAATGTAAATAACCCATTGAGTTCATCCATTATAGTTAAAATATAGCTAATAAGATGGAGTTCATTTATTAAGGTTAAAATGTAGATAACCAATTGAGTTCATCCATTATAGTTAGAATGTAGCTATTAAGATGAAGTTCACATATTAAGGTTGAAATGTAAATAACATAATGAAGTTCATCCATTAGGTTAAAATATAGATAGCTTGATGAGTGCACCCAACAATTGTTATCCATTCATTACATTCAATTATACATTAAACCCATGCCATGCATCTTGTTCCAAAATGCACTATAATTTCATCATAACTGATGGGATCTTTACATGCATACTTATTTTTATTAACAATAACATAACACATTCCTTCATGATCCAATTTATTGCATTTAAGAGATGACTGCATACATGCATTATGATAAATCTCATCCAGTCCACTTATACATTCTATCAAAATGTCATCCATACATGCTAGCACTAACCATGAAACATAAGAACAAAAGCATCACATAACACCAAAATGATCTTGGAGTTCACCCCTAAAGGGCTACATCTTCGGGTCTACTCAACTGCAAGACCCCTCTGATAATTAAATAAGTTAAGGGTACATAAGTTTCACATCATTACACTCCTGCCATTTAGGCGAACATAACCAATGTACAAACGACCACTTTGGTCAATAAATACCTAAATGATCCCTACATAGGAACGGATCCAGCTGAACATATTAAAATCAAATACAAAGGTCCCTTGTCTGAAGGTACTCTAACTATAGACTTGACCATCTATGGCCAACCACACATCAACCAGATGATAGGGTCCCAACAAACATATCAAGGCCTTTCCATTACTTTAGACAAAAGCGAATGCAGAAATTAAGACTTGCAAAAGCAGTAACCAGAAAATACAATCTTTTTCCATATTGATATAAACATTTAAAGGTTGATCAAGTTTTCTAAATGATCTAAGTTGTTTTCAGTTATCTACCTCATCCAGGTATAGGTCATTCTTGGTTTTTTGACTCACTACGTTCATATGCATCAAGACATAACATAAATACATCATTACGAGTTTTTTTTTTCAACCAAGCTCACATGGATATGAAGCATTAATCGTCTAAATATGTAATTTAATCTTTAGATAAACATCACTGACATACTGGTTTGGAACAATAATCTAGTCCCCTCTCTAGCAACACAATTTTACCTTTTTAAAAAATAAATAAAAAATATACATTAAAAGGAAATATCAAAATGGGTAAACATTTCCCAATGATATAAAATTAATGACTAATCAATAATTGTTATTCATAGAAAATATACGCTATAAAGGGACTAACAATTAATATATAAATGATCTAAATTAACATATATTTAAAATATACATTAATCAATAATTAATATATAATATATAATAATAATATATATTAAATAAAGTTTAATGATAACAAATTATATTAATTTGAAATTTAATATATTTTTTTTTCTTTTTAAAAAAACCCAAAAAATAATAATTAAATAATAAAAGAACGAGGGGCCGCAAACCCTAGGGCAGCCGCGGGCCCACCTCCCATCCACAAGAGTGGGGCGGTTGTGCCCTAGTCATCGAGCCTGTGGCCACCACATTGGACACAGACCCTCGGCCTCCACACAGTGGAGCTGGGGTCTTTGCGGCCACCGTGGGGGTCGCAGACCCTTCGGCCTCCACCTTGTGGACTAGGGTCGCTGTGGCCACTCACGTGGACATAGTCCCTCTGCCTTCACGAAGTGGACGCAGGGGCTCTATGACCGTCATGGTGGGTGCAGAGGCTTCCACTGTGGCTCTGCGGGGGGTGGAAAGGGGAGGGGCGAGGGTTGAGCTTCGGTTCCCCCCCCTCAAAATCCAAATTTTCCGTTTTTAATTAAATTTCATTTTAAATTTTATTTGATAAAATAAAACGAATTTCAAAGGCATAAACCCCCAAATTTCTTCCATTCTCAGATTCCATACTATTATTTTATTTTTATTTTTTGAGAATGACCAAGAATACCAAAATTGATTTTTTTAAACTAAATCAGCAAACCCATAAAATAAAAATAACTAAAAACCCCCAATTTCTTTCATTCACAGACTCTGTAATATTTTCCAGAATGTCTAATAACACCATTCTAAAGATTTTTCCAGAAAAAATTGGTTTTCCAAAACACATACTTTGCTGAAAAACTAAACCCAACAAGCAAATCTTGAGCATAATGGAGATCATTTCCCTAACAATGAATTTCCCCAAATTCCCAACTTTAAACTAAAATGCACAGATTTAAAACCCAAACCCCATTTTAATCGAGAAATTTCTTCAAAGGAAAACAACCAGAAATTTTATTTTCATTTCTTTATTTTATTTTTTTTCAACAAGGAAACAAAATAATAATCCTACCTCTCTTCGCATTCCTAGCAAGATCCAATGGAGAGCACAACCTGCAACTCAAGAAAAATCTCCATTTCCTCCAAAATCCCCAATTTCTCCATACAAAAATAATTTTTTTCCAAAAAAAATCAACAACCCTAAAAATATATTCCAACTTAGGTTAAATGGAATAATATTTAACCTAATCTCGTAATTTCAAATTTAAACACCTTTTAAATAAAAGAATGAAAAATCATTATTTTCAACTATTCAAATAATCTAGCTTGCTTTTCTAATTAAAATTAAAATGCTTCTATTTCATTTAATTTTAATTTTCTCAATATTAACAAGCTAACATTTATATTTCACAATATTGATGGGGGTAAAAATATTTTAATTAAATTAAATTCCCAAAATCAATCTTTCACACTATATCAAATATATATATATATAAAACTTTCTTTTCTAATAAAAATTGATTTTCTTAAATAATTAAAATTAACCTTTCTATTTCAAAAAAAAAAAAGGGATTAAATTATTTTTACTTCGAATAACTTTAAATCTTCCCTTTTCAAAATGCATAAACTAAATAAATTCACGATTTTAAATTAACCATTAAATTAAACTTGCTACAAACATAAATAGAGCGATCTTTTAATTAATGATTAATCACGTAAAAGAAACCTATTTATTTTAACTTCCTTGATTTCTAGTACATAAATGAACACATTAAATCAAATTAAATAAACTAAATAAATTCACGATTTTAAATTAACCATTAAATTAAACTTGCTACAAACATAAATACAATGATCTTTAAATTAATGACTAATCACGTAAAAGAAACCTATTTATTTTAACTTCCTTAATTTCTAATGCGTAAATGAATGTATTAAATCAAATTAAACACTTAGGATAAAATACTCAATTTTTACCACACGCAAGGAACGCAACCCAAGAAAGCCAACCAAATGCACGACCTGCAAACCCAAACGAAAGGGAAACTGACGGACCACAGGTGACGCTCACTTGAGCATGACAAGGGTAAGACGAGGGTTTTACGACCACCTAACCCAAATTCTAAGGGCGAAAGAGGTATACTCAACCCTGCGAATCCAGGTGAAGATGAACCTCGCACCTCGGTGGTACTATACCTGCAATCTCCTGCAACCAAGAGTCACACTAGCATACACACACACAGATATATATATATATATATATATATATATATTCAATGAAAGTGTTAGCTCAAGATTAATAACAAGAATCAGGAGAACAATTAAACTTACATAAGAATTGATGCGAAAGCACATTAATAGGTATGCGCAATAATCACAATATCTGACTACAACATTACATAATGATTAATCAACCATCCAAGAATGCCACATAGAAAAAAAAGTCAACCAATGTCAAACCAGTTTTACAAAGCTGACTAGGGTAGGGGCACTACAAATTGCCCCAGATGTTCATTTGGCTGAAGGATATACCATGATTACTCAACCGATAGAGCAAAATGTTCCTACACCGGTAGGAAACTCATCCGATAACTAAGGCATTCACCTTAGGGGGAGGCAAATTGATGACAAATCTTGCATTGCCCCTGGTAGTGGTCTAAGAGCTTGTTTCAGATCTTTGGAAGTCAGTTTGAAGGTTAACCGACAAAGATTTGTTGGATCTTGGATCTAGTTTGGTTTACCGATAAGTCACTTTATGAGTTATGGTTTGGTCATTCATCTATAGTTAAGTATTTCAGAATCTTTGGTAATGAATTGGAAGTTTGATCCTCGATGTGATGAAGGAATATTTCTTGGTTATTCTAATAAAAGAAAAGCATATGGATGTTATAACAAGAGATGGCAGAGAATTGTGGAGAGCACTAATGTCAAGGTGGATGAGCAGAATAGAAGACAAATCAGAATTTCTGAGCAAGAATCGGCAGTGGAAATGGTCTTAACTGAATCGGTAACACCTTTAGCAGAAAAGAATGTTGAACAAGTTACTCCAGTAGTATCAAAAAATTCAACAGTAACTGAATATTGGGGAAGAGGATCAGAAAGTCAGAAGACTTCTAGGTATGTATGTTAGGTCCCAGAGACAACTGAGAGGGGGGGGGGGGAGGGGTGAATCAGTTGTCCAATAAATTCAACCAAATTTAACTTAACCAAAACTTAATGCTTAATACCAGTAAACCAAACTTTATGTCGGTAGATAGTTTTAATAGTTATTTGCAATACCGGTAAAGATTAATGCATGAAACAGAAAGACAATAACATCCACAAAACATAACACAAATGTTTGTACATGGAAACCCTGTAAGGGGAAAAACCATGGTGGGAAGCCTTACCCACAATCAAATGATACTACTGCAGATAGTATGTGTGTACAATATGGATTCTGCACATGCAGAAAGGCCAGCTGCCTGGAGCTCACTGCTTAATCACAAAATGAGAGTCACACTGACTACAATTGGATGGTTAAATCCAATAATAATGTACTGCACAAAATAGCATCTTCATATGCTGGATTCAGTATCGGTTAAGTTCGGATTGCCTTCATAAATCCTTCCTTCAACCTTCAAATGATGTCTATGTGTATAGCTCTACTTATTTTCATATATACCTTATTGCAATCCTTTTCGCATTCACAATCCATTCTCTACTTTTGATCTTACAAATAAGATCTTACATATATACCATAACCTAAGACCAATTGAATAGGTCGGCTCACTAAAAGATATTACAATAAAATCAATTACAAACAAATTAATATCCGATGCATGATGTCGACTTCATGCATTTACAATAATAATAAATCATTTCCATAACATGTCGTGCATATCTGGAATAGATAAGTCTCCCGGTGCTTATCCTAGACCTATTTGCCGGTAACAGCAAATATGCAAACTCAAATAAATAGTTAATCAAATCGCCAAAACCAAGTGATTGAATAATGTCTTTGACATAACCAAGTAGTTTCCAAGTCATTCCAAGTGCCGATGAACAATATAATTTTCTGGTAAACCAAATACCAGTGACTTGCATAAGTCTCTGTTTTGCCGGTGAACATAACCAAAATCTCCAAGTGCTAATAAGTGTTGACAAGTGTTGACAAGCGATGACAAGTGTTGACATCAATGACAAAACCATATCAACATATCCAAAATACCAACAATCTCCCCGTTTGGCATTGATGGCAACACAAGATGGAAAAACCATCAAAGTGCCAAAACAAAAATGCCAAAAACCAAAAATCAACAATCTCCCAAAGAGATCATAACCAGAAATAAAAAATACATAATATCTCTCCCCCTAGGAATAATATGTGTTATCCATGTGTTTTTCCATATCAATCTCTCCCCCTTTGACATCAAATACCAAAGCAATACAAAACCAAATACAATTAGTTCAGAGAACTTTACAAAATATCAAATCATTCAATATACCAACTACTCCCCCTGAGAAGTAGCTATTCTCATCAAAGCCAGAATAAAAGATTTCTCTGTTAATTCTGCCGGTTGATGACAAACATCAATTGTCTAAGTCTCTACCAATGGGGGTAGGACTCCAAGTTGCTCTCTGAGATACTCAAATGTTTCCTTAGGCAAAGGCTTTGTAAAAATATCCAATTTCACTTCTTTTGCTTCAACATTCTCCTTTAGAAAATTGTATTTGATAGAAACATGTTTAGTCTTAGAGTGAAATACCAGGTTCTTAGATATATCAATTGTTGTTGTATTATCATAGTAGATAGTTATAGGTTCCTTGCATTTTACCTTTATGTCCTTCAACATTTGCTTGATCTGTAGTACCTGTGTACAGTTGGTTGTTGCTACAACATATTCTAATTATGCTGTTGATAGACTTGTACAACTTTGTTTCTTGCTCAACCATGAAATTAGTCTGCTACCAAGAAAAAATGCTCCGTCGGTGGTGTTTTTCCTGTCATCCACATCTCCTGCCCAATTAGCATCTGTATATGCACATAAGTCAAAAATTTTCATCTCTAGGATACCATAAACCAAGATTTGTAGTGCTATGTAGGTACCGGAAAATCCTTTTCACTACTGATTCATGATTTTCTTTAGGATTACTCTGAAATCTTGAAACAATACATACTACATTCATAATATCAGGTCTTGTTTGTGTCAAATATAGTAAACCTCCTATCATAGATTTGTATCTGGTCAGATTAACAGGTGTAGATTCATCCTTCAAAGATAATTTATCAGTTGTAGTCATAGGTGTGCTTACCGGTTTATAGTTTTCCATGCCAAATTTCTTTAGTAATTCCTTCAAGTACTTAGATTGACATAGGAATATACCTTTATCAGTCTGTGAAATCTACAATCCTAAAAAGAATTTTATCTCTCCAATCATGGACATTTCAAATTCTTGCTGCATTTTGTTAGAAAAGTCTTTACACAAACCATTTTCTCCTCCAAAGATTATATCATCAACAAAAAATTCAATAACCAAGATGTCATCTTTAGTCACTTTGTAGTATAGATTGTTGTTAGCATTACCTTTAGTGTAACCAAGCTTCAAAAGATATTTGTCCAATCTTGCATACCAAGCTCTAGGAGCTTGTTTCAATCCATATAAAGCTTTCCTTAACCTGCAAACCGCATCTTTGTTATCTGTCAAAGAAAATCCATCAGGTTGCTCAATGTGAACTTCTTCTTCAAGATCTCCATTTAGAAATGCACATTTAACATCCATTTGATATACTTTATAGTTCTTGTGTGTTGCAAAAGCCAATAAAAGTTTGACTGTCTCAATTCTAGCTACTGGTGCAAAGGTTTCATTGTAATCAATTCCTTCTTTTTGAGAATATCCCTTACACACCAATCTTGATTTGTTTCTGATTACCATGCCATCTTTATTAAGTTTATTTCTGAAAACCCATTTAGTTCCAATTACATTTTTGTTTTTAGGTCGGGGAACTAATGACCAAGTGTTATTCCTTTCAATTGGTTCCAATTCATCTTCCATTGCTTTAATCCAATATTAATCTTCACATGCCTCATTAATTTATATAGATTCAATTTGAGAAATAAGACATACCTCCTCATTTGCCAATCTTCCTTTAGTCATAACTCCTTGAAATTTGTTTCCAATTATCTGATCTTCAGAATGATTCAATCTTACATACCGGGGTGTTTTTACTTGCTATTGTTCTTTAGTGAATGTTGAATCTTCAGATGATGTCGGTGTAACTAGATCACCATTCTGTACTGGTGTATTCATAGTAGGTTCATTTGTGATTATCTCTATGTCCAGTTCAGAGTCTGTGTACCTTGAATTTCCTCTAAATTGTTCATCAATCTTCACATTTGCACTCTCAACAATTTTCTGCAATCTCTTGTTAAAACATCTATATACATTGCTCTTAGATGAATAACCAAGTGTAGATAGGAATTTGAAAATCATCAAAGCAATATAAACATTAGCCTAGCTCAATCACAAAACCAGATTGCAATGATAACAAAACCTACAAACATCAACAGAGATATGGAAATAAAACATTCAATTCAAATGCAAACCATCACAAATGCGGATGTCTCCTCCATGATTCTCCATTGTCCTTCTTTCTCCTTCAAATTGCTTTGTTTTGTGGATCTCACCTTCAAGTGCATAAGCATAATGTGAAAGCAAGTTTGACAAGATGGTAGTGCAAGAGTACTAGAAGCGTGATTGATTCAGAGATTCGAAAATGTGATCAATTGGGATCTTTGATTGAAGAAATTCATCCAATTTATAGACAAATTGGAGAGATGACAAGATTAGCATGAAGAGATTTGAAAGGAAATTTCAAATCAAGAATGACAAATATGACAAATTATGACAAAATTGACACTTTCTATGCAAAATTGATTGATTGATAATTATGACAAATTGACAAGGTTGCTATGCAAAATTGATTGATTGACAAATTATGACAAATTATGACAAATTATGACAAATTTGCTATGTCATTCCCATGAAATTAGGAGAAATAAAATAGAAAATTAGATGAATTAGAAATTAGGAAATTAGAAAATTAGGAATTAGGAGAAATTAGTAAATTAGAAAAATTAGGTAAATTAATTAATAATTTTTCATTCATTAATTAATTCACAAAGAGAGGAGAAATTAGTTAGCCAATTAAATAAACATTTAATTGTGACAAGAAGACTTAGGATAAATAAATAAATTATTTAACGTAAAGGGAAAATGACAAACAAGATGAATTAGAAATGCAAGGACGACAATTAGGTCTTGATGTAGGATCGATTTGATCATGATTCTGACTTGATAAAAGACCAATGCTGGTAAATGATTTGATTGATAAATGCACCAATTGACGACGAACAATGACTAATTGATCCAAATTGACATGATTGAGAAGGACGACGGTCGATGACAAATCGATTGCCAAAATGACAAGATTGAAAAGAGAACAACGATCGATGACAAATCGATCGCAAAACGACAAGATTGAAAATGACAACGATCGACGAGAAATCTATCGCAAAATGATAAGATTGATAAGAGGACAAAACCCTAATTCCATCATCTATTAGGATTGACAATGTCCAAAATAAAATCGAATTGACGATGTCAAAATATGCCAAATGAGCATGCACATTGATGCGACAAGATAAGATCAACCAAAATCATGACTGAAGATTGTTATCGACAAGACCAAATTCAAAAGTGAGACAAATGAAGAATGTAGAAGAAGGACTCAATGCTTGCAAATGATAAAAACCAAGTGCACAACATAGAAGAAATGTTAATGCGAAGCAAAAACCCTAAAATAAGGCAATGCGCAAATGTTAAAATATGACACCGCAAGTGTTGAGCATTTTTAGATGTCTACACCAAGAAATATTCCTTCATCACTTCTAGGATCAAATTTGCTAATATACTCATCTCTTCTAATATAGCATTTAATTCCAAATATTCCAAAATATTTAAGAGTAGGAATATTACCAAACCATAGTTCATGTGGGATCTTACCGATTTCTCCTCTGATGTGAACTCTGTTGAATGTATAAACAGCTGTATTGACCACTTCTCTCCAATATATATGAGGTAGATTTGCTTCTGATATCATACTTCTGGTTGCATCCAAGATAGTTATGTTTTTCCTTTCCACAACTCCATTCTGCTGGGGTGTCTAGGGTGCTGATAACTATCTTTTGATCCCATGCACTTCACAGAATGCATTAAATTCCTTAGATGTGAACTCGCCTCCTTGATCTGATCTCAAACATTTGATTTTCTTTCCGGTTTCATTTTCTACCATCACCTTGAATAGTTTGAATTTCCCAAATGCTTCAAATTTTTATCTGAGAAAAGTAACCCAAAACATTCTAGAACAGTCATCAATGATTAGCATAAAGTATCTATCTCCTTGTATACTTCTAGTTCTTGCTGAACCACATAAATCAGTATGAATTAAATCAAGAACATTGTTAGACTTCTTCAGAATACTCTTGAAAGATGTTCTAACTTTCTTTCCAAATTGACATTCCTTACATACCAGATTGTGAGGTTTAACAATCTTAGGTAAATCTCTAACTGCCTTAGTAGTACTGATTTTTACAATGCAATCAAAATTTACATGACAGAGTCTCTTATGCCATAACCAACTTTCATCAATATGTGCAATCAAACATGCTTTCTCATTATTGTTCAAATGAAAGATATTACCCCTATTTTGATTACCGGTTGCAATTTCCAAACTAGTTCTATTTAAGATTTTGCATTTACCATTCTTGAATTGTAACTTAAATCCTTTCTCAACTAATTGACCAACACCCAAAAGATTATGCTTCAAATCTTCAACATAGTAAACATTATCAGTATTGTGCTTACCATCAAAAGATATGGTGCCTTTTCCTTTGATCAAACAAGCTTTGTCATCTCCAAATCTTACTAGACCTCCATTGTATTCCTGAAAGGTTAAGAATTTACTCTTATCACCAGTCATGTGATGTGAACATCCTGAATCAATGATCCATTCATCTGTATCTTCAACTTTTACTGCTAGGGCCTGCTCTACTGGTTGAACAGTAGGTGTCGATTGATCTTCTGTTATAGCAACAAAAGCCCATCCATTGCCTGTCAGATCCTCATCAGAATCATTTATAACTCCTTTATCAGTATAATAACAAGATTTGTCTCTATTCTTCTTAAATTTGCTTTTCTGATAGTCAAGGTTAGGCTTATATGTTCTTTTAGCTTCTTCTCTTAATCTTGCATGTCTATCAGGACACCTAGATGCCATATGACCAATCTTATTATAGTTAAAACATTTAAAGGGTGCTTTACCTTCATACTTACTTCCAATAGGACCTTTAGGCATTTTCCTTGCAAATAGTGCTTCAAGTTCTTCATTTTCTCTCCTACTTTCTTCAAATTATCTTGCATAGAAGGCTTTCCAATCAGATTTATCAGATATTGATGATGATGTTGCAATTGATGATGATGCCTTGAAAGCTAGATCTGTCTTGATAGTAGTAACAAGACCAAATTCCTCAAGCTCAAAAGCTGAAAGTTTTCCAAACAAAGTGTCTCTAGATACTGATGCATTAGGAATTGTTATTAATTAATTTTATATGTCAGTGGAAAATCTCTTAAAACTTTAGAAACAATCTCATCTTCACTTAAGGTTCCTCCACAACATTGTATACCCAAAACAACTTCATTTACTCTTTCTATAAAAGCAGAAATTCTTTCTTCTTCTTCCATTTTCAGACTTTCATACCTGACCTAGAAGCATTCAAGTTTTGCAATTTTGACTGTGGAATCTCCTTCATTCAATGTTTCCAATTTGTCCCAAATAGCTTTAGAAATAGATCTATCTAACAATCCCATGACTTGCTGATCTGACAATGCGCTCAAAAGTGCTTCTCTTGCTTTGCAATCATTTTCCTCATCTTTTCCCAAGGTTGGTGGATTAGGCTAACCGGGAGTAGGAGCAGTATAACCATTCTTTGTAACCTCCCATATATCCTTTCCAATGCAATTCAAGTATGTCTCCATCTTGATCTTCCATATGCCATAGTTAGTTCCATCAAGTTTTGGACTGTCCTTACTGAAATAATTAGAAGACATTAGATCTCCTTAGGCTGTTAAACTTCTACAAAAAGAGGACTAAGCTCTGATACCAATTGTTAGGTCCCGAAGACAACTGAGAGGGGGGGGGGGGGTGTAAATCAGTTGTTGAATAAATTCAACCAAATTTAACTTAACCAAAACTTAATGCTTAATACCGATAAACCAAACTTTATGTCGGTAGACAGTTTTAACAATTAATTGCAATACTGGTAAAGATTAATGCATGAAACAGAAAGACAATAACATCCACAACACATAACACAAATGTTTGTACGTGGAAACCCTGTAAGGGGAAAAACCACGGTGGGAAGCCTTACCCACAATCAAATGATACTACTACAGATAGTATGTGTCTATAATATGGATTCTGCATATGCAGAAAGGCCAGCTGCCTAGAGCTTACTGCTCAATCACAAAATGAGAGTCACACTGACTACAATTGGATGGTTAAATCCAATAATAATGTATTGCACAAAATAACATCTTCATATGCTGGATTCAGTACCGGTTAAGTTCTAATTGCCTTCACAAATCCTTCCTTCAACCTTCAAATGATGTCTGCATGTATAGCTTTGCTTATTTTTGCATATACCTTATTACAATCCTTTTCTCATTCACAATCCCTTCTCTACTTTTGATCTTACAAATAAGATCTTACATATATACCATAACCTAAGACCAATTGAATAGGTCGGCTCACTAAAAGATATTACAATAAAATCAATTACAAACAAATCAATATCCAATGCATGATGTCGGCTTCATGCATTTACAATAATAATAAATCATTTCCATAACATGTCATGCTGATCTGGAATAGATAAGTCTGTCGGTGCTTATCCTAGACCTATTTGCCGGTAACAACAAATATGCAAACTCAAATAAACAGTTAATCAAATTGCCAAAACCAAGTGATCGAATAATGTCTTTGACATAACCAAGTAGTTTCCAAGTCATTCCAAGTGTTAGTGAACAATATAATTTGCCGATGAACCAAATACCAGTGACTTGCATAAGTCTCTGTTTTGCCGGTGAACATAACCAAAATCTCCAAGTGCTAATAAGTGTTGACAAGTGTTGACAAGCGATGAAAAGTGTTGACATCAATGACAAAACCATATCAACATATCCAAATAACCAACACTGTAAGGTTGAATCATTCAGAAGATTACATAATTGGACAAGAAGGTTGACAGCTAATGAGGTATGCTTAATTTCTTTAATTATACCGACATCATTTATTGAAGCTTGTAAGGATGAATGTTGGATGAAAGCTATGGAAAAGGAATTGGATCAGTTAGAAAAGGACAACACATGGATTTGGATGTTATTGGAACTAGACTTGATTGATTTGCAATGGATATTCTTAGAAGGAAGGAATTGATTATGTTGAATCCTTGCTCCGGTAGCTAGGAGTTTTAGATATTTTCAAGGATTTTCTAGTATATTTTTTTTGGTTTCACACTATAAGAATGTTTAGATGTGAATTGGGCTAGGGATATAGGTAACCAAATAGGCTCATTCGGTGAAGCTTTCTTTCTTGGAAAGAAACTTGTTTCATGAATCAACAAGAAGCAGTCATGTACTTCCTCATCTACTGCTAAAGCTGAGTATGTTGTTGCTGCTACTAACCATACACAAGTTCTTTGGATGAAGCATATGTTGAAAGATATTAGGATGGATTGTAATGTACCATTAGTTATTCATTGTAATAACTTTGCTTCTATTCACATATCAAATAATCCGGTATTTCTATGAAGTAAATTTTTTTGAAGGAGTAGGTGGAAGAAAATGGAGTCAAATTGGTTTGAGGAATCATTTGTGAGACAGGTTGAGGTTCTCTACCCCTCCGGTAGAGACCTAATTGATTCTATTTGTCATCAGTCCAGTAGGAATTATCAGAGCTATCATTCATTGTGGATTGATATGTTGGTGCTACTACTCAAAGGGAGTAGTCAGTTGTATGGTTCAGAGGATTTATGATTTTTTAATGTTTATGTCAGATTTCAGGCATTGATGTCAAAGGGGGAGAGATATTCATGTGAAAAATTTAAGGAGTTATATACATTAGGGGGAGAGATACTTATGTGTAAAACAAAGCTTAACAAAGATATCAGTCTAAGAGGGAGATTATTGGCACAAGGAGGAGGAACTGAATTTCAGATTGGTTGTATCCCATTGGGGGAGTTTGGTTAAAGTCTATGGATGGTTAATTGGTACAAAGATATTTGGTTTAGAACCTCAATTTCATATCATGTTGTGGAAGATTGTTGGTTGTCTTCCCTTGGGGGAGACTTGTTTGGAATTTCTTGGCACTTGGATGTTTTTCACATCTAGTGTTGCCATCAATGCCAAAGGGGGAGATTGTTGGAAATTTGGATAAATTGATTATGTGTTGTAATTATGTTTGTCAATTATGTCAACACTAGCTACTTTGGTTGTTTACCAGTATTTGATTGGTCCTGGTAGGATGATTTGTTTTTGGTTGATAAGATCATGTTGATCCGGTATGCTCCGGTATGATTTGGTATGTGGATTTGGTTTGGATTGGTCATCCATGTGTTCTTAATGTGTATCACATTCAGTTGGTTTGAGATTTGATGATTCAAAAGCTATCACTTATTCTGGTAAGTCTTTTGGTTACTGGTAAGGATTTTACCAGTAGAGCTTTGTTGAAGATCTTTTGATATTATGCATAAGTGGTGTTGGTGCGACTTCTAGAAGGTTATCCAAATGTTGATGGTTATCATGTTCATGGTCTAGTTGTTCGTGGTGTTTCATTTGGCTTATGACAACCTATTATAGGTCCGGTGATTATTCTGCTAGGTTATGGACCAATTTATGTAACATATGGGTTGATGCTCCTGATGTGTTACTGGTTGGATTGATTGATTGGATTATGTTGTTTTGGTCTTAGGCCAACTTGGTTGATCATTAGATTGCAGGTTTAAGTTTTGAATTTATTGTATTATCTTTTAGGTGGCTGACCTAATTGTTTAGGTCCTGGGTTAGTATAAATATGATGTAAGATCTCTTTGTAGATTGATGAGATCATGTATGGTATGGTTTATGGGATTATCTATATGCAAACAATGTTTTAATTATATACAGAGGATTTGATCGATCATAGGTGATCGAATTGGGTTTGTGGAAGAGGTTTTAGGCCTTCAGTATTGAGATTAACCAGAACTGTACTCAAGCATGGGAGATTCTATACTTGCAGTTCAATCTTCATTTTGGATTGTTGTCTGATGTTTTCTATAGTCAGTGAGACTCCTTTTGTGATGAGCAGTGTGTTCTAGGCTATTGGCCTTCCTGCATGTGTAGGCCCCTTATTGTAATATTTATTCATCTGATCAGTGGATAGATAATGTGGGTCTCCAATCCCACCATGATTTTTCCTCTTTGAGGTTTTCCACATATAAATATGTGGTGTTATGGTGTTCATATTTGTGGTTGCATTATTGCTTATTGTTATATGCCTTTATGTTTACCGGTTGCTGAGTTGTTGTATTAATAAGGTTAAATTTCTCTATTCCGATAGAACACTAATTCACCCCCCCTTTCAGTGTTCTTGGATCCCAACAGGTTGAACATCTTTCTTAGGAGAAAAGGGAATCATGCCAACTATTGGAGTCTTAAGAGATTGAATATTTTGAGGGAAAACTTCATGAGCTCGAACATGGCGTCTTCATCGACGTTCTGTTGCACAATGGTTCTGTCGAGTCTTAGCAGAAGGCTGAGAAGGAGGAGGAACATTTCAAAAAGTAGGAATGTTTCTCTCCTTGATACTTGAAGGTTTAGGTTGAGGTCTTTTAGGTTGGACAAGAGGAGAAGCATGCCTCTTCTCTCTATAAGAGGAAGGAGGTGGAACTGCACCATATAAAGAAGGAATTTTAGGTGTAGGAAGAAGACTAGGTTCATCATGAGGAAGAGGTATAGGTCTAACCTTAGGAGAAATAGTGTTGTTCTTGTTAGGAGAAGGTATAGTCACATCCATAGGAATAGGTTGAAGATCTTCCTTAGGAGGGAGATTAGTTCTATTCGTGAGGGAAAGAACTTCATCTTCAAGTATGATAGGAATGCCAATTGTTGGGGATTTAGGTTGACTTAAGGATAGGATCATATCTTTCTTCCATTTTTGATAAGAATAAAAAAGAGAATCAATCCTTGATGGAATAGATTGAAATTTCTTAGGCTAAAAGAAATCAATAGGAACACTAGGGATTCTTTCGGATGGACAAAATAAGCTATGGTTCACAGTTATGATTTCACCATTGTGAGGAAATTTCAAACACTTATGGATTGGAGAAGTAATAGCCTTCATGGAAGATGGCCAAGGATAGCCCAAATTCACATGGAATTGCTCGGAAGAGGGTATGATAACAAAGTCAACATCCATGGATCTAGTATGAACTTCAACAAGAAGGGTGATAGAGCCAATGGTAGGACAAGATAAACCATCAAATAACTTCACAACTACATTAGAGGCATCATATATTGGTTTATGCAATCATAAAGTAAAAAGATACTCCTCATTGATGATTTTAACCATGCAAGAGGAATCAACAAGAGTTCCACGGAAAGGGATATCCTTAAACTTCACAACTATGTATAAAGGGCCATCAGGTGCTCTAATGGTCTCACTAGGGTAAAATGTAATACAAGAATCCTTAAGCGTATCTTGTTTTTCTACCATATTTACCAAGTTCAGAGCCATAGAAGTAAATTCCTCAAAGAAAAAAAAAGTATACTTAGTTTCAATCACGTTATAGGTATGAGAAGACAAAGGATTAGTAAAAATTTTAAGATTTTGATTAGGAGGAGCTACTAATTTATTGCGCTTATCATTCACACCTTCCACAAATACAATATTGTTATCAATCAAATCTTGAATCTTATTTTTCAATGCGAAAAATTTCTCAGTATCATGACCAGGCTGATGATGAAATTAACAAAAGGAATTGCTATCAAAATAATGGGATGCAAGTTTAGAAGGTGTAATGGTGGGAAAATGATGAGTGATAGATCAAGAGGAAAACTAACCCTTTCCCTCAAAGAGAGATGAGAGTTTCGCTATTGATTATCCTTCAAGCACTTTTCACCATTACATTAGGAAGATAAGGGATAATTCACTAGATTCAATGTCCACACAAAGATGATAGATTAGATTCTGAATGAATTAAGAATGTTATGATGATACCCTCTTCCTTTGTTTGATTTTGAAAGGAAATTGAATAGATTATGTAGTACAAAACTGACAAAGAATCGACTATAACTTGAGATCAGAATATGGGATGAAGCTATGCACCTAGATTTGGCAATAAAATGTCGAGACGAAGTCACCCTACAAATTTGATGAAAATTTGTTTGGACCGTGGTGGGAATGTACACGGTGCTCCGAAAAATCCACGAAATGAAAAGGGTTTTTCTACCTCTGTAAATGAAGTCTGAATCCGAAAGTACAACTACGCACCAGCAACGTACACACAGAAAAGAGAGTGAAATGTGTTGGGATTGGGGGTTTGCCTTTAGGTCAAACCCCAGTTTTGGAATTAACTAAGTAATGAAAGAAAGTACTTGCAAGTATATGTAAATGAAAGACTGAATTGTAAATCACCTCAAGGGAGGTTGTAGTAGAAATGTTGATAGAAATGCATGTGTGGAATTTTATGTTGAAATCAATCCCCTCTTCAATGGTTGAATCCTTGACTTGAATGCAACACCTAGCCTTGAATGGAGACTTGAGAATGCTCAATGCTAGAAAAGAATGCTTGAATGCTTGAATGTTCTTGAATGCTTGATCGCTTATGCAATATGACCTTCTTGAAATTCCACCTAATGCAAATGAGAGGATGAATGCCCCCTTAAATACATGTTGGTGGATTTAAATTTCATCATGGGCCGACATCGGGGAGGTTTCCCACCCGAGGCACACCGCACAAGACATGCTCTAGGAAGGGTCCTACCCTAAAATAGGGAAGAGACAAGGGCTCCACTCCCCTGTCTTGGGAAGGACAGTGGCACCACACCCCTATCCTACCCCTTTCTCCAGAGAAAAATGTAGTAGAGGTGATGCAAAGGCTAAGGAAGAAGATATATTCACAAGCTGACCACTCTTCGGTCTCCGATTAGGCTAGATGATTTGAGTTTGCATGCATGAGGACCCTAACCCAGTCATAAATTGCTAGGGTTGCAATTTTATGACACAACATTTATCCCCCACTTTAACGGGAGTATAAGCATATGCCAATACTACTGGTAAAGTACAATGAAACAAGATTGAAATACTTTCACCATGTCAAGGAGTTAAGATGAACCAATCCCCCAGTGGGCTTATGGTCTTACGACTTTGATTGACAAAGTAAAAGGGAAGATAGAGAAGGGGAGAACCATGACTGCAAGTAGCAAAGTTCCCTTCACTATGAGTCATGAAAGCAAGGATAAAAAGATTAAAAAGTAAAGAAAAGTTCACTAAGTAATTCTAAGTATCATAAGAAGGAAAATGTGAGCAGAGTGTATGCTCCCACGTTAAAGTGATTGCATGCGCCTTATCGGGAGCAATGACTTTAAGGTAGGATACACCCAAGAGAGAGAGAAGAGAGGGAGCATGTTATCACAAGGACTTAGCCTCTAATCAAGGTATAAACCCAAGGACAATGAACACAAAACATGAGGTAGTGTCACTTTCCTTGGGGTCAGTATGTTGTATGATAACTCATGTATATCATGTATGTATATGCATATAATAATCTTCATTCCCCAAAGAAGGACACTACCTTAGAAGAAAGGGAAGAGAGGATGTCTTTTGAGTCAACATGAAAGAGACTAAGAAAATATCTTAATGCTTTGCATCGTCCCCAAGTCGATGTTAGGGGAACAATAGAAGAATAGGGATACATATAGAAGAATGGTCACAAAAGAGAAAGAAAGGAGAGAGACATATCTGCAGTGCTAATATTGCTAATCTAGCACGACATCTACCTCCTAATCTTGCTGATCACTATTTCAGGAAGGTGAGCAATATGCTAGAGTAGCAACATTGAGCATAGCAGATGGAGCTATCACAAGATCCAAACAAGGACTATGCTCATGTTGTAAGTCACTTTGTTCGATTCTAGGAGCTAGGATTAAAGTTTGTGAAAACTCATTCGATAAATGTGTGTCCACATCAACATACTCATACTCATTGTCAGTTGTATTACCATTATGAATAACATTTTCACCCATTTCTTCATCAAATTTTAAAGCAAGAGGAGCAAGAACATGAATAGGAGTAAAACCATCACATGTTTTATGCAACTTATGATTTGGAGATGTTGGTTGAACATCTTTCTTAGGAGAAAAGGGAATCATGTCAATTGTCAAAGCCTGAGGAGATTGAGTATTTTGAGGGATAGCTTCATGAGCTCAAACACGATGTCTTCATCGGTGTTATCTAGCACAATGATTTTGTCGAGTCTTAATGGAAGGTTGAGAAGGAGGAGGGACATTTGAAGAAGTAGGAATGGTTTTCTCCTTAATAGTGGAAGGTTTAGGTTGAGGTCTTTTTGGTTGAACAATAGGAGAATCATGCCTCTTCTCTCAATAAGAGGAAGGAGGTGGAACCGCGTCATAGAAATGAGGAATAGTAGGTGTAGGAAGGAGACCAAGTCCATCATGAGGAGGAGATATAGGTCTAACCTTAGGAAGAATATTGTTGTTCTCCTTAAGAGAAGGTAAAGTCACATCCATGGGAGTAGGTGGATAATTTTCCTTAGGAGGGAGATTAGTTCTATCCAAAAGGGGAAGAACCTCATCTTGAAGAATAATAGGAATGTCAAGTGTTCGCGATTTGGGTTGACTTAAGAAAAAGATCATATCATTCTTCCATTTTTGATAAGATTTAAAAAGAGCATCGCTCCTTGATGGAAGAGATTGAAATTGTTTAGGCCAAAAGAGATCAATAAGAACACCAAGGCTTCTTTCGAATGGACAAAATAAGCTATGGTTCACGGTTATGATTTCTCCATTGCGAGGAAATTTGAGACACTTGGGGATTGGAGAAGCAATTGCCTTCATGGAAGATAGCCAAGGATAGCCCAACTTCACATGGAATTTATCTAAAGAAGGTATGATAACAAAGTCAACATCCATGGATTTAGCTTGAACTTCAATAGGAAGGGTGATAGAGTCATTGGTAGGACAACAGAAGCCATCAAATAACTTCACAACCACATTAGAAGCATCATATAGTGGTTTACACAATCGTAAAGTGAAAAGATACTCTTCAGTTATGACATTAACCATGCAAGAGGGATCAATTAGGGCACCACAACAAGGGACATCCTTAACCTTTGCAACTATGTATAAAGGACCATCAGGTTCTCTAATGGTCTCACTAGGGTCAAATGTAATACAAGGATCTTTAGGCATATCTTGTGTTTCTACCATATTAACCAAGTTTGGAGCCATACAAATGAATGCTTCAGAAGTGAGAGAATTAGGCACAATCTCAATAACATTAGAGGTATGAGATGGATCAGTGAAAATCTTAAGATTTTGATTAGGGGGATAAATTGATTTATTCTCTTTATCATTCACACCTACCACAGATATAGTATTATTATCAATCAATTCTTGAACCTTATTTTTCAATGGAAAACATTTCTTAGTATCATGACCAGGTTGACGATGAAATTAGCAAAAGGAATTGTTATCAAAATAAGGAGATGCAAGTTTTGAAGGATCAACTTGTTTTATAGGAGGAAGTTTGATAACATTTCTATGCAATAACTGAGACATAATACTATGCAAAGATTCATTCAAATGAGTAAACTATCTTTCTATTTGGAAAAAAATAGAAATAGGAGGCACAACTGTTGTAGCATTGACATGGTTGTTGTTGATTGGATCATTGAAATTGATGAAGCTTTTTGTTGGTTTGAACTTTGCAAATGGTTGTTGAACACTCTCCCCCTTATCACTTGAAGCCACAAGAGTGGATTGCTCTATTTGACTCACAACCAGTTGATAATTGTGAAGTGTTGCGCACAACTACGGAAAGGAAGTTAAATCACACAAAAGAAGCTTTACTCTGATATATTTTTGTAAATTAAAAATAAAAATTATATGAATATCATTATCAGGCACATGAAAAGAGTTTGAGTACACAAATGCTTATACCTACCAATGAAATCAGTCACTTTCTCTTTAACACCTTGTTTACAATGCAATAAATCAGTCAAAGTGATTTTAGGACCAATGTTGTTTTGAAATTGTTGGATGAAAGCATTTTCTAGTTGTTGAAAGGAAGTGATAGAATAGGAAGGCAGAGAGTAATACCATTGTAAAGCCTTATCTTTGAGTGTTCTTGTAAACAGTTTTGCAAGCAATCGTTGATCAGAAGCAAAATCAGTACACAAGGTTTGAAATGTTTTGACATACATATGAGGATCACTTTTTCCATTATAGATTTCTAATTGAGGGATCTCCACATGTTTAGGTGGCATGACTTTAACAATATCAAGAGAAAGTGGGATCACAACATCAAAGGTGGACACACTAAACTTGGATTGACTCATAGAAGCAATTTATTGTTGTAAGGAAGACATGGTTTGAGCAAGATTGTTGATTGTCATTTCGGTAGAAGAATTCATGTTAGACATCGAATTTCTCAATGTTGATATCCTAACGGTCACCGCAAAGCCATGGAAATTGTACTTTTATGGTTCATGTAGATAGCATGGATCAGGAGCAGGAAATCCATTCATCACACCACAAGGTCATACAATTCCAAAGGCATACAAATTAAGCTTTCCATGCATCAAAAATACAACAGAATATGAAGCTTTGGTCACATGTATCAAGATGTGCATAGAATGGAACATTACACAACTTCAGGTCTTTGGAGACTCTCAACTCGTTATCAATCAAATCAATGATGCTTATCAAACAAAGGATGAAAAGGTAATGCCTTATAAGAAGATGGTTGATGATGTCAAGAAATACATTATCGAAATAAATTTTGAACAGATTCCAGGGAATGACAACAAAGTAGTAGATGCCATGGCAACACTTTCTTCTCTACTTAAAACATAGGAAAATCAAGAGCGTTATGAATTCCTGATGGATGAGTTATTTTACCCTGCACATAATTGTCTCGATTCCCAAATTATATGTCACCTTGTCAGGCATGATTCCTCCCACTATGGCCAAATTTATACATACCTGAAAGATAATATCCTCCCTCCTGACTTGTCAAAGAACCAAAAGAGAAAATTCATCTGCCAATCCTCCCATTATACTCTTGTCGTGGATACCCTTTTTAAACGAGGCCTGGATGGTACTCTCTTAAGATGTCTTGAACAAGAATAATCTTAGAAGACCTTAAATGAAGTCCATAACAACATTTGTGGCACTCATTCAAGTGGTCTTACCCTTTCAAAAAAACTCATATGCTTGGGCTATTATTAGCCAACTATGGAAGGAGATTCTTTTCAAATAGATAAAACATGCAAACAATGTCAGATCCATGGAAATTTGATTCATGCACCAACTCAAGAACTTCATGCTTTGGCAACATCTTGGCCTTTCTTCCAATAGGGTCTTGATCTAATAGGAAAGATACATCCTCCTTCATCCAATGGTCACACATTCATCATTGCAGCTACATAATATATCACAAAATGGATTGAGGCACTACCTCTCATAAATATCACAGGAAAACAATTTGTTGCATTTATCTTGAACTACATCATATGTCGCTATGGCGTACCCATGACCATTATGACTGATAATGGGTGACCATTGAAGAACCAGGATGTACAAGAGCTATGTGAGAAATTCAAGATCCAACACAAATTTTACACACCCTACTATCCACAAGGGAATGGGCAAGTAGAAGCATCAAACAAAATTATTCTGAAAATCCTCAAAAAGATAGTGAATGATGATGACAGAGATTGGCATATTCAATTGAACCCTACTCTATGGGCCTACCATACCGGTATCCGCACACCAAGAGGTGTCACACCTTTCTCTCTTGTCTATGGATTTGAAGCAATACTGCCAATAGAAGTAGAGATGCCTTCTCTACGAGTATCATTAAAAAGTCTTATCCCAGATGAAGAACAACGAGTATCTAGATTGCAAGAGTTAGAATTTATCCATGAATGAAGACAAAATGCCTTTGATCATTTGAAGGTGTATCAGCAAAGAATGTGTCGCAGTTATAATCATAAGGTCAAACCATGAGCCTTTCAAGTTGGAGAACTAGTACTAAAGGAAAATCCACTCAACCAGGCATCTTGAGAAAAGAAAGGGAAGTTTGAACCAAACTGGTTAGGTCCGTTTGTGGTCACAACAATATTTGGGTTAGAATCATATTAGCTATCAACACAAGATAGGGATTATTTAGAGGAACCCATCAATAACATGCATCTGAAGAAGTTTTATGTCTGAAAAAGCAGAAAAATCCAAAAACAGTGAAAAAGCAGAAAATCCAAAAATAATGAAAAAGCAGAAAAAGAAAAAACAGTCGAAAAGTAGAAAAATCCAAAAAAAAAGGTGAAAAGGAAGAAAAATCCAAAAACAATGGAAAATCAAAAAATACAAAAACAACGAAAAACAGAAACAAAAAAAATCAAATATGAGAAAAAGTGCAATAATAACAAATGGTGAAAACCTGGCAACAGGCACTATCTGTCAGCTAGCTCTTCCATCTATTAGGTTCATGCATCCTTCTGCTTGCATTTCATTTCCCATCAACGTTGTTCATATCCACAAATAAGCCTTTGTACATACATAGGCATCGCAGCTAATTTCTCACCATGGTTTGGATCATTGGGTATATCATAATAAATTTGTTTCTAGGCTTAGGGCAAAATCCTACACCTAGTTGGGGGCAAAAAAATTCGATCATTTTGAGCTTCATCAAATAGGTAGAACAACAGTTAGCTAACACTTGACACGCGAAACTGAGACACATCCAACGTTGAACACGAGATCAAATTATCAACCATCAAACTATCACATGTTAGTCTAAGCACAACACACACATATCAATGGATGATATCTTTTTGATAATGATTTTAACACTTTGGTTCAACTTTTATATCTTGATTTTTGCTATCATGATTTTTGAGTGACTCCAGGATGTCTTTGACTAGAGGAACAAGGAAGGAACATGATATTTTTCTTGTCTGTTGTCTGTAAATTAATCAATAATATGTACAAATTTGTCTGAGGACATGATCATCGGAGTATCATCAAAGACATTTCCGATTTGTATATAGAAATGGTTAATACTACCTGTTTTATGCAAGCAACACTTAGGTCATCTTGGTTCAATTATACCTCAATGCCCATGCTCACTTGCAATATCAAAATCCAGGAAAGTAGTGCTCAAGTCATCATGGTTCAATTATACCATCGATGTTTGCACCCACTTCCCACATTTTAAAAATCTCAATGATGACACAAAGTAATAACCCAGTGACTGGTTTGATTGTAGCTTTGCATTTAGCTTGCATTTCATTCATACATAGGATCACAAAATCTCATCTTATCCAAGGCCAAATCTATTTATAGGAATCATCAATGTATCCTCATAAGTGTATACACAATCAGAATGATGACTCATGTCTCTCCAAATGTTGTTGACCCAAAGTGAATCTTATGATACTCCCTCGATTGTACCAACATCAACACATCTGAATCTTCTTGCAACATGATATCAACAGAATGTCAGTTCTTTATCCAATCAATCTTATCAATTGTATCACTCAATCTCATTTGATCCATTCTATCATGTCTTATATAGGATGTATCTTTCCCGGAACCAGACGTTTTAATCAAGTCTTATACAAGATATATCGTTCCTGAAACCAGACGCTTTGATCATCTTTGTCTTATGCAGGAGGTGTCATTCCTAAAACCAGACTTGATCTCAATCTCATCAATCTAATCAATCTTATCAATTCAATCAAACCCTATCAATCATCACATCGAGAACCACATCACAGTGATCGAAGAACTCACACTTTCATCAATCAATGTTGCAGAAATCAAATCATTTCTAATTGGGAAATCAATTTTGCACAAATTCAAACACTCCAAAGGTCAATTATCTTAATTGATCTCTCGAGGGAGCATCATCGTATCACAATTTAGAAATCAATGTCTGGGGCATCCTATCGAACCAATATTGCATCAACAACATCAAAATGAGATTATTCTTTGAATCAACACATCATCACACCTCGCTTCAAAGAGGGGCAAAATGTATACACCTAAAAATGGTCTGAAGATAATTAATTAGATAAGTAATTATTTAATTAACCCCCCTTCCTAGTTTAATTGAATTCATTAGCAATTTGATTAAATTCCCCATTCACCTTCTTATTAATAAATCTAAGGATTTATTTAATAAGTTCATTTTCAATAGTCCCCTTTGATTAATTAATCCTCCCCCATTTGATTCATTATTCTAATCTCCTAATTAATTAAAACAAATCAATTTATGAGTTGTTGAAAGTTAATTAGCCTTTTCCTATTATTTGAATTTTTAAATTCAAATTCCCCACATGCCTCTTAACTTCTAACCACCTAACCTAACCCATTCCACCTAATCCTGGGTTTAACTAACCCTATCCTATCTTGCACATCCTAACCTCCTTATCCTAACCTCCTATGGGTTGGATATTCTTCCCTTGAGACACATGGCACTTTTGCAACATGTCTCCTCCCTTGGAGACTTGCCCTCTTATGAGAAAGGATCCTTGACACTTGTCACCACAGAGATGACAAGTGTCCCTCCCTCCAACCTCTTCTCCAACCTCCTCCAATTTGACCCTTGATATCTTTAGATTCAATCTTGACCATTGATTTCTGCCACCTCACCCCTAACCTTGGAAATTCTATAAATATCCCCCATTTTGGAGCACAAAGGATCCCGTCTCATATCATCTCAAGAATTATTATTATAGGCATATTATTCCTAGCATTCTAGTTTAAGCATTGTTATTATAGGCAATTACATCTTAGATTTAGCTTAATTTGATCATCCTCTAGCATAATTGTTGAATCATATGGCATAATCAATCTATTTTTCTAGCTTAAATGCATCTTCATTTAGCATAATTAGCTTCTTGGATTAATCTAGCATAATCATACATTCATCTAGCTTGCACATCATATCATTTTAAATCCTTTGTCTTGGTGTAGTCAAGTCACTGGGATTGTTCATCTATATCTGAGAGAAAATCCACACTCGCTTCTCTTAGGAGGCGATAGGTCGCTTTGTCATGGTTTATCTTTCATTTGATTTTAGTTTGCTAACCATGCTTGTAATGATCTATTGAGTGTTTGTGTTGCAGCTGTAGGCACCTTACTTCACACACATGACAAAATGATTGCCTTCAAACTAGACCTTCACTCCTTTGGCTATTGTGTGACATATTTATGACTACCCTAGGGCTAGGAGGTCTCCTACATCATTTTTGAAGGCTTGATCTTGGGATCTCACTGTCTGAGATGACCTATCAATCTGAGATGCACTGCAACTTTGTATTTCTTTGTATTCATATTGTGACACCTCTTTCTCGACTATAATGCCCTTCCACCACTGTTGCTTATGGGCCTTATTTGCCTTCTTTGTTCTCTAATGTTGATGCACATGGGTGGTTTGAATTAATTCTACCCTTCTACACATTTCATGATGGGGACTATATGTGATTTAGAGAAGGTTTTTTGTGTATTTACTTTGATGATCTTGTCCACTGTCCCATAAGTGTTTTGATTGTCCCCTTAATAAGGGTTTTCTCTTCAACATCTATCTAGTGGTATTCAAGATGATCTTTTGGTTGCACTTAAATCTTTATCATTTTCATGTGTATTTTGTTGTCAGTGCATATTCTTATACAAGGCATTGTTCCTCACCTACACCTTCATATCATGCTCACTATTTGGACAGTGAAGATACTTGAAGAAACTGTTCATACTGTCTTTATGAATGATCTTGTTTGACTCCCTAGAGAGAACTATTACTGACAGTGATAACTTTAAGAAACCCCCTCTCAAAAAATTGTATAAAATCTTAGCGAATATTTAATTTAAAAAAAAAATAATAATTACTTTAATTGGCGAATCTTTCTTTTTTTTAAAGAAAAATATTAATTTTATTGGCAAATTTTTTTATATCAATATTTTTGGTATAAAATATTGGCGAATCTTGTAAAATAATAATAGTATGTATTAATCAATATTGCAAATCCTTTCATCTAAAAAAATAGTTTTTTATATAAAAATAAAGGCCTGAAGGTGGAAATCCTTAATGCATTTAAGGGGTAGAATCTACTTTATTTAATTTCTATCATTAACTTAAAATAATCTAATAGCCCTCTTTGTATTTTGTGAGATACAATGTAATAATGATTTGTAATACTCATAGGGGCCAAAAATTTCTTTTAAACGATTTTCATTGAGGTCATTACAACTTGTAGCTACAATTTACATCATAGAATACAATGAAGGTCATTAGATAATATTTTAAATCAATGGTGGCAACTAAAGATTGTTGATATAACCCTAAAGTAACTAATAATTATGATATATTATTGGCGAATTAATTTAGGTCTCTACAATAAATTATAAAATGTTGGAGAATATGATCCAATCATGTATTGAATATTGTGATGAATCTTTGAGTTAAAAAAACCAAAAATTAAATTCTTTGGCGATTTAAATAACACTAAAATAAAAATTTGTAAAAATGTGGTAATTTAGGTCACCTCAAAAACTGAACTTATTAGCCAAATCTTGATTCCCAAATTTCAAAAAATAGCCAATTGGCGAATATTAGCCACTAAAATTTTCACCAATTACTGATATATCTATGGCTAATCTTTTTACTTACTGTATATGCCTCTTGGCAAATTGCTGACATTGTATCTATGTATGTTGAGGATATTATTTGCACATGCCTTGGCTGTCTCTGAGCTTTGTGATTTGACATTGATTTAATAAAGCTTTGTCACCATGTCATCTTATATATACATGTGCCATTCTCTTATGTGCCTCTATTAAGCTTTATATGTCAAAATAGTGATATTGGTTAGTTTATCATACTTTGTATTGGTCTAATCTTTCTAAACCATGCACTATAATTGTTCATGAATGCTTATAAGAACTATTTTAGTCTATTGTTATGTGGATTGTATTCATCTTTTGACAATAACATTGATCTGTGGCTACTATCAGCTATTACTATCATGTTGTCATAATGGTGTACTTCTCATTCATCCTTGTGTTCACTGGTTCATTGGCTGCTTGGTGAATCTTTGTGCTCTCTATGATGGCAATGATGCTTATCATGACTGTGATTGTCAAACAATGCATTTAGAAATGACTAATCTTCTTTAACCTTTAGATTTCTCATTAACTATAACATGATGTGCTTTTCTCTTCAACCAATTCTCTCTATCCTTGAGCCTTAAAGATGGCTTTATTACTTTCTCTCTCCAGATAGCCCAAGACTACCCTAGAGCTTCATCTTTCTTTTCAATTTACTTGGTGATTAATGGACTGTCTTTATGAGCTACTACTATGTAATATCTTTTATGCCTTATGTCATTTTTTCTCTCATTCTGAGATCTGCTCACTGCTATGTCCCACCATAGTGCACAATCCTTATGCTTTGATGACTACATCTATGATTACATTGGGTTCATTTGTAAGGTGTAAATGAACTACTTCTTGATATGCTGTAATTTTCTTTGCTAAGCAATCTTTATTGTTGTTGAGTGGTCTTAGAAGACACGTCAAACCTGAAACCTTTCAATGAACGTTGTCTTTCATCAAAACTATTTATTTATTTTTTTGTGTCATTAGTACTGTTTTGAGACAAAGACTGTGTCTTGCTTATTTCTTTGCACATGGACTAAGACCCTTCTTTGAAATATGATATGATGTTTGGCTTGAAAAGTTGTAGGGTTATATGATGGACTTGATGCTTATTTGGGACTCTATCTTTGAGGCATGAATCCATGACATTGATCCTTGTTTCTGTTCTTGGGTTGTTTATTCACAAGTGGAGGAACTTAATCATTGTGAATGACTCCTTTTGCTTTGACAGTCTTTACTTTGCATGAAGCTTTGTTCTATCTACCCACTTGCATGGGACTGTATTAATGAGTTTGCTTAAAAAAAAAATTATTTTCAATCTTTATGCACCTTTGGAAGATGCTACTATGGTTTTCCCTCTACGTCTATTTGATGATAAAAACTTCATATCAAAAGTAAAGGTCTCAATACGAGGTTTAACTAAATCTTCTCGGCAAATTTTCAAGGAAACACTAGAATCATGAGCATATTAAAGATGAAAACAAAAGTATTAACCTTATGCAAAACTTATACATCTTTCAACACATTGGATTTCCTTTAAAGAGATGAAATATGGCCAAGCATTTATGACAAGAAGAAAAAGATCTTTGAGCACAAGGCATGTAGAGCTTCTTACTACGGTAGATCTGGTCTTCCTCCTGCAATGGTGTGCATGAATAATGTATGAGCTCTCCAACTGTTGTAATGGTAACATGAAGCTTTAAGAACTTTTATGAAAGGGTCTTGCTGCTACAGGATTTAATTTCTCTTTAGATCATTGCAATGATCTTTAAGTCCTTTTTAATGAGAATACTATTGTTGTCTTGGTTTTTTGACAGTGACTGTGACTATCACTTATTTCATGATCTCCATTTTGGGGTAGAGCTTTTGAAGTTCTCTAACTATATGTTCCATGTTTGGGGAAATCCTAATCATGGCTTTACATTTCTGAGCTCTATCTGCTCATTACCCTCTTGGAAGTTCTCTATGCATAATATCTCTATCTTATATGTTCACTGCTACTTTGAATGCATTATAATTGATTCTTCATAACCCTCTCAAAGACTTATGTTGATGATCTTATTCGATGAGAATTATTTATTATCTATCATCTTATTCAAAAAATTTGTCTTTGTGTACCAACTTGCATAGGTAATAAGCATATGTTGTCCAATCTATACCATGCTCTCTATGTGTTCTATTCTATATGCAAGAAGCTTTGACTTCTATTCTATTCTATATGCAATAAGCTTTGACTACTTTGACTATTCTATTCTTTTGGCATATCCTTGTGCTCATTGTGGTTTGATCTTCTCAAGGCCCACCCTTAAGGTGTTTGATGATCATTTCTAATAGTCAAAACTTCTCTGAGATCACCACTATGAATGGATGGATAAAAATCTGAGTCATTGATGATCCTGCTACAGGTATTTGTGCCATATCCCTATTTTGATAGCTATTACATCTTTGTCTTTATTTGATGATGAGTGTTCATCACTGAAATCTCTTTACTTTTGAAAGAAGAATATTTCCTTGTCCATAGACCTGTCAATGGAAAGGGTTGTCTTAAAAGCTTCCCTACTCTTGTGGTCTTATTTCTTCTACCTGAGATATTATGTTTGATTTCCATTGTTGACCTTGAAGAAGGACTACTCATTAGGTCTTAACAATATACTTTTAAACTTTCTATGATATTGTCTTCCTTTAACCATTATTGGTCACCAAATATAAAGTAACATTTGATTTAAGACCTAGAACTTATCACACTTGGTTCATGGATTGTACTTATTGTTCTATTGCGCCAAAAGTATGATTGTCATACTAGATTTTTTTCTTCTACTATTTTGTGTGTATCATTATCTCTCTTTTCTTGTACTTATGATTGCATTTGACAATACTTTTGAAACCCTTCTCCGCTATCATGCTTGTTGTATCTTACTATTTTGACTGAGATAGTCACTCTTTCGACTGCTACTCACTCTTATACCTGTCAATGTAGCCCTGGTGCTCTCAAAACTCTACATTCTTGAGATTATGAAGGAGGTATTTGATCTTCATTGGCCTTTCTTTTTGCATCTCAAGGGTTTTGAAAAAATACCCTCCATCATGGATTGACCAGTCACTATGTTGTCTTTCATTGTTAGTGGCCACTACTATGATTCCAAGGACTACTCTAGGATAGTCTTTGGATCTTTTTTCTAGAGACCTTTAATGACGGTAAGTTCTACTATGACCTTTTCACTATCTTTGGTATTAGATTTATGATCTTTCCATCTTCGATAAAGGTGTTTCTCTTATTGATTAGTTCTAAGTATTTGTTCTACCATTGGTAATGATTGTTATTGGGTTATCATTAGCTGCTCTATTGACAATACATTTTATGATTGATTGTCTATGGGACTATGACACTTAATTTGCCACTGTTTTTGCAAAATTGTGACTGTGTTCTCTATATTCTACTCATTATCACCTTATATCTCTGTCAATGCTTAAGAGGTCTTTTTCTACTATGATGAGTTCTTACTATGGCTTAATTCTATCACTATCTTGTCTCTAAAGGCCTTTGAGATAGGGAATGTCCATCATGGAATTGGGTCTGGATGTTTTGTACACCAAAGTGCTCCACCTTGCCACTAGATCAAAGCCAAGAAAATGCCCCTTAGAATTTTTCATTGCCTATTCCTTTCTTTTAAATGCTATTGGACCCTTGGAATTTCTATTATCTTTAGTTCTATATATTAACAATTGGATATGTTTTGCATTGGAGATTTTAACACACTATTATTTAGACATAAAATTTATTAAAACTTTTTAAAGTAAATTATTTGGTATTAAAATTAATTGATCTCTTTGTTATTTTTGTAATTATTGCTAAGTTTGTTGCACATGTTTGTAGAGATTAGACATAGAATGAATCCATCATGTATGAACAAAAATAACTTTCAGACTAAATACTTGGTGTTTTTTTGCAGTGATGGATTGATGCAAATTAGAATTCCCAAAAGTGATCAGTAAAATGAGCTGGTACATTCCTTGCTACTATTGGAGTATACAAATATTAGTAATTTCTTTCATGTTTTGTTTATGTGTGGTAGAGGGTGGATAGGGCATTTAGCTGTTATTATATTATGTATTTATATCTTCTAGGGATAGGGTAGTTAGCTGTTATTATATTATGTATTTATATCTTCTACGGATAGGGCATTTAGTAGTTATTGTATTATATATTTGTAACTTATATGATAACTATTGGGGAACTCTTGAAATATGCATTTTAGATGTTATATTATATATTTACATTCATGTTTGCTAATATCCAGAGTTCTTGTTGTAGAGTTGTTGAAACTGTTTGACATATCTTCCTTGATTGTTTCTTTGTCAGAGAAGTGTGGAATTTCTTAGGTCTTTGTATTGATGCCAACATTGAGACCTTTGATGTTATTATGGGATATATCCAAATCTTTAAGAAAAATGCTAATATTTTTTGGTTTGTTCTCTCTACTGAAGTCTTATGGTTAATTTGGAAATTTAGGAATGATAACCTTTTTAATGGCAGGGATAGAAACCTCACTGACTCATATTTCATGACATTGGTGTGCAGGTTATTGTGGCAATGAGGCTAGAAAGAAGGAAATTTGAAATATTTCTACAGGATGGGGTAGTCATGATTTACACTCAGGAAATATCTCATGGGTTCACTTGGGCTAGACATTCCAGTAAGAGATATCCTTTTGAGCTTGCACTGGAAAACTTCATTAGGGTCTTGAATGCTTAGTAGAATAGGAACACCTAGGTACAAGACAAGGTTGTTCAAGTTGTCATACTTGTTATACACCCAATTATGTGGGGTAAGATCCTGATGTGGATTGACGGTCTACAAGGGTGGACAACATGGGTAGAGGCGGTGGGAGACTCCAACTCTCCGGATGGGGAAATCTCTTTTGATTAGTCTTATGTGATTGCTCATAATCTGTTCCTTTTGTAATTATGGTCTGTAGTTGTTGATACTCTCTCCATTTTTGGAAAAATGATGTAATTATGTATATGAAGCTTTCTGAGTTGTTAGTTTGATTCACTGTCAACTGATGGATATCGAGTGACTACTCCTTTTGAATTGTGAACTCATTATACTTAATAGAATATATCCATAGTTAATTTTATGTTTCATGTATTTATGCACTCCTTTAGTTGGATTTGGAAGATAAATATTTGCATTTTTGTATGTTCTAATACCATAAATTGATAATGGTAAATTATAGTTTGTCTAACAAGTTGGTTCTAGAAGCACATAGACGTCGAACTTGATGAAGCAACAATAGCTTTGTTGATAGAAACTTTCATATTATGATTTCTTTCAACCTAACTTGACATCAGTTTTGGTCCAAGCTCATCTTTACACTAATAGCTCTTTCCCTTCTTTAATACAATCTTTTTTTTTGTCTAATTGACAAAACTCATAATGCTTTAACCATCACACAATTGTGAAGGATGAAATATTTCACTTGTGAACCCTTCAATGATAGAACCTCCCATTTGTAAACCTCAAGTATAGAATTTTTCCCTTATGATTCCTTCCATTTGAATCTTTCTTATTGCAACTGTGATATTTTGAAGTTTGTTTCGCTTTGTGCTTCCATTCTGTAAGAAGCATATTCCTATACCCCTTTTATGGGATCTAATGTATTACTATTTTTGCTTTTGGGTTTCATATTCCTTTGGTTTCTTTAAAAATTAGAAAATCATTCTCTGTCATGAATTTTTAGTATTTTATTTGGCTGAGCTAACTCCGAAACTAAATATACTACCAATGGACAAAAATTAGTGAATAATAATGACTAAATATACTACCAATTGACGATAATTAATGACTACAATGACTAAATAAATGATAGCTTAACAACAATCAATGATCAAATTAATCACTAAATATATGACTAAAGTAATGATTAAATATATGACTAAATAAATGATTGCGATGACTAAATAAATAACCATTTAACAACAATCAATTTGACTAAATTAATGACTAAATATGTGACTAAATAAATCACTACCATGACTAAATAAATGACCAGTTAACAACAATCAATGATTAAATTAACGACTAAATTAATGACTAAATTAATGACTAAATCAATGACTAAATCGATGACCAAATCAATGACCAAATTGATGACAAAATTGAACAATCAAAACAACCAATAAATGACTAAAATAGTTTAGTCATAAATTTGGTTGCGCGATTTATGACTGGCAATAAAATATCAATGGTCGCGTGATCAAATTTAGTCATTTATATGCAACTTTTGGTAGTGTTTTTAGTCATATATTGTTATTTTTGTACTAGCATGAGATGATGATGATTATGGTAATCTGAATTGTTGTGGTTGTTGCGGTGCAATTCATGTTGCTTGTGAATATCTCTAGATCATTTTCTATGCATATTGGTGGTCTGCATTGATTATTGTGCACATTATTGAAGATTTTCTTTGTCTGGTGGTGTTCTTCATGTTATGCAACATTCTTGGTGGTTATAGCGTGTTGCAGATGATCACGGGGAAATTGTTGGAGGTGTTGCATGTTTGTAGTATTGATTTGGATCTAGACAATGTATTAGCCAACATCGTATTGGTCCACATGTATTTCTGTAGCATGTGAGATTATTATTTTTGTAATTTATATTAAGGGTTTAGCCAGCCTATATTTCATGGGTTGAGGGTTTGTATAAATAAATGTAATAATAATGTAAGATGTATGTTTGTGAATGTATGTGATCTTTGAGAGTGTTTATGATTGATTTGTATGTGTGAACACGTGATATCATCTTTCAGAAGTGTGAAGGAGAGGAGAGTGTTGGCATTTTTGATGATGTTGTTGTGATTGTCATTGGTGGACACACACTTTCTTTGAGATCACTTTTTTTATGTATGAGTTATGCTCAATCGGTATTTGTTCCAATCGGTATTATGTATTATAGCCTTTAGGCTATCAGTTTTTGTAGAAAGTGTCTACTGATCCCAAGCGGTATGAAAACCTCAAGCGGTTCGAGGATCTTAAGCGGTACGAAGGAACTAAAGCGGCTATTATCATTTTTCCTAGTCTTCATTTTGGCAAACTGGTAATCAGTAAAATATGTGAACCGGTAATAGGTAAATTTATGAACTGGTATTACTCTGTGATGAGTTACCAACCAGTATTATTTTTGTGATGAGTAATCATCCACCAACACTTTGGCGGTGATTTTGTGTCATGTTACCAAATGTGTCCAGATGCACTGAACCTAGGAACTTGCAATGTAATCTTATTGGACCGACATGAAATCAGATTCCTTATAAGGACATCATGTCTAGGGTTTTAGTAGGAGTTAGGGTTTTTGTGTGGTTGATGAAGTTTTTGTATGTGCGATCTTAAAAGAGAAGATCAAGTCTATGTGCAGTAACAAAGTGTGGATTTACTAAAGACTGAAGTAATGCTGAAATGCATTAGCAATGAGCTATCATGGATCTAATCAAGCTGACTGTGCTATTTGCTAAATCATTCAATTGTTGATTACTCACATCTTCAACAAGTCTGTAACTCTTAACTAGGTAGGCCTAGCAAAGCCTTTGTAAATCCTCTAACAAGGTGGTTCACAATTGTGGATCTGAAATCCTCTCACAAGGTAGTCTTTAATCGGACTTATCTCCTAATAGAGATTGAGATTCCTAAAAGGATCTATTCTGGTAAAGAACATTGTATGACCTTAACTAGTCTAGTTACTATTCTGCAGATAGTTACTTGTGAGTTTTATTTCACCGTGGTTTTTCCCATTTGGGTTTCCACGTCAAAATCTCTTGTGTTATGGTAATTTTTCTTATGTGGGTGAATGTCTTATTTGTTGTTTGGTTTGCATTTGTGTTAACCAATTTGTTAGGAAAACTGTTATACCGGTTTACTGCTAAACTGTTTAAGTGTTTAAGTTCAGTATTTTTTGGTATACTAATTCAAACCCCCCCCTCTTAGTATTCATCAATTGGTATCAGAGCCAACCTTTCTATAAGTTTAACCACTTGGAAAGAGATATGGGGGAATACACTATGAGGGAGCTTACTCATCGGCTCACTCAGACTGAGAAAGCCTTTGATGAACTCAAAGTCAAATATAAGGTCTCTCTGGAAAAAAGAAGAGAGCATGCTGAAAAACTGATGGAACTAACTGAAAATAGTTCCTCTGTTGAAGCAGACATGGAAGCCCTAGTTGAAGAAGTTGAAAAACTGAATGAGTCTAATGCAAACCTAAGAAGGGAACTTGAAGGACTGACTATCAGGATGTGTCAAGAGCTTGAGAACCGGAGAAAATCTGAAGATTTGGTAAAAGACAAAGATCATGAGATCTCCAAGCTGAAGCAAGAAATCAATGCACTCACCACTCATCTCCAAGAGAGCAAAGTGGAAAAGGAGGAAATGTAAGGTGAACTAAACATGGGTATTTCTAAGAATGCAACCTTGAAGGAGTCCAATGCTGCTATTTCCAAAGAACTCACTGAGTCAAAGGAAATACTTGCCAAATTCAATAAGAGCATTGTTAAGCTAGAACAAAAGCTTGAATCAGCAAAACTGATGAAGAATACCACTGGACTTGGTTTTTCTAGTTATGAGGAAGGTGAGACCTCTGGAAAAAAATATGTAGCATCAAAGAAGCAACCGACATCAAAGGATAAAGGTAAGAAAAAGTTCAAACCTATTTGCTTTAATTGTCTCAAGGAAGGACATACTGCTAATGTATGTAGAAATAAGGCTTACAATAACTTTCCTTACTTTCTAAACAATAAGCCTAGATCCAATAGATTCAATGGAAATTGTTATGCATGCAACAAGCTTGGGCATAGAGCATTTGAATGCAGGTCTGTCATGCACAACATCGGAAGGTATCCTCAAAGGAGTCAAGGAGTTTTTCTTGAACCCTCTGGGAACCGGAATCCAAACTGGTTTAATACCTATAATCATCAGTCAGGTAGCGGTGGCTATCAAGCGTTAACCGGATGGAGAGCAACCTGTTTGATCTGTCATGGAAATTGTCACATAGCTGCAACATGTAGAAGGAAGAATGGAAACATGAATAATGGACCTTGGAGATCACCTGGAATGGTTTGCTATCACTGTAACAAACTAGGACACCCTTCCAGAACCTGCAAAATGAGAAAGAGCATATTAGATGATATACCGGTCACTCTGGAAGGAAAGATTGATGTTGAAACTATTAAAATAGATATGAAGACAACATGGAAGAAGAAGCCAGAAGAAGTGTCTCTAGAAGAACCAGTTTCTGTACCTGGTGTGGAAATCTCTGAACCGACAAACTAAGCTACAGGAAAGCTTAGGGGGAAACAAATCAGTAAAATATTTTGAACCTCCGGTTTACACCGGTAAAAGACCTTAACCGGTATGTGATACTTGTCAATTGGTAGAAGAACAAAAATAGTAAAAGGCAAATTAGGGTTTATACCCTAATGGTGGAGCATTTATTATGGTAGGTGAAGAATTCGTTTAAAAGGGTTTTTCAAGTCATTTACACTTATCAATTTGCGAGCGAAGAAGTTTTCAAGTGTGGAGCGACAAAAGGCGATTTGTCTTGCGATTCGGAAAGATTTCAAAACTTTGAAGAAGAATCAGAAGATAACATCAATTGGTCGATTGTAGAACTCAAAGCGGTAATCCAGCAACCCAAGTAGTGTGTGGCGAAGAAGAATTTGCAAGCCCTAAATCTTGACGTGCGAAGGTATTTTTTGAATTTCTCTGTTTATCATGGCTTCTGCATCGCACTCTAGTTCTAGTGCACCCGTTGATTCAATTGATTTCATCCAACGGAAGGCAAAATATAATGCCCTATCCCAAATACCTGCTAGTGTTATAGTTGAGGAAGGGATTTCAGATTATATTGACTGTAAAATTGAAGACCTAGGATATCTAGTGATCCATTCCCAGTTAAGCCTATTCTGCGGGAAGGACAAGAAGATCAAACCAGAATACAACATCTTGGAAAAGAAGAAGCTTCACAATGCGGTCTATTTTCTTAGAGAGTTTACAAATGATCACATCCACATCATTCTAAGAAGAGTGCACGGTGACAAAATGTATTTGGAGGGGACACATGACATCACACCGGAAGAGATTCATGTCATCACCAGTTTCTATAATATTGGAGATGTGCCTACCCTAAGGAAAGTCATTAAGATGGAAATGACCAAGCTCACCAGTTCTGTGAGTGACCAACAAGGAATGACTGTCAATACCATCAAGGATGATCTGGTCAAATATGCCTGCATGGTGATAGGTTATCAGACATTCCATGCTAGTAGAATTAACTCTGTCTCTACTGTAGTGGTGAATGCTGCCTATAGGATGATCATGGAAGATGCCTCGTTTGATTTATGCACCTGTATGAAAAGGCAACTTCTAGTGAATCTGAAGTCAATCAAACAGGACAATGCCTTGAAGTTTAAATTTGGACAACTATTGGTTGGATTGTTCTTCTACTTCCAAGGCTACTTCCTAGGAGTTGATGATATTCAGTGGTCTGCTAACCAACTGGTTACCAAGCAAATCAGAGAAAGTCTTCAAGTAGTTGGAACCGGTTACCCTGAAGTCTTGAACAAATACTTTGATGAGTTCAGACGTAAGATGAGCCAAAGGGTGAGAATATCTGGTGATATTGTCAAGAAGTATGAAGAGGACATCTGCTTCACCATCAGAGTAGATGAGTGTATAATGGAGGCGGTTGAACCTAGAAAATAAAAGGTGGAACCTATGGGATATGAGGTAATGTATGATATGCTAAATGGGTGTGCTTCTACCCTACTTGCCTCACCGCTTGATCCTAAGAAGAAGAGAACCGACACCTATCTAGAAAGGGTTACACTGGTTGAAGAACCTTCAGTAAAGAAGGGAAAGGCAGTGTCATCTGTATCAGCACCGATTACTCCAGCAAGTCCTAAACTGACCAAGCAGTCACCGGCAAATAAGAATCCAGAAGTTGCACCCACCAAGGTATTTGAGAGGAAATGAAAGACAAAAGGCAACACACTGGACTCAGAGGACACATAATCTGAAGAACAGCCTAAGAAGACTAGGCAAACAAGGAAGAAGACAAAGACAACCAATAATGAACTGGCATCATCAGCACTAGTAAATATTGATATCTCCTCTTAAAAACCTTTGACACATTGTCAAAAAACTATTAAGAACATTAGGAGAAAAGTGTTGAGTGATTTGGCAGATTATTTTGATGATTTCAATGATAATGAGAAGGAAGAAGTAGAACAGGAAGTCATTCAATATTTATGTATTAATGACCAGTTGCCATCAAAAATTAAATCTGTGACACTGGATTCTTTATATAATTCTTTAGACAACAAATGGCCCATTGCCATAGAAAACGAATAGGAGATAAGAGAGGAAATATTTGCTCAATATTTTCCTGATGTGTGTAATACTAAACTTTATGAAGTTATGGAAAAATATAAAGGCCTCTTCTTTATGCAAAGAAGGAGACTCTTGTTGCTAGAAGGGAAAGTCCCTGAGGTGGTAAAAGATACCCACTCTCATGCCCAAGCCGCTCTGAGATTGCACCAAGTGTCCGAAGCCAACAAAAAGGTTGAACAAGAACTGGAAATTGCAAAACTGGATGACGTGTATAACAGTGAAGGAGAATAGGTCACTGAGCAAATGGACCCTATTGATGTTGATGCCTTGGATAGTGAAGATGTTACTCCAGATACACCAAAAAAAATAACACAATAGGAGAAACTAGATAAGGAAAAGGCTGACAAGGAGCAAAAAGAGAAAAAGAAAAAGAATCAAGAGGAAGAAAAGAGGAAGCAGGTGGAGGAAGAGAAGAGGAAATAGGCAAAAGAAGAGAAGAAGCAATAGGAAGAAGAGAAGAGAAAAGAAGAAGAGAAGAGAAAAGAGAAGGAAGAAGAAAAGAAATAGGAAGAGGAGAAGAAGAAGAAGGAAGAAGAAAGGAAATAGGAAGAGGAGAAGAAGAAGAAGGAAGAACAAAAGAAACAGGAAGAGGAGGAGAAGAAGAAGGAAGAAGAGAAAAGAAAGAAAGAAGCTGAGGAGCAGAAGAAGGTAGAAGAAGATAAGCAAAAAGCCAAGGAAAAGGAAGAAGCGGTAAAGAGTATACATGTAGACACCCCAAAGGCAACTGGTGGTCAAGCCAAACCAGCTGACATCACCAATCCAATTGACCTCCAATCCGCAAATGAAACAAAGCTACTGCAAAGCATTAAGCTTGCTCAAGAGTGACTGGAATCGCTAAGGAGGAAGAAGGAGCAAGATGTCATTCAAACTGCGGTAGAAACTCTTACTAGCTTGATTCTCGGTACCAATCTCCCAAGTACTGATTCTCTAGCTCAACTAAAACTCCTATGCACAGTTGTAGAGGACCAGGTGCAATGCCTGAAAGACGTCGTTGAAGCTAATGCTCAAAAGAAGCATCAAAAGGCTCTGAACACTACCATGGTGAAGAAGTTGAATGAGCTCTGGTCCAAACTTCAGAAGGCACAAAAGGACATAAGAGATGCTCTAGATGAGGGGAATCTGCTGCTCAGTAAGATATGTCAACCTCATCGATTCTGTGATGATGTGCTTGCTTAGAAAGACAAAATGCAAACTGATTTGCAGACATACATAAGCACCTTCAAGATGCCTTATGATTCCTTCACTGCATATGGCCAAACTGTTCACCGGTTTTAACTCCAGACTGCAAGAATAGAGTTATAGATCAGCAACCAGACATGAGATTTGCAGGAACTTCAACTAGTTCTACTACCAAGATTGCAAATACTTCAAAAATGCTATCAATCTGGATGCCTTAACAGTCACTCAAGAGATGAGTACCTTGGACGCCATGGAAGAACAGGTATCCTAGATGCAAATAGAAAGTGAGGTTGCTACCTCATTGCTTGAGTCATGGTCCTTATCCATGAAGACATTTATGCAGGACTTTAAATCAGTTTTTGACAAGTTTCACTCTTTATTGTCATAAACACTTATTATTGTTGATAATATGAATAGGGGTTATTCAGCTGTACTTTGTCATTGTTGGAAAAGGGGGAGTAGTATTATGTATTTAAAATTTTGATGCATGTTATATATACTTTCATGTTTATCTCTGTAAGAGAGTAGTATACATTGTATTTTCTGCATAAGGGGTAGTGTATATGCTTAGGGGGAGTAATTTTGATTATGGCATTTTTTTTTGTAAAACACTTAGATGTCAAAATTTTTCCTAAGTGTTGCCATCAATGCCAAAGGGGGAGATTGTTGGAATTTTTGATGATGTTGTTTTGATTGTCATTGATGGACACACACTTGCTTTGAGATCACTTTTTGTATGTATGAGTTATGCTCAACCGGTATTTGTTCCAAACCAATATTATGTATTATAGCCTTTAGACTATCGGTTTTTGCAGAAAGTGTCTACCGATCCCAAGCGGTATGAAGACCTCAAGTGGTTTGAGGATCTTAAGTGGTATGAAGGAATTGAAGCAGCAGTTATCATTTTTCCTAGTCTTCATTTTGGCAAACCGGTAATCGGTAAAATATGTGAACAGGTAATGGGTAAATTTATGAACCGGTATTACTCTGTGATGAGTTACCAACCGGTATTATTTTTGTGATGAGTTATCATCCACCAACACTTTGGCGGTGATTCTATGTCGTGTTACCAAATGTGTCTAGATGCACTGAACCTAGGAACTTGCAATGTAATCCTATTGGACCAACATGAAATCAGATTCCTTATAAGGACATCATGTCTAGGGTTTTAGTAGTAGTTAGGGTTTTTGTGTGGTTGAAGTTTCTGTATGTGTGATCTTAAAAGAGAAGATCAAGTCTGTGTGGAGTAACAGAGTGTGGATTTACTGAAGACTAAAGTAATGCTAAAATGCATTAGCAATGAGCTATCATGGATCTAATCAAGCTGACTGTGCTATTTGCTAGATCATTTACTCACATCTTCGACGAGTCTGTAACTCTTAACTGGGTAGGCCTGGCAAAGCCTTTGTAAATCCTCTTACAAGGTAGTTCAAAATTGTGGATCTGAAATCCTCTCACAAGGTAGTCTTTAATCGGACTTATCTCCTAACAGAGATTGAGATTCCTAATAGGATCTATTCTAGTAAAGAACATTGTATGACCTTAACCGGTCTGGTTACTATTTTGTAGATAGTTACTTGTGAGTTTCATCTCACCGTGGTTTTTCCCATTTGGGTTTCCACATCAAATCTCTTGTGTTATGGTGATTGTGCTTCTGTGGGTGAATTCCTTATTTGTTGTTTGGTTTGCATTTGTGTTAACTAGTTTGTTAGTAAAACTGTTATACCGGTTTACTTCTAAACTATTTAAGTGTTTAAGTTCATTATTTTCTGGTATATTAATTCACTCCCCCCTCTTAGTATTCATCAGAGAGAAGTGTTGTAGAGAAGATTGTGTGCTTAACCAAAACTGTACTCAAGCATATGGAGATGCTATCTTCACAGTTCATGTAATTTGGATTGTAGTTCGAATGTTTTTGTAAGTCAATGAAACGTCTTGTAAGGTAATGAGCCTTCCCTAAAGGTTTATGGGTTTCTTATTTTGAGAAATGAGCTCTAGGTAGTGTGCCTAAATGCATGTGCATTCCCATTGTAATATTCACATTTACTCGTAACAGGGTATTATCTCATTGTGGGTAGGTTCCAACCATGGTTTTTCCCTTAATCGGGTTTACCATGTTAAAAATATTGGTGTTATGTATATTATTGATGTGGTGTTGTTTCATGCTTTAACTTTTAATTATCAGATCTAATTTGTGGTTTAAGTTGCAATGAGATTTTATGCAAACTGATTCACCCCCCTCTTAGTTTGGTGCATTGTCATTAACATGAATAGCATCACACAACTTGCTAGACTGTTCAACCCTCCTTGTGTGACATTTTAAAGATGAGAGGAACTATAATAGCACAACTTGATAGATTATTTTGACTCTCATTCTCTACATGAATCACACAACATAACACAATCTATTGTTGCGTGAGTATTCATGTTCTCATGCATCACCTAGCATAACACAACTTGCTAGCCTATGGGTTCCACAATATCTCTTGCTTTTCTTCTCATGGATCACCTACCATCACATAGCTTGCTAGCTCATGGAATCCATGTTCTATCCTTTCTCTTCCCTATTGGCTCATAGATTTGCTACTTGTTGGATCATGCTTCATCACTTGATGCTCTTTCTTTTTTCATCTAACTACTTGTGTTCTTGTAATAGCATTTTGAGAATGAGACTAGTGGTTTAAGACATTTTGATTATCGAGGTCTCTTCAACTAGTTGACTTGGAGCCTTTTGTTTTTAGTACTAATCCCTTGGGTTGTGTGTCTTTTGTCTTCATTGTCCCTTTGTTTAGATTTTTTGTCTTTTTCTTTTTTTGTGTGTCCTTGTATGTAATTGTGTGTTAAGATCTTAATATTGGGGGCTTGGTTCCTTGACATTAGTGATGTCTTATCTCTTTGTGATCTCACTCCTAGTTGTTCTCTCTCTCTACCTCTTTCTCTACTAAAATATTCTCTCTCTCTCTCAACCCCTCTTTGTATCTCTCTCCCTCTCTCTCTCTCTCTCTCTCTCTCTCTCTCTCTCTCTCTCTCTCTCTCTCTCTCTCTCTCTCTCTCTCTCTCTCTCTCTCTCTCTCGGTCCCTTTATCTCTCAACCCCCCCTCTCTCTCTATTTCTCATCTTTCCACTAAATCATGAGTATTTTCATAGGCTCATAGTCCTATTAAAGTGGGAGCTAAATTTAGCATCATAAATTATAACTGGTACAATTTACACCTCATATTTGTGCTCCTACCTTAGCGTGTCTTATCTCCATTCCTTCTAGGCCCATTTTGGCCCCATTTCCCTCTGAGTCTAATGTCACTCATTTACATGGATGAGTGGACTCCATCCCATGGCAGTGTCTCACTTATTTATTGGTTGCTTGTCTTGTTTCTAGAGGACAAGAGCATTGTGGTGCCCCTATATGGACCAGGGTGCCATGGCACCCTAGTCCCCCTTAATCAGGATGAATTTTAAATATGGGTTGACTTTCCCCCTCCCCAATGGATTTTGGTCCCCGTGCCTCAATGTGATTATTGGAGGTCAGCCTAATCCATAATTTACCTAGGTAACCTTATATAAAGATGTCCTATCAATCCATTTAATATCTAAGAATCCATCTAATATCCATCCATAACATTCACACATTCATCATCAAGCATGTTTTAGGCATTCAAGACAAAATGTCATCCTTCAAGAATTATGGAGAAAAGTTACAACAATTTTTATCCAAGCATGTGTGTTTGATTAGGTCTTTCATGTTCATGTGTTTTTCATAATACTACATTCAACATGTTTTATCATATCTAAAGAATTGCATCATCAATCTTCTCATCAACTATTGCAAATCTAAGGCATATCTCCTAGCATTGTCATGCCCAAACTTTTGGGCAAAAATGGAACAACAATTTTTGTTTTTTGAACATCAAAATCTCATAGAATAATCTACATTTATAATGAAGTCAATTAAGTTTTGTCTTAACTAAGATGTAGATAATATTGTTTACTAGGATTGGAATAATTAATTCAATCAATAGGGCGACAATAGTTAGTGAAGACTAATTTATTTCCTAAGAGGATCATCGCAATTTAATTAATTAAATCAACCTAATTAATTTGCCACTAATTAAGGTCGAGGGATATTTAAATATCTAAATTTCATTTAAAACATTCCAGACCAAAAATAATGATAATATCTAAATTTCATTTAAAACATTCCAGACCAAAAATAATGATAATGCTATCTTAAATTTAAAATTAATTAATTGGGCGCATGCAAATTCATTATTTAAATTTAACCAATAAGGTTACAAATTCAATAATGTTATTTGTCAAATAAATGTAATTTGTACTATAGTCAATATTAATCTCCCCTAAACCTTCAAATTTCGACTATTAAATAATTTGGCCAACATTGGCCTCATAGGCTAAAAATTCGTATAAAATGATTAATAATTTTCATTTATAAATTTAACTCAATGCCCATACTTAATTAAATATATAAAAGTAACTATGCAGTAACCTTAGTTAATTAAATTAAATCAATTATGCGATTAATGTAACCATCTAACATTAATCTCCATTTTTAAATCATATAAAAAGAAAAACTATATTAAAATTAATTTTCTCCCAAATCAAATAAGGAGTTTAATTTTTTATTTTTTAATAAGTGGAAAATCCACTAAACTTATATATTATATAATAAAGTGTTTACATCGGGTTCAAAAAAAGGGCATACCGGCAGGAAAGAACCCGCAAGAAAACCTCCGGTTGTAGCCTTCAAAAAGATAAAAATAGGCACTACCCTTACATCATATGTTCTATCCAGTCAGACCCCCCAACCCCCTATCTCTACAATTTTTACAAGGGTCCCATAGGACAATTCCAAAAAACCAGACTATCACCAAATGAAGGGCATATCAAAATTGCCATGAAGGACTATCGGGAAGATAAGTGAGATAAAATTCCCTACCAAAGCCGTAGATAATCAACTGAGCATAATAGAAGCCGAAGAACCTTCAAGCCTGCAACAACAAAAACCATTCCACGAACTACAAAAATAAAATAGTTAGATATCCAAAAACCAGGAACTAGAGATCTCCTCCAGAGGTTCATGTGGTGAGGCCGGAGGCAGAATAACCCTTAGAGGAAAAGCCAAACAAGTAGGAGCAGAGCACAAAGAGCCTAGAGTGATTAACGAATGTAATACCTAAAAGACAACCCAAGCTCTATCCACATACTGATTAGGAGCCAAATACAACAAAAAATCCATGGAGGCCCGAGTGTCTTCCATGGAATCACATATCAAACCCATTCATAATTCATGTAGTAATTGGCCAGACCAGCATTAGCCATAAGCTCGTGACGAGGAAGAAAACCACCATAGTAAAAAGGCCCCATATCAAAACGATAACCAACCAATGCAGGAGAAACCAATGCCCAATTGCATACTGAAAGAAAAATAAATGTGGAAACCAAGAGGTGGATCAGGTCCACATCAAGTAAAACATCAAAGAAAATAGTAACAAAGTGAGAGAGAAGCTCAACATAAGAAACTTGAGGGAAAACTTGCAACCATTGACACCCCAAAAGCCTATGGAATTCAAAATCCACCGCAAGAGTAAACAAGTTAAAAACCTTACCAAGCTTGACAGAATTGTCCTCATTTTCTTCCCCCAATATTTGGGCTTCTAAAACCACTCTGTAGACACCAATGGACAGAGAAGAAGACATTTGCAAGAGGAAGGGCTCTGAAAAAGCCACGAAAAGCATAACATAAAAACTGCTTTGACAATAGCATGAGATAACATAAATGAAAAAACCGCCCTTAACTTTCTATAATGACAATGCAAAATATCCATTGCAAGCTTACTTGATTAGAACAATTCACACGAATTAACAACCCTTACACTAAAACCCATAAATGCATCTCCAGCAAGCGAGGATGCCACCCTCAACAATGATTATCCCATAAGCCAATTCTGTCAAGGCCAAAACACACACAAGGCAGCCAGCGATATAGTACTTACATCAAGTAATAAATACCCAGGATTTTACTAAATGTTAAAAAGTTACAAGCATGCCAAATCCTATAAAGGACTGAAAATAAAGATTGCACAAATCACACATGCCACCACCCTATAAATGTCTTTATCAATGCTAAATACTCAAAGACAAAATACGGTATCAACATCAGATATCAGCCTATACAATGCATCCTACTGCTTTGTACATAACCTTGAGGAATAACCCTCTCCTCGACCCTCAATAGAAATTCAACTATACCTTTAGATTAACATGCATACAACAAAAACTGCAAATTACCAGCTAACCATACCTCATGGGACATACACCCCATCATCTAGCCCAGAAAGAAAATTTTAAGAACACACCATATGTAAACAATAGCATAATCCACCTATCTACACATGTGGTGCAAATAGAATCTGAACCAAGAAGAAGATAATGTGTACCTCAAGAAGTAATAGAGATAGATAAATTGAAATGAATTGCCATAAACCCATAGTTAGAACAAGAAGTCTATAGCCCATACCTCAACAGATTATAAATTAGCCTTTAGGATGAGATGCAAACTGTAGTTTACTTGCCCACACCTCATGAGATACACACATCAACATCTAACCCAAATGCAGAATTGTAAGAATACACCATATGTGAACAGAAACATAAAACTTCCTATCTACACATATGGTACAAATACAATCTGATCAGAGAAGAGGATAATATGTATACCTCAAGAGATAATGGACAAATAGCTCAAGACAATTACCTTAAACCTTGGGGTTAGATCAAATACCCGAGAAGAATGTCTTGAGGAATTTCACACACCTCCACAATCTTACAATGAGCACCAGTGTCAATTGCCATATTAGCCAAAAAATCTGCCAGCTTATTCAATTTTCTAAAATAATGAGATAATGAAAAAGTATCAAAGAAGGACAATTTATCCAAAATATTATCTATAATGTACTTCAAGTGCCAGCAATTACTCTTATTGTTCAAAACACTTTGAATGATGACCATCGAATCCCCCTGAATCAATAGATTTTTAATCCCTAAAGAAATAGCCAAATCAATCCCAAGGGACAAAGCTTGACATTCAGCAAAATTTTTTGACTGAGAACCAAGGGCATGACATTGAGCAACTATTAGGACTGCATTGTGGTAAAAAATGGCCATATCGGCCCCAGCCAAACCCGGGTTACCCCTAGAAGCCCCATCAAAATGAAGCTTGAAATGACCCAGAGGAGGAGGATCCCATCTAGCAGCAAGTCTCTTATTACTAATAGCCAGACCTCTTGCAACAGACCCATGAGAAGGGATGGCAGAAAGAGATTTCCATGTCCTTGTAATTCTGTCATCCCAATGAGAGAATGATGTCAGATTTTCCAAATTCTTATGAATATATGACAAAGCCACCTCTGAGATAGAAGCCTCTATCTTGACTAAAATGTTAGAAAGCGAAGTAGACAAATTTCTAAAAATCCTATTGTTTCTTTCTAACCATATGTTCCAAATGATAATCGATGGAGAGATGAGCCAAAGACAGGCATAAAAGGATGAGGAGAACAAGATAGGCCAGGCTCTAAAGTGGGAGAGAAGGTCATTGCCAATAACAAAGGACAGACCTAGTTTCTCAAATAGCCATTGCCAACATCCAAAGGCAAAATCACAATGAAGGAACATGTGAGAGGACAATTCCAAATTCTTATTGCACAAAACAGAAGGGAAAACAATAGACAAACCCATCCTATCCAATCTCATCCTAGTAAGAACCCTATCTTGTACAACAAGCCAAGCAAATGCTCCAGCCTTCGGGAGGCAAGCTAGATGCCAAAATAATTTATAAGGCCAAGAAGAAAAGTCCTTAGTCGGCATAAGGGAATTATATCCATCTTTCACTGAGTACTTTCTATATGTGCTCTTAGTCCAAATAAGCTCATCTTCCCTCTTAGACAAGATGATAATTCTATCTTTGAGGATAGTACAAAAATAAGCTTTTAGGCTGGGAATAACATTCAGACAATCAACTAATTTCCATTTAGCCATCTTCACTTGTCCATTATGTACAACATCAAAATAATTAGACAAAAAAAACCCCCATCTGTCCAGAAGGATTGATTTTAATGGGGTCCAATCCCTAATGGAATCCAAAGGATAGTAGCTATTCCAAGCATCATCCCAAAAATCTAACTTTACTACCATTATGCACAACCCAAGAAAGATGCGGCAATAAGACACTTCTACATTTCACCAAAAAATTCCAAATAGCCAACCTCAGGGACAAATTCGAGGCACAAAAAATAGACTCTCTAACTCCATTATGAAGATACTTGGCAGACATGTTCTTAGCCCAAAGGGAATTTGGTTTATCATACAATTTCCACACTAGCTTAGCCCCCAGAGCCAGATTTTGATCCTCCAAACTTCAGATTCTAGACCCCCCAAGCTCTTTAGGAAGAAAAACCTTATCCCAGGCTAACAAGGGGATCCTATATTTCCCATCCTTATTATTATTCCAAAGAAAAGATCTTAGAGTATCCTTTAAACTGACAAAGACAGCCTTGGGAGCTTTTAGAATTGACATTAAATAGATTGGTACCACATTCAACACAGACTTAATTAGAACAATTTTGCCAGCCATGGTGAGCCGTTTATGGTTCCATGACAAGATTTTCTTTGAAACCCCTGAAATTACTTTGTCCCAAAAACCCACCTTATCCTTTTTAACACAAAAGGGGATCCCAAGGTAGCTGCAAGGGAAATCCCCAAGTTGGAAACCCCAAAACTTCTGAAGCTTATCTTGAATCAAAGAGTGAGTGTTTAGGAAGAATATCTTAGATTTGTCCTTGTTGACCTTTTGACCCAAAAATGAAACATAATTCCTAAACACTTGATCTATGACTCTAGCATCCTTCAAAGATGCACTACCAAACAAAAGGGTGTCATCAGCAAAAAGGGAATGGGAAATCCTCTGATTAAAGTTTTGAATTTTGATACCCTTCCATAAACCATTCACTCGAATTGACCTGATTGCCCAACTCAAAGCTTTAGCTAATAATATAAACAAGAAAGGGGACAATGGATCCCCTTGCCTTAGACCCCTAGAAGAGTGGAAGAAACCACAAGGGGACCCATTAACAAGGATCGATAATCTAGCCAAGGAGATACAAGACATGATCCATTTTATACAAACCAAAGAGAAACCCAACCTTGACAAAACAACTTTTAATGCATTCCATTCAACCCTGTCATAAGCCTTCATCATATCTAGCTTAAGGATCATGGCAGGATATTTTTGAACCAAAATCAAATGTAAAACCTCGTGGGAAACTATAGCCCCCTCAAAAGTTTCCCTTTGTGGAACAAAACCTCATTGCTCAAGGGAGATTAATTTTGGTAAAAGTTTGGCCAATCTCATAGAAATCACTTTGGCAAAGATCTTGTAGAGGGTGTTACATAAAGCTATAGGACAAAAATCTACAAAAGTTTTGGGGTCCTCCTTCTTAGGTAAAATAACTATCAAGGTAGTATTCATTTCTGTAAGGATTGACCTATTTTGCCTAGCTTCCTCAAGAGCCAAAAGAACATCCAGACCCACAAAATCCCAACATTTCTGAAAGAATAAAAGAGTGAATCCATCAAGTCTGGGTGCCTTATCTGGATTCATAGCAAAAACAGCCCCCTTAACCTCCTCTAATGAAAAAGGAGACATTAACATTCTATTATCACCGGGAGAAACTAGAGAGGGAATGTGAGAAGAGATATTGTTAGAGACATTGATATTCTTAGATGAAAGAAGATTCTTAAAAAACTTTACCGCTTCCCTAGAAATGTCCCCTGCCTCAAAGAGAATATTCCCATGACAATCCTGAATACAAGAAATCCTACTCCTGACCCTTTTCATTTTAGTAGTAGCATGAAATTTTATTTTATTTTTATCCCCATCAACTAACCAAAGCTCCCAACATTTTGTCTCCAATATACCTCCTCTGTTGCCAAAATTTCTTCTAACTCACTCTTGAGAGACTTAATTTCATCAAACACCCTAGAACCCATACCATGAAGCATCACATACCTATTCAAAACATCAATCATATCCAAGATCCTTTGCTTTTCTTCAAAGATATTCTTGAAATGCAGAGAATTCCACTCCCTGATATTTTTTTTTAAAATCTGATCTTCTTGACAATCTGAAACATTCTAGATCCTCTAATGAATGGAGCCTCTCCCCACCATTGTCGCAAGAGGGAAAGGAAAGAAGGATCCCTAAACCACATGGGTTCAAACTTAAAAGGCAATTTGTGGGAAGGTATATCTCTTACAATAGAAAGGGAAACCGGGAAATGGTCAGACCCAGTCAGGGGAAGGATAGAAGAAAAAACTCAATATCTGAATCGAACCAATTGGAGGAAAGTAAAAATCTATCCAATCTTTCCGCAATTTGAGAAAAATTCTTCCTCATGTTTGTCCATGTGAAAAGAACATTATTTGGCTTACAATCAAAAAGAGACATATTAGAAGTGAAAGCATTAAAGTCATCCATAGACTTCTTATTAGGACAAATACCCCTTGATTTTTCGCCTAAATTAAGAATTGCATTAAAATCCCCCCCCAAAATAATAAAGGAATGATTCCTAAGGGGGGATGAGACCCTAATGAGTTCTTGCCAAAGGTTTTATTTAGCCGAGACACCTGAGGGGGCATAAATATTAAACACCCATACTTTAAACCTAGAATATTTGTATGACACTAATGATAACATCCAATTAGGAGCAGAAGCGACCAATTCAACATCAACCATGAAATCATTCCATAACAATGCCAAGCCTCCCGAAGCCCTAGAGGTTGGGAAAGAAAGAAACTTCCACCTCTTCCAAGAAGAAAATACAAACTCAGAATTCTCCAAAGAGAGCTTAGTCTCTTGGAGCATGCCTATATCCCACTTAACCAAGTCTAATTGAGACTTGATCAAGCGTCTCTTGTTAGGGGCATTTAAGCCCCTAACATTCCATGAGATGATCCTCATTGCCCTCGAGGGGAATCCTTTTCAAATTTTAGAAAATAATTTCCCCCTCTCCTTATTTTAGTTAATATTTTAATCTCAAACCCTAATTAGGGTTGAGTAATGTCTTCTTCTATATTTTATTAAAAACAACAACTTAACAATCCCTTTTTTCTTTTATTTGCTAACCCTAACCTGAATGTGGGCTAGGGTTGCATTTCTAATTTTCTTTATTATTTAAATGCTAACCCTAACCCGAAATTGGGTTAGGGTTGCATTTTTAACAACTAGAATTCTTTTCTTTTTTTTCTTTATTGCTTTTACCCTAACCCGAAATGGGGTTAGGGTTTATTATTTTTTATTTTTTTTGTGTGTGTGTTTTGTGTGTGATGCAGGGTTTGGTGGAGGTGGGGGCCATGGAGGCGGTGTTTATTTTTTGTTGCAGGGCTGAGCATGAAGGGGGGAACCGCGGTGGTTCTAACACCACGTTTGGGCGGGGGGGGGGGTAGTAAAGGCTCCCCACAGGGACGGCCGCAACCGTGCCTGTGGGTCACGGCCCACAGCGTGACTGTGTCACCATTGTGGGGCACGGCCCACAGCGTGACTGTGTCACCATTGTGGGACACAACCCACAAGGGATGGCCGAAGCCACCCCTTCTATGGGTTGCGGCCCACAGTGTGGCCACGACCGCCACTGCAGGTCGTTGCCCACAACGTGGGCCGAAGGTACAAGGTAAATTTTTTATTTTTATTTTTTTAAATATTTTTTTTTCTTTTTAATTTTAACGATTAAAATATATATATACATATATATATACATATATATATATATACATATATAAATATACATATATATATATATATATGTATGTATGTATATATATAAGTATATTTATATTTATTTAAAGCTAAGGATATTAGGTTAGTTTTCTCCCTTTTCTTTTTTTTTATTAAAAACATTAACATGCAGGAATATCATAAAGATACAGACAACATTTAAATGGATGCAACATTAAAATAGATATATATATATATTTTTGAATGATTTATTTCAACATGAATATATTAACTTATATCCTCATTTTATTTCTAATATCAGCTATTTAAACTAACCACTCTCTTTTCAAAATAAACTTAGCATAGTGAAGATATTTTATTCTCATTGTCTAGGACTAAATTTGTATATATTTTTTTTAACAACAATAAATATTATGACAGTAAATAATAGCAGCAAGCTAAAACTTTAATTAGTTTATTTTCTTCAACAGAAGTAGAAATGCATATATCTATTAAACATATACTAGATTTTCTTTTAAACAAGCCAATATGGGCTATCTAGCCTCTTTCTTATATTTTTCCTAAGAACATTAAGGCATATTGGGATAAATGCATTTCTATTTTACTTTCTATGTCATATAGTCATCTATAGGAAGAGATTAAATTTATCTACTTTAGCTTTCTATTTTTTTTTTTTGAAATAGAAAAATGACAGCAATAAACACAACTACAACAACATTTAAATATTCCAGAAAAACACTTAAAACATTCTCATTTCTCTTTCTGCATTTTTTTTTTCTTTATATAATTACAGAGATAAATAGATGATAGATTTCAATATAAGACAAATTTAAATAAAATTCATATTTAAATAAAAGACACCAGCATAATACATTTCCTTTCCCTTGCAATTTATACAAAACAGAGTTAACCAAATACACTTTTTTTTTTTAATTCATTTTAAATGAGCCATACATCAATAAAATACATCTTAAGGCTAAGTCAATAATACAAATTTATAAATCATTTACAATATCATTACAACAGAAAATCTCCTTCCTTTCGCTTCTTTTCCTTTCAACAAAATACAATATTACATTCTTTTTCTTTCTGCAACTAAAGTAAAATCAGCATCTCCTAGCTTTCTTTTCAAAGCAACCTGCATTCAAAACTTAAGGTTGTGACCATGGGGTGCTCACCTCCCAGCCTAGGCTTACTAGAAGCCACCCCCGAGCTTGGAGAACCAAGACCTGGATGGGGTTACAATCAAGCAAACTCAAACAAGCAAGGGAAATACTCAAACAGACACATTCCCATCCAAGGATAAACTTCATCACATAATGTGATATTTACAAGGGTGGAAGTGGACCAAGTACCTTTGAGGAGAACTGCAAGATAGTAGATCACAACCAACTCATGGCAACCAAGAACACAATAAAAATCATCTTAACCCCACATCCTTATGACCCCCAAGGCATACATGCCATATTTTCTCCTCTTATGACCCCCGAATGCATAAACAAAACTATGCAGCAAGGGTCACATAAACAAACCCTTGAGATCACTCTCATAATGAGAGCTTCTCACTCTAAGGCTATCAAACTCCTTCCACCCCCAAGACCATCCTAGCCTCCCAAGGTTAAGAAGGTCTTAGATACTCCCAAAACACAAGAAATGCATAAACAGAAAAAATAGGAAGATCACATAATATTTTCACAAACAAAAAAGCAAGGAAAACAACATTTACATTCAAGCAATCCTACAAACAGTTTTCAAACATACAAGTAAGTAAAAAAAACACCAACCTTGAATCTGCCAAGGGTATTCTAGGGATAGCTTGGAGAAGAGCAACCCAATTCCACAAATCTTTTCTGCAACACTTAGCCAAAATTTCTATCCTAAAACTGGTTTTTTTCAAATTGCAAGATCTCCAAAGATGGAGAGTGGGTGATTAACTCACTGAGTCTCAATCTCTAGCCTAAGAAGGCTTCTCTCACTCTTTCCAACCTCTTGGATAGAGTGAGAGGCTCCCATTGGTTTGTCTTCCCTAGGTCTTACACACTCCCTAACCACCTCAAGAAGAGGAATGTAATGGGGAAGAGGAATGACACATACCAAGAAGGTTATCTAACCAAGGATGGCACTCCTAAAGATGAAATTCGGCCATCTAGGAAAACCCACTTTTTTGGGTGGTTAAACAAGCCTTAGGGGAAAGACACATGGCCAAATTTGGCCTTCACCCATAGGTACCCCATGAGGCCCATAAAAATGCTCCAAAACTGACTCTAGGAGTTGATTTAACCCTTTGAAAGTCCACCTAAAGTTAACCTACGGGTCAACTCTGAGTTGACCCTCCTTATGGCTCACTATCCTAGATTTCTTGGAAACTTCAAAGGATAATTTGGAAACATATCAATTAAACAAAAAAGTAAATCTCTCAAAAAGGTGACATGACAATTGCCAACACAACATACAACATATGTGTCAAGTGACATTACAAAATAATTCCACATTACAAATACACACATGGCAATTGTCCCTTGAATGATTTAAACAATTTAATAAATACAATTTACACACATGCAAACATTTACATTTACGAATAAAATACAATATATACGGGGTGTTGTCTCTCCAAATAGACAACCCCAGGTTTTACGAACGCACATAGGCCTAGGCTTGATTCTCCATAATGTTTCCATGGTCACAAGGATAATTTTCCTGTGCATCTCAATTACACATTAGTACTTTCCAATAGCCTCATATAATATTAACCACATAAATAAGAATACACATCAATCACTCTGCACACAATTGACATCATACAATTCAATTTTTCATATATCAAAGCAAATCCACATAAGCAATTATCATAATCCTCATAAATTTAATCTGTTCATAAGATATGCATCATATTTTTAGCATCATAATAAAGTCCTGCAAATCAAATAGTGACCTACACCATCTCAATGTTATCTTATTCTAGAATCATATAAAATTCTATATCCACAATGCATAGAAATGAAGCATCAATATATCAATGTTATCCAGTTCCTAGGATCATATGAAGTTATATATCCATAATGCATAAAAATAAAGCATCCATAATAGTTCCAACATGAAAATCACTGAAATGCTAGGATGGGTCGGGGTAGGGCCTCACAAGCATTTACTCTAGTATTTACATCATTCAATTTAAGGTTGATTCCTAAACCGAGGTTTTACCTAAGGTAAACCCCTATCCCCAACCTGTTTCCTCTCTTTCTATGTGCAAGGAATTGACTCGGGAGCTACAATTGGAGATTCTGACAAAGTTGACAATGACGAACTTCATATTTTGACGAAGTGAAAAGTGAAGGACTAAGGTGAACTACCTTCTTGGTCCTTAGAATTCAGCCTAAGTTTATGATAATGAATCTAGTGCATCTCCCTAATTTGGAATAGATCCTACTTGTCTTCCTCAAAGTTAAAGGACTAGGGTGACCCACCTTCTTGGTCCTAGAAAATTAGCCTAAAGTTTTAGGAACATGTTCTGATCCTCTTCTTCTACTCAGATCCTTATCTATGACTTTGCCTAATTTATATAGCAGTCTATTATTATTATTTAATTTTAATTATTCATTGCTTCATCCCAAACCCTACAATTCAGAATCCAAATTTCAACTCAAAAGGGGGATACAACAAACAAGTGAATCCAATTAAAATTTCAGCTCTTTTCCTAATTGAATTGTGGTTAGATCTATTGGATTCACCTCTCTTTTAATGTATTGGTTCCTTAGGTAAGATTAGTGGTTTTATTATCTTAATTGGTGAAACCTTAATTTTCCTCACCATTACAAGAGGGTGTTGTAAAGTATGGAAGAGAGCTAGACAAGGGAAGGAGGTTGAAGATGAGAGAAAAAATAATAAAAAGAGATCTAAAGGAGTAAGAAGAGATGAAGGGAGAGGTAAACATGGAGGGAGTGAGAGACCTAGGGAGAGATGACATAGAGGGAAAGAGAGGTGATAAACCTAGAGGGAAGAGAGAGGTGAGATGGGAGTTTAAGGAGGGAGGGGGGAGAGAGAAGGAGAGGGTAGAAAATGAAGGGAGATACCTAGAGAGGGGAGGGAGTGAGGAAGAAAGTGAGGGAGATATCTAAAGAGGTGAGAGATGTGAGAGAGGGAAATATATGGTGGTAAAGATGGAAGGAGAGATAGAGAGGGATAGGGAATAAATAGACTATGAGACCTATAAAGGGGACGGAGAAAGAAGAGGAGGGATAGAGGAACAAAGAGAGAGGGGTAAGAGGAGATGAAGAGAATAAGAGAGGAAGAAAGAGGGACCTAGAGAAGGAGGGGAGAAAAGGATGGGGGGAGAGAGAGAGAGAAGAGGAGATCTAGTTCATAGAGAGAGATGGGTAAGAGGGAATAAAGTTAGGGGTGAACAGAGAGGGAGATAACTAGAGATATAGATTTAGAGAGTTAAGATACCTAGAGGGGGAGAGAGAGGTGAGAGACCTAATTGGGGTGAGAGCTCGATGTGAGATGGATAGAGGGGGATGTAGAGAGGTGTGTAATAAGACATGGACAAAAACCTATAGAGATGGAGAGGGAGGGAGGGAGAGGCGATCACTGAGAGAGAAGAGTGAGAGATAAAATGAGAGAGAAAAGAACAAAGAGAAAGAGAGGGCTAAGGAGGAAGGGAGGGAGAGGTAGATGATGTGTTATTGAGAGACCTAGAGAGGGTAGAGGTAGATAGGTGAGAGAGAGAGAGAGAGGAAGTTCACAAAGTGAGAAAGAGGGGCAAATAGGTGGGTAGAGAATGAGGGAGGAAGGGAAAGAAATATGTCGGAGAGATATAGACGTGAGATACTTAAAGCCTAGGGAGGAAGGGGTGAGAGACATAGGAGGTAGAGATAGAGCTGAGATAGATAAAGAAGGAGAGAGATAATTAATGAGACAGAGGGATAGGTAGTGAGGTAAAGAGGGAGGGAGATACCTACAGATGGGGAGAGAGAGTGTCAGAGGAATAGGTAGTGATCAAGAGAAACAATGTGAGAGGGAGGAAGGGGTAGAGATGGAACTAAATAGGGAACGTGAGGTAGAAATGCCAGGAGAGAGAGGTTGAGTTTGAATTGAGTACCAAACATTCAATTAAACTAGGAAAGAAAGAGAGAATGAGAGACATTGTTTTAATTCTAAATATTTGGCTAGTACCATATTTGTCACTCGCTAAATACAAATAATGAACTTTTCACATTTGGTAGCACCAAATAGTGTGATAGACAAATGTGAGAAGTCCATTATTTCCATTTGGTGAGAGCCATATTTGGCATGTGCTAGAATATTTGCATTGGAAAATAACAAACCTATGGGTTGGATTTTCCTTGGGCACCCAACCCAAAGGTTTGGACAACCATTTCAGGCATGAGATGTATTTTTATCACAAGACTAATTTTTTTTACATCTTTTAAATCATGTTATCCATCAAGTTTTCATGTGTTTCTATGCAACTAAAGAAAAACACCATATTATCATTAAGCTCTTTGTTAGCTATCCAACCATGTAATTTGTTTCACAATTTTATTTTGTTAAGGCTTTCATCTTTAATTTCTTTTGTTAGTGTGTTCGTTTTTGGTCAAAAACCAACATGTGCTATTTTGGGTATACTTTTTTACACGTTCATCAAAATTTGTAACAAATTACATTTCTATAAACTAGACTCCAATTCTACACACTTTGAAAAAAAAAAGTTTTTAGTTTCTATTAGTTTTCAATGATTTTAAGGGGAAGCATTCTCAATTTTTTGTTTTTCAAGATGTGACCACTTCAAAAATTAGTAAAAAATCATATAGTCATTAAAAAATTAGCTGAAAATATAACATAAACTAAAATCTGTTAGCCAATTTCTCATTGAAGTGATTTTAAAAATTATTAAAAAAAAGTTATTATTTTAAGGGGGCCACAAGAAACACTATGTTATGATTTTGCATAAAAACATGACCACTTTCTATGGTATCCCTTTCTAAAACCCTTGATCTCCTCCATTTTCAAAGCAAATTGGTGGTTTAGAAAGTAAACTTAGAGAAATTTGACTCTTGTTCTTGTTGCATCTTCAAATTTGGAATGTAACTATTTTCAATTTATTGTCGAAGTTCAAACTTTGTTGATTTCAAAAAAAAAGTGGCATCTTAAGACTCCCTTTTGGTACCACATTTTGGTGCACATACTCTTTGTTTTGATAATTTTCTTATTTTTATTTTATTTTTGTATAACTTAAATAAAATTGTAGCGTAATAGAAATAAACAATTTTCTAACTATCGACCAACAATGATATCAAACTCCATCATATTTGTAAAGCGGAAAATCGTGATCGAACCCTAGTTGCTCTCCCCTCTTCCAACTCCAAGGAGAGAGAAGGGAGATTCACTAGGGTTGATGGTTTTCACTTAGGGGAGAGAATTTACATTCAAAAGAGGGGTTGAAACCCACAAGATCCAATCCCACGCAATGCAAGATTGGATGCTAAATGTGTTTCAAGGGTTAAGAAAGCAAGGCTACCCTCTTTTGTAAAGAATGTTGATAGAAGAATTAAGCTAGGAATGCATAGAAAGTGAGAAAGATTCGCTTATAAACTGAGTTAGGGATATAGGATGAAGCTGCGGACTTGGAATTAGTAGTAAAATGTCGATACGGCGCTGTCCTGCAAATTTGAGCAAAAGTTGCTAGGACGATGGCGCCCGACGCCACGGTCCTCCGAAAAATCCGCGAAACGAAGGGGGATCTGTTCGTCTCTACACAAGGATTCCAGATCTTCAATTTCAGCCGCGTACCTGCAACCTACACACAGAAAAGCGAAGATGATTGGGGGGTTAGGGATTAGGGGTTTGCCTTTAGGTCAAACCCCGGTTTTGGAATTAACCAAGAAATGAGCAAGTGCTGTAAATGTAAATGTATGTAAAACAAGTACTAATACCTTGTTCTAAGGATGTTTGTATCCTTATGTGCGAAGGTATAGATGTTGTATGTTGTATGTTGTAGCATGTAGTATGTGATCTCCTCTTCAATGGTTGAATCCTTGTCTTGAATGCAACACTTAGCCTTGAATGGAGACTTAGAAGGAATGCTTGAATGCTTGAATGCTTGAATGCTTGAATGCTTGAATGTTTGAGTATAGTTTCCACGCTTGTATACATATGTCCTTCTTCCCCAAATGGGAGAGGCAAATGTAGTTTATATACTTGTCATTTAGGGCTGATAGACTGATTTTCCCGAGCTTAGGCCGACCAGGAAAGTTAATTTCCAAATTGCAAACAAAAAGACCCGAGACCCCTTAGGAGACCGGGCCCAAAATAGGACCTAGGGACCAGGGCGCTGGGCACTGGGCGCTCTGGTCCCACCTCCCAGGACAACAGGGTGCAAGGAGGTTCAGGCCAGGGTGCTTGAAAAATGCAGTTTGCAGTGTCATAATCAGGTTTCGGGGTCTCCATTCAGGTTGCGTGTTGCGTCACCATCGTGAAGACCGAAAATGCAGTCGAAATTGCAAGTGTCACAATTTTAGGACGCTACATTTAGCCCCCACTTTAGTGGGAGTATGTATGCTCATACTTCCGGTAAAGTACAAGGAAACAATATTGAAAGACTTTCACCATGTCAAGGAGGCAAGATACACCAAGCCCCCAGTGGACTAAGGATCTTACGACTTTGATTGACAAAGTAAAAGGGAAGATCACGAGGGAGAACCATGACTATCAGTAGTAAGGTTCCCTCACTATGAGTCATGCAAGAAAGATATCAAAAATTTTCAAGGCAAAGCTAAATTTGTCAAGAAATTCTCAAGTATCTTGAAAAGATATGAATGGGATGTATGCCCCCCTATGTTAAAGCGATCGCACACGCCTCACCGGGGGTGATTGCTTTAAGGTAGTGATACATATAAGAAATGAGAAAGGAAAGGAGCACGTTATCACAAGGATTTAGCCCCCAAGTGTGAGATAAGCCCAAGGATAATAGACACAAAACACAAAGCACAAGGTGACTTCGCTTTCCTTGGGGTCAGTATGTTGTATGATAATTCATGTATATCATATGTATGTATGCATAATTGTTCTTCATTCCCCAATCAAGGAAGGTCACCTAGAAGAAGGGAACACATGTGTCTTTTGAGTCAACATGAGAGAGATCGAGAGATCTCAATGCTTTGCATCGTCCTCAAGTAGACAACACTAAGGACAACAAATAGAAGAATGAGAATAACATATAGAAGAAGTAACACAAGAGAGGAGGAGAGAATCTGCTATGCTAATGTAACTAGTCTAGCACGTCATCTACCCCCCGATCTTGCTGATCAATGTTTCGGGAAGGCAGGGAACACGCTAGAGGAGGAACATCCAACACAGCAGATGGAGCTATCACAAGATCCAAACAAGGGCTATGTTCATGTTCCAAGCCACGTTGTTCTTGTCTAGGAGCTAGGATAAGTGCTTTAGAAAATTCATTAGATAAATGGTTATCAATATCAACAAGTTCATATTCACTATCAGAAGCAAGAGGAGTAACATTTTCATCTATATCATCATCAAGATTTATAAAAATAGGTCTTTAATTCGCACAGGATCAAGACCATCATGCATCTTATGTTTTGGAGATTTTGGAGAAAATGGAATAATGCTTGTTGAAGGTGTTTTTGGGGATTGCAAAGTTTGAGAAGCAGCTGCTTGAGCCCTAAGACGACGCTTTCGTCGGCGTTCACGTGCAGAATGATTATGTCTAGTCTTAGTAGGAAGTGGAGAAGATTGAGGAGGAGGAATGTTCTCATCCTTATCACTTGGGTGTTTAGGTTGTGGTCTCTTAGGCTGGATAATAGGAGAAGAAGAAGGTCTCTTCTCTCTATAAAAAGAAGGAGGAGGGACTGCTCCATACAAAGGAGGAATATTTGGTTTAGGAAGGAGACCAAGTCCATCATGACGAGGAGGTATAGGTCTACTTTTAGAAGGTTTATTAGGCATAGACATAGTCACATCCATAGGGATGGGTTGGGAATCTTCTTGAGGAAAGACATTAGTTTTATCTTTCAAAGGAAGAACTTCCTTCTCAAGAATGATAGGAATATCAAGTTTAGGTGTTCTAGGTTCACTTAGAGATAGGATCATATCTGTTTTCCACTTTTGATAAGATTTGAAAAGATGATCACTTCGTGGAGGAAGAGATTGGAATTGTTTAGGCCAAAAGTAATCAATAGGAACACTAGAGGTTCTTTCAGCTGGTTTAAAGAGACTATGATTGATAGTAACAATTTCACCATTATGGGAAAATTTCAAACACTTATGAATAGGAGAAGCAATAGCTTTCATGGAAGATAGCCAAGGATAGCCAAGCTTCACACGAAATTGTTCGGATGAAGGAATAATAGCAAAGTTCACATCAAGAGATTTGTTATGGACCTCAATAGGTAATGTAATAGAACCAATTGCAGGAGAAGAAAATGCATCAAATAGTTTCACAATCACATCTATTTTGTCATATATAACTTGATTCAATTGCAAAGTAAAAAGGAATTCTTCAGTAATGACATTAACCATGCAAGAACGATCAATAAGCACTCCACGGCAAGGTGTATTTTTTACTTTTGCAACTATGTATAAAGGACCATCAGGTGCCCTAATGGTTTCACTGGAATCAAATGTGATGGAAGGTTCTTTAGGGTTTTCTTGCTGCTCTACAAAGTTAATCACATTCGGAATCATAGACACAAGACCATCAGATGAGAGAGAGGAATCATTAGTCTCAATCGCATTAGAGGTATGAGAAGGTAATGGATCAGTGAAAATCTGAAGATTTTGGTTAGGAGAAGCTACAGATGTGTTGCCTTTATCATTCACTCCAGAAATAGAAATAGTATTATTATCAATCAAATCTTGAATTTTACCCTTTAAAGAAAAACATTTTTCAGTATCATGCCCAGGCTGACGATGAAATTGACAAAAAGCTTTGTTATCAAAATAAGGTGAAGTAATCTTTGCAGGATCAATTTGCCTTATAGGAGGAAGAGTAAGCACATTTTGTTCCAATAACTTATTCATAATACTATGCAATGATTCATTCAAAGGAGTATACTTTCTTTCTTTCTTGAAAAATTTAGAAATAGGAGGCACACCTGATGCTGCATTCACATTGTTGTTGATGATGTTTTCATTGAATTTGATGGAATCTCTGTTCGGTTTAAACTTCCCAAATGGTTGTTGACTACTATCACCCTTATCACTCGGAGCCATAGGATGTGATTGTTCCATTTGACTCACAGTCAGTTGATAATTGTGAAGAGTTGCACACAACTGTTGGAAAGAAGTAAACTCAGAAAATAGAAGTTTGTCTCGAATATATTTTTGTAAATTAGAAATAAAGATTCTTTGAATATCATTGTCAGGCACTGGAAAAGAAATTTGAGCATACAAATGCTTATATCTACCAATGAAATCAGTCACTTTTTCTTTAACACCTTGTTTACAATGCATTAAATCAATCAAAGTAACTTTAGGACTTATATTGTTTTGAAATTGTTGAATGAAAGCATTTGCAAGTTGTTCGAAAGAAGTAATAGAATAGGAAGGCAACGAGCAATACCATTGTAGGGCTTTGTCTCTTAATGTTCTAGTAAACAGTTTTGCAAGCAACCTTTGGTCATAAGCAAAATCAGTACATATTGTTTGAAAAGTCTTAACATGTGTTAGAGGATCACCTTTACCATTATAAAGCTCCAAATGCGGGATTTCAACATGTTTAGGAGGGATAGCTCAAACAATGTCAAGAGAAAGTGGGCTCGCAACATCAAATGTGGGCACACTAAACTTAGATTGATTCATAGAGGCAATTTGTTGCTATAAAGAAGAGACAGTTTGTGCAAGATTATTAATGGTCGCTTCAGTCGAAGAATTCATACTAGATGTGTTAGATTGTGATGGAGGTGTTATGCTATTGAAAGAAGGTAAAGAGTAAGGTGGTGGGACTCTATGATAATTAGTCATAGGAGATGATTGGACAGGAGGAACACTACAAGGAGGAATGGAATGGTTAAACGAATTGCCCCCTTGCGTCATGTTCATTTGTGGAGATGTAATAGGAACACTCATTGAAGGGATGAATGAAGAATTCAGATTAAATGAAGGAAGAGGGTTAATTGAAGAGGAAGGATTGCCCCCATGACTGGTGATCACAGGAGGAATGTCTTGTGTAGAAGTAGCCATTATGTTTGATGTAAAGGTAGGTATGCTAGCAATAGAAGTCATCAAAGGAATAGAATGATTGACTTGAGTAGGAGGTTGTGTATAACCCAAATTTTCAGCACAACTCTTCATAGGCATCACATTCAAATCCACGATGTGTGCAATACCACACAAAATATCAATTCCATTCTTATCACTTTGAAGCATACGTTTTAGACCCTCAATTAAAGGAAGAGCTTGACTATCGGGATACTCATGAGACATCCATTGGTGAAAATCATCAAATTGGTTATCCAATTTCGAAAGTTGTTCTTTAGAAACCTCATGGAGAGCTTCTTCATCATTAGGAGGATTAGAGGAATTACCCATGTCCTCGTTAAAAAGGCTACTCAAATTAGGTTCCATCTCCTCGGTAGTTAAACCTCGGAAAGACTTAATTCTACAGCTTCGTCTAACGGGAATAGTGGAAGTAGGGCTTATTGTTGTAAAACTCATGCACTAGAAAGAGAGAGAAGATTTTGAATTTAGAGGTAGCAATTTTCAGTAAAATCAGCCAATCTTCTGGATTTAAGCTATTAAATGCAATCACGACAGTCTCCCGAAATTTCGGAAAAAATGTCCGGGACCGTGGCGCTCGGAGTGCAACACGGTCCTTGCAACTTTTTTCAAAATTTGCAGGGATGAAAGGTATGATGATTTTAAAGCTAATCTGAAAAAATTGAGTGATTTTACGATCTGTAGATAGGCCAAATTAAAGTTGCAATCTCGAAATTGAACCCTACCAAGATTGTCGAAAAATGCAAAATTTGAATTTTGAAAAAGAGAGGGAAACTGAAATTTTGAATTTTATGATTTTAGAGGGAATGCCAAAAGCAATGCAAGTTTTGAAATTTAAAAATTGACTCAATTTCACGCAAAATTCAATTTTGAAAGCGGAAATCAAAGTTGTTGTAATTAAGCACTTAATTTCAAAAGTCACAAATTGCAAGAATTTGAATAAAACATTGAAATTTTTAATGAATGATAACACACTTTTCAGATTTAGGACAGTAAGAACATAATTTTGACACAAGATTTCAGTTTCGATGCTTTTTGAATGTTTAGAAGCCTTAATCCAAGCAATCACAAGACCAACTTTGACTGTAATTTTGAAGGTGTTAAAATTGATAAAATCAGCCAAAATTTTGGATTTTAGCAGGAAAATACAGTAAGATCTCGCTCTCGAAATTTTAGAAAAAATGTCGGGGACAATGGCGCTCGGAGTGCACACGGTCCTCGCAACTTTTTTCCAAATTTTCAGGGATGAAAGATATTGTGATTTTATTGCGGAATCCAAAGTTACAGCTGATTTGGAGATGTTTTGATCAGTGAAATTGTCAGTCAAAGGTTGAATCAAGAGGGTTTCAAAAATTAGGGTTTTGACACTTAACCACTTAATTTTCAAAATTAAAGCACAAATTTGAATTGATAATTTGTAATAGAAGGGCAGATCTGAAACAAGCATTAATAATTAAATATTTCACAAGTTCAATTACTATAAAGAAATTTTAGGGTTTTTATGCAATTAACCTCTAAAATTTTGCAAAAGATCAAACATGGAAATGTAATCAAGGAATCCAATTTCAGATCTAACCATGAATAATCAGAAAGGATGTTCACGTCAGGTTCACCAAAATGTAAAGCGAAAAATTGCGATCGAACCCTAGTTGCTCTCCCCTCTTCCAACTCCAAGGAGAGAGAAGGGAGATTCACTAGGGTTGATGGTTTTCACTTAGGGGAGAGACTTTACATTCAAAAGAGGGGTTGAAACCCACAAGATCCAATCCCATGCAATGCAAGATTGGATGCTAAATGTGTTTCAAGGGTTAAGAAAGCAAGGCTACCCTCTTTTGTAAAGAATGTTGATAGAAGAATTAAGCTAGGAATGCATAGAAAGTGAGAAAGATTCGCTTATAAACTGAGTTAGGGATATAGGATGAAGCTGCGGACCTGGAATTAGCAGTAAAATGTCGATACGGTGCTGTCCTGCAAATTTGAGCAAAAGTTGCCGGGATGATGGCGCCCGACGCCACGGTCCTCCGAAAAATCCGTGAAACGAAGGGGGATCTGTTCGTCTCTGCACAAGGATTCCAGATCTTCAATTTCAGCCGCGTACCTGCAACCAACACATAGAAAAGCGAAGACGATTGGGGGGTTAGGGATTAGGGGTTTGCCTTTAGGTCAAACCCCGGTTTTGGAATTAACCAAGAAATGAGCAAGTGCTGTAAATGTAAATGTATGTAAAACAAGTACTAATACCTTATTCTAAGGATGTTTGTATCCTTATGTGCGAAGGTATAGATGTTGTATGTTGTATGTTGTAGCATGTAGTATGTGATCTCCTCTTCAATGGTTGAATCCTTGTCTTGAATGCAACACTTAGCCTTGAATGGAGACTTAGAAGGAATGCTTGAATGCTTGAATGCTTGAATGCTTGAATGTTTGAGTATAGTTTCCATGCTTGTATACATATGTCCTTCTTCCCCAAATGGGAGAGGCAAATGTAGTTTATATACTTGTCATTTAGGGCTGATAGACTGATTTTCCTGACCTTAGGCCGACTAGGAAAGTTAATTTCCAAATTGCAAACAAAAAGACCCGAGACCCCTTAGGAGACCGGGCCCAAAATAGGACCCAGGGACCAGGGCGCTGGGCGCTCTGGTCCCACCTCCCGGGACAGCAGGGTGCAAGGAGGTTCAGGCCAGGGTGCTTGAAAAATGCAGTTTTCAGTGTCATAATCAGGTTTCGGGGTCTCCATTCAGGTTGCGTGTTGCGTCGCCATCGTGAAGACCGAAAATGCAGTCAAAATTGCAAGTGTCACAATTTTAGGACACTACACTATTCTTGTTGCATCTTCAAATTTGGAATGTAACTATTTTCAATTTATTGTCGAAGTTCAAACTTTGTTGATTTCAAAAAAAAAGTGGCATCTTAAGACTCCCTTTTGGTACCACATTTTGGTGCACATACTCTTTGTTTTGATAATTTTCTTATTTTTATTTTATTTTTGTATAACTTAAATAAAATTGTAGCGTAATAGAAATAAACAATTTTCTAACTATCGACCAACAATGATATCAAACTCCATCATATTATTGCACAAACTGGTGATATGAGTACATACCAAGTCCAATACTCTTGTAGGCAAATTATAACCATCATGAAATGATGTTTTCAACCCTCCAACAATCATTGTGACAAGATAAACAAATCTAGAGATTAATGTAGTCCAAACCCTAGTGGGTGCTAAGTTGGAAGGAGAGCCCAACCCCTGTTGAAGACTAAAGACTTTGTGAACATCTTGGAGACCCTGCTGCAACTATATGACTAGAATGGTGTATGCTAATCAGAAATTTTTATTGACTAAAAATGAAGATTTAATTGTCTAAAAACTCACACCTTCATGTGATAAAGGTACAACTTGCACCATAAAGGGGATGGCTACCTGTGGAAAGGGTACAACTATCCTTTGGGTGCAAATTCAACCTTAAACCTACAATCTTATAATTCTTTAGACCTACTAAATGTTTCTTCCTCAAATCTAAAAATAATCTTTCACACTTGTAGGCCACTAAATCAGAGAGAAAATCATCCTCTTTTGATATCTAGTTTTGAGAAACCACCTCTCTTTACCTCCAAGCTGAAATGCCAATCTCCCAAAATGAAATATGTTGAATGAATGCTTTCTTTATCACTTTTTGCCTAAGTATATTTCTCAAAACATGATTTATCATGAAGATAATTCACTTTTAAATAAACATTAAAATGTTTATTTTATTTTTCCACTTAATTTATCCATGAAGGGGCGTCCACTTTATCAATTAAATTACAGATTTACTTTATGAATTATTTAAAAGTAACTTAAATTATTCTAAAGTCACCTTATAAAGTAACCTTAATTTATTAAATTAAAACTTTAAAGTCAATTATAGAATAAAATAATATTTTAATTTGTATTCTAAAATATCATCCAACCATTGGAAACTAAAGATGGATGTTGCATTTGTAACCCCTTTGTGATAGCTAAAAATAGCAAACTCTCCTAAAAAATAAAAAATCTGGCTCTAAGGCCTTATAATGCTGAATGAAGCTCTTGGAATGTACACCAGTCCCTTGATGGGTCCCTTGATCACTATAATAGCCTACGAGAACCATTGTTGATAGGTTATTCCTGCTCAGATATAGAAACACTTAGGATGGAAACACTACACAATATCTACTCAAAAAGAAGATCATCCCCCAGCCAATGGTAAATACACATCATTGCCACAAGCTCCCATTGATATGTGATATTAGTCTCTCAATAGCATCATGATAATCATCTCCTAAATGAATATTATCCAATTTTACATAAACACAACAAAAATATCAATATCATCAAGAAAACCAAGATCTCAAGGCCAAGAAGATACACAACCACCAATTAAACCTTCAAGAAACAATCCTACACTACCATTGAAAGTGTAACCAATCTATCCATGGCATCATGATAAACCATCTTCTACATGAGAATCAACCAAAACAGTCACATACTCAAAAAATTCAATAATTCATATCATGAGCTCCAAAAATCCGAAGAAGCCACAATCCTCAAATAAGAAGATGCATTGCCAAAACAAATGAAGATTCTGTTGGTTCCCAAATCAACAAATTGGAAAGTTCTAAAAGTATGCCAGGCTTTATGTTCAAACTTCCGAACTGACTTGGCTAATTGACAAAGTGATCCCTTAGGATTACTTACTCCCTATACTTTAGGCTCTACAAGACCTAGGCGGGTATACCTATTCACCAACTAACTTCTTCAAGGTGATGCTTTTTATAACAAATTATACTTTACACTGTAGTCTGATTTTGATATTTATCTCCAAGTGGAAATTTCTTGAGATAAAATTATTTATTCTTTAGCTTCTTCTACTTATTTACACTTCCTACTTTTGTTTCCTACTTATATCTTCAAACTAAAACTGAAAATGTAAATGTTTTAAATAGGATTAATTGTACTTTGATAGTTGATCAGTGCCTCCCTCCTCTTGGGCTACCAAGTCAGTTCTTTCTAGAATCTCACGTATAACCCCCATGAGACAATTTTTAAACCCACCCCTTAAATGGATCTGTCAACTTGTCTAACCTCCAATACTACTCCACTATTTCTTGTCACAACAATCAGTTTAACTGTGTTTAACTTTTACTTGAAAAGACCAGTAAGACAAGAATCATAAGGATAAGAAGGTCTCAGATGAATCTTGTTTTTCAAACTATTGTAACAATAAATATTTTTCATAAGGAAATTTAAGACAAAAATCATTTGCTTGAAGTGAAAATCACAAGAGAAGTGATATCTAAAACACATGATCTTCCTTAGCATAATTGAATTGAAAAAACACTAGATCATTAATTGAAAATGAAAAATTGTAGAGAGAAAATAACTATCTTCTATTCCTTCTTCTATTATTATATTACCTTTTCTTTTATTTTAATTTCTAATGTTATATATATATATATATATATATATATATATATATATATATATATATATATATATATATATATATATATATATATAACATTTTAGGGTTACAACCTGTAAAGTGGAAAATTGAGAACCTTAGCCAATTCTCCACGAGGAAGAAGAGAACTTAACTAAGGTTCAATTTTCACTTAGGGGACTTTACATTCAAAAGAGGGGGATGAATATACCATATCCAACCCCAAAGGATGCAAGGATTGCATACTAAGAAGATTGGAATGGAATTTGTTAAACAGTTCAAATAACCAGAAAATTGAATTGAAAAAACACTAGATCATTAATTGAAAATAAAAATTGCAAAGAGAAAATAACTATCTTCTATTCCTTCTTCTATTATTATATTACCTTTTCTTTTCTTTTATTTTCTAATGTTACATATATATACATATACATATACATATACATATACATATATGTGTGTGTGTGTGTGTACACACACACACACACACACACACACACACACACACACACACACACACACACACACATACACATACATACATACACACACACACAGATATATATATATATATATATATTACATTTTAGGGTTACAACCTGTAAAGTGGAAAATTGGGAACCTTAGCCAATTCTCCATGAGGAAGAAGAGAACTTAACTAGGGTTCAATTTTCACTTAGGGGACTTTACATTCAAAAGAGGGGGATGAATATACTATATCCAATCCCAAAGGATGCAAGGATTGAATACTAAGAATATTGGAATGTAATTTGTTAAACAGTTCAAATAACTCGAAGACAACTGAGAGGGGGGGGTGAATTAGTTGTTATAGATTACTGGAACTATTAGCAATTTAAAAATTTAATACCGGAACCCAAAACATTAATACTGGAATAAAAGTTAAACCAATTAAGCATAAATAATAATCACAAAATAAAAACCATCCACATGACACCAAGATTTATATGTGGAAAACCTGGTAAAGGGAAAAATCATGGTGAGAAGCCTACCCACTGTCAGTTAATACTTCTGCAGTAAGTATGTGAATTACAATTGAGGGGCCTCCACTTGCAAGAAGGCCAACAACCTAGAGCACATTTCTCATCACAAAAGGAGCCTCACTGACTACATGTAAATCCAGACTACAATCCAGAGAAGTGTTGAACTGCAAAAGATAGCATCTCCTATGCCTGAGTACAGTTCTGGTTAAGCTCAATACCGAAGGACTGAATCCTCTTACATAAACCCAGTTCGATCTCCAATGATCGACCAAATCCTCTACCTGAATGATATTACATTATTCGCACATTATATTCATTGACCATGACCTCTAACATAACCATGATGATCTACAATGAGATCTTACATCTATATATACAAACCCTCGACCATAAACAATTAGGTCCCACCAGATAATAAACCAATTACATAATTACAAACCATGTCAGCCTTAGACCAAACAAATAATATTCAACATATAAGACATCCTAGAAACACATCCATAGGCCCAATCCACACATTACATTAAAGTCGGTCCATAACCTAGATCAACCAGGACCCAGTATAGGTCCACACGCTACAACAATGATCTCCATCTTCTGAGTCTCGAACATGATCACCAACAACATCCTGAAACTCCATCAAAAGCTTCACCAACACCACAAATGCAATTCATCAAAAGCTTTGTCGATGAAACCCTTGTCGAAACCAGAAACTAAGCTTCTAAGCAAGAAGGATAGCATCTGATCACCAGACCAAAACCAACTGACCGAATATGATCATGAGTATCATGAACAAGCCAATTCCATCACCAAATTATACCAGATCATGCCAGATCCAAAATGACCAGAATCCACTAAACCTACTGGGACCAGAAGGGTGTCAGTAAAGCATCTAAATAGCTAGTGTTGGCATCAATGGAAAAATATCAATGCAACACATAATCAATTCCACCAAATGGCCAACAATCTCCCCCTTTGGCATTGATGGCAACACTAGATGTGAAAAATATCTAAGTGCCAAGAAATGCCAAACAAGTCTCCCCCAATAGAAAGCAGCCAACAATCTCCCACATATAGCTCTGAATGTCAATATCTCTCCCTTTTAGTTTTCTTATTCATATCTCTCCCCCTCCGACTTTTCTTTTTCTTTCTTTGTCTTTTTCACATCAATATCTCTCCTCCTTTGACATCAATGCCAGAAATCTAACAAAAATATCAAAGAAAAAATATAAACCACTAAATCACAAAGCTGACTACTCCCCCTGAGTAGTTTCATCCCACATCAGTGCCAAAATGAATATTATCTTTGATAATGCATGTCGAACTGATGCCAAACCACATCAATCAATTCTCTACCAGAGTGGTAGAAACTCCCAATCTGTCTCTCAGGTACTCAAATGATTCCCTGGGCAAAGGTTTAGTGAAAATATTTGCAATCTTCTCTTTAGTGTTCACATAAACCAGTCTAACTTCATTTGCTTCCACCTTTTCCTTCAAAAATTTATACTTGATAGATATGTGCTTTGTTTTAGAATGAAATACAGGATTCTTTGATATGTCAATAGCAGCAGATTTATCACAGTGAATAACTACCAGTGCATCACAATCCACCTTTATATCCTTCAACATTTGCTTCATCCATAAAACTTGTCTACAGTTAGTAGCAACAATAACATACTCAACTTCAGCAGTAGATAAAGAAGTACATGATTGTTTCTTGTTGATCCATGAAACTAAGTTCTTTCCAAGAAAGAAAGCTCCATCGGAAGTGCTTTTCCGGTCATCAATATCTCTAGCCCAATCAACATCTGTATATGCACATAAAGTAAAGTTATCATCCTTAGGGTACCACAAACCGTATTCTGATGTACCTTGCAAGAATCTAAAAATCCTTTTCACCACAATTTCATGATTTTCTCTAGGATCACTCTGAAATCTTGAAACAATACAAACAACATTCATAATGTCAGGCCTATTTTGAGTCAAATAAAGTAGACCTCCAATCATAGATTTATATCTTGTAGGATTTACCGGTGCAGAAACATCTTTTCTTGTCAATTTCTCACTTGTAACCATAAGAGTACTTACCAGTTTAGAATCTCCCATACCAAATTTATTCAACAACTCCTTAGCATATTTAGTTTGATAGAGGAAAATACCTTTGTCAGTCTAAGTAATTTGAAAACCTAAGAAAAATTTCATCTCACCAATCATAGACATCTCAAATTCTTTCTCCATATTCTTAGAAAATTCTATGCATAGCTTATCTTCACCTCCAAAAATAATTTCATCAACAAATACTTCAATAATCAGTATATCATCATCAATGATCTTATAATATAAATTTTTGTCAGCACTGCCCTTAGTAAAACCAAGTTTCAAAAGATATTTATCCAACCTTGCATACCAAGCTCTAGGTGTTTGTTTCAATCCATATAAAGCTTTCCTTAACTTGCAAACCATATTTGTATCATCTGATAGTGAAAAACCATCAGGTTTCTCAATATTAACTTCCTCATAAAGATCCCCATTCAAAAATGCACATTTAACATCCATCTGATAAACCTTGTAGTTTTATAAGCAACATAGGCAAGAAATAATCTTATAGCTTCAATCCTAGCTATAGGTACAATAGTATCTCCATAATCAATTCCTTCCTTCTGAGAATATCCTTTACAAACCAATCTAGCCTTATTCCTTATAACTTGACCATCCTCATTCAATTTATTCCTAAAAAACCCATTTAGTTCCAATAACATTTTTATTTTTAGGCCGAGGAACCAAGGTCCATGTTTTATTTTTCTCAGTCTGACCTAATTCTTCTTCCATAGCTTTCAGCCAATATTCATCTTTACATGCCTCAATTACTGATATCGATTCAACTTGTGAAATTAAACATACCTCATTAGTTGTCAATATTCTTCTTGTCATCACTCCATTGCTCTTATCCCCAATGATATGATCTTCCGAATGATTCAATCTCACATACCTAGCAATCTTATGACTTTTTGTTCCTCTTCCTTGTTCTTCAGTTATTGTATAATTCTCTGATACTATAGAAGTAACTAGTTCAACACTTTGTTATGGTAAAGGTGCTACCAGTTCAGATATAATTATTTCCACTATCGCTTCCTTCTCATAAACTCTGATTTGACTTCTGTTCATCTCATCTACTTTGACATTAGCACTCTCCACAATTCTCTGCAATCTCTTGTTATAACATCTATATGCTTGTTTTTCATCAGAATAACCAAGAAATATGACTTCATCACATCTAGGATCAAATTTTCCAATGATATCATCTCTCTTGATATAACATTTACTACCAAAAATTCTAAAATACTTAACTGTAGGTGTATTGCCAAACCATAATTCATATGGTGTCTTACCGGTTTCTCCTCTGATATGTACTTTGTTGAATGTATAAACCAGTGTTCTCACTGCTTCTCTCTAGTAAATATGAGGTAGACTAGCTTCCATCATCATTGTTCTAGTAGCATCCAAGATAGTTTTGTTCTTCCTTTCCACAACTCCATTTTGCTGAGGTGTCCGGGGAGCAAAAAATTGTCTTCTTATACCATGTTTCTCACAAAATTTATTAAACTCACTGGATGTGAATTCTCCACCATGATCTGACCTCAAAAATTTAATCTTCAATCTTGTCTCAGTTTCCACTTTAGCCTTAACGATTTTAAACTTTTCAAATGCTTTAGATTTCTCTTTTAGAAAAGTAGCCCACATCATTCTAGAATAATCATCAATGATTAGCATGAAATATCTATCACCTTGAAAACTTTTAACTCTAGCAAGGCCACACAAATTAGTATGACTAAGATCAAGATCATCATATGATTTATCTTGTATACTACTAAAAGAGGTTCTGACCTGTTTACCCATTTGACATTCTTTACGTACTAGATTATAGGGCTTCATAATTTTAGGTATATCCCTAACTACCTTAGTTGAACTGATATTCACAATGCAATCAAAATTCAAATGACACAACCTTTTATGCCATAGCCAACTCTCATCAATCTATGTATTCAAACGTGTCTTCTCACCGGAGCTCAAATGAAATATATTACGTTTTGTCTGTGTATTAGTTGCAATCTCTAAACAAGATCTGTTAATGATTTTGCATTTTCCATCCTTGAATTGTAATTGAAATCCCTTATCTACCAATTGTCCTACACTCAAAATATTATGCCTTAAACCTTAAACATAATAAACATTGTCAATATTGTTCTTACCATCCAATGATATAGTTCCTTTTCCTTTGATCATACATGCTTTGTCATCTCCAAATCTAACTAGACTTCCATCAAATTCTTGCAAAGATAGAAACCTCCCTTTATCTCTAGTCATATGATGTGAAGAACCATTGTCAATTACCCATTCATCCTTGTCTTCAATTTTAGTAGCAAGCGTCTTCTCCTCAAGTACATTCACTTTCAGTGCCAGATCATCTTCCTTGATAGCCAGGAACACCGATTCCTTCCTATTTTTGTAACCACTAGTAGAGTCTTATGTCAGTTCATCATCAGAATCAATAATGCCTTCCTCATCTGCTATGTAGTATGATTTGTCTTTGTTTTTCTTGTGCTTGTACTTGTTCTGATATCTAGGGTTAGGCTTAAATGATCTTCTAGCTCTTTCTTCAAATCTTGAATTCCTTTTAGGACATCTAGATGCAAAATGACCAATCACATTACATACAAAACATTTAAAAGGTGTTTTTCCTTCATACTTACTTCCTACCGGTCCTTTAGGTACTCTTCTAGCAAATAGTGCTTCAAGTTGCTCAAACTCATCATCTTCTCTCTTCATATCTTCTAATTCCTTTGCATACAAATCTTTCTAGTCTTGCTTACCGGTTGTAGATGTAGATGCATGAAAAGCAGGTTCAGACTTCACAGCTATAGAAGTTCCAAATTCTTCAAGCTCAAAAGCAAATAGTTTCCCAACCAAAGTATCTTTGTTGATAGATATATTAGCCAATATTCTCAACTCATTAATAGTAGTGGCCTTCATTTTGTAAGCCATTGGTAGGGCTCTCAGGAGTTTAGAAACAATTTCATCTTCGCTCAGAGTTCCACCATAAAATTGAATTCCCATAACAATCTCATTTACCCTTTCCATGAATGCAGTAATCCTTTCATCTTCTTCCATCTTCAGGTTTTCATATCTCACGCAGTAACCATCAAGTTTAGTAATCTTCACTGTAAGGTCACCTTCATTAAGAGTCTCCAATTTATCCCATACAACCTTTCTAGATGATTTCTCGGTAAATCCCATTATTTGTTGATCAGAAAGTGCACACAAGAGGGCTTCTCTTGCTCTACAATCATTCTCAAGCTCCTTGTCTAGGTTTGCCAAAGGATAATTTTTCAGATCCCGGATTATAAGGTGTGACAACATTCTATGTGATCTCCCAAAGCTCCTTGCCAAGACATCTCAGATGAGTCTCCATCTGAATCTTCCATATTATGTAATTTGTTCTGTCAAGAGTTAGAATATCCCTTCGAAAGATAGCTGTAGAAGAACTGGATGGACTTGAACTATTAGTCACCATAGGATCTTCCTCAAGTAGTTAAGCTTTCTACAGAGAGGACCAAAGCTCTAATACCAATTGTTAGACAGTTCAAATAACCGAAAGATAACTTAGAGGGGGGGTGAATCAGTTGTCATAGATTACCAGAACTATTACCAATTTAAAACTTTAATACCAGAACCCAAAACATTAATACTGGAATAATAGTTAAACCAATTAAGCATAAACAATAATCACGAAATAAAAACCATCCACATGACACCAAGATTTATATGTGGAAAACATGGTAAAGGGAAAAACCATGGTGGGAATCCTACCCACAGTCAGATAATACTTCTGCAATAAGTATGTGAATTACAATTGAGGGGCCTGCATTTGTAGGAGGGCCAACAACCTAGAGCATACTGCTCATCACAAAAGGAGCCTCACTGACTACATAGAAATCCAGACTACAATCCGAAGAAGTGTTGAAATGAGAAAGATATCATCTCTTATGCCTGAGTATAGTTTTGATTAAGCTCAATATCGGAGGACTGAATCCTCTAGCATAAACCCAATTCGATCTTCAATGATCAACCAAATCCTTTGCCTGAATGATATTACAGTATCTGCACATTACATTCCTTGACCATGACCTCTAACATAACCATACAATGAGATCTTACATCTATATATACAAACCCTCAACCATAAACAATTAGGTTAGCCACCAGATAATAAACCAATTACATAATTACAAACCATGTCAACCTTAGACCACACAAATAATATCCAACACATAAGACATCCCAGAAACACATCAAGACATCCAATCCACATGTTACATTAAAGTCGGTCTATAACCTAGATCAACCAGGACCCAGTATAGGTCCACACGCTACAACAATGATCTCCATCCGCCAAGTATCAAACATGATCACCAACAACATCCTAAAACTCCATCAGAAGCTACACCAACACCACTTATGCAATTCATCAAATATCTTCATCAAAAGCTCTGCCAGTGAAACCCTCACCAAAACCAAAAACTAAGCTTCTAAGCAAGAAAGATAGCATCTAATCACTAGACCAAAATTAAATGATCGAATATGAGCATGAGTATCATAAACAAGCCAATTCCATCACCAAACTATACCGGAGCCTACTCGATCATGCCAGATCCAAAACAACCAGAATCCACTCAACCTACCGAGACTAGAAGGGTGTCAGTAAAGCATCTAAATAGCTAGTGTTGGAATTAATGAAAAAACATCAATGCAAAAAATAATCAATTCCACCAAATGGCCAACAAAATTAACCCTCTTTTGTAAGTTGATTGATTGAATTAAGACAAAGTGCTGTAAATTGAGACAAAGTATGTGAAAACAATGAGCTACAGATTCAGGATTTAGTCATGCACCTGGATTTGAGAATTTTGAGATGATTTGGAGCCACTCTATGAAATGCGGCAAAATTTGCATGGACTATGTGTCTGGATAGGGGCGCCCTCCTATCGGTCCTCCAAACTTTCCATGTGTCAAAAAGGGTTTTTCCGTCTCTACGAATAAAACTTAATTCTAGAAGTATAGATGCACACCTATTTCCTTCACAGAGAAAGAAAGGGAAAAGTGTTGGGAATAGGGGTATGCCTTCATATCAAACCTCGGTTTTGGAATTAACTAAGTGGTTGAAGTAATATAAATGAAATGACTGAAAGTAAAAATCATCCTCTTTGAGAGGATGTTGAATTGAATGAAATTGAAACGCTTATACCTCCTTGTGAAGTTTTTCTTTCCTCCACATGGAATTAGATTTTCATGAAGTAGAATGTTGATCCCCTCTTCAATGCTTGAAATCTTGTCTCTATTGTTGCTCCAAAGCTTGAAGGAAGACTGAAAATGCTCAATTTCTCTTGAATGATTGAATGCTTGATCTCTTGAATGCTCGAGTGCTTGATAATAATTGTGGATGGATGTCAAATGAGAGGGGAAATCCCTCTTATATACTTGCTAGTGGGTTTAATTGACTGCTTCTATGAGAGGCCAACATAGGGGGGATTTTGTTGCTCTAATTTAAGATGAGAACAAGGGAGGGACCCCAAAATAGGTACCAAATAGGGGATCCCAGGGCACCAAGCCCTGGTCCCAGTGGATCCTAGGGCACCATGCCCTGGTCTTGCCCTATTTTGGGGCAGGATCAAGGTGCGGGTAGAGTACAGGGTTGAATTGCAATGTATTTTTGATGTGCATGAGAATATTCAGGTCTCTAATAAGGCCGAGGAGTGAAAACACTAAGGTGAAGACCCAAATGTAGTCAAAAATTACAAGGGGTGCAATTTTAGGATGTTACATTTAGTCCCCACTTTAGCAGGAGTATGAGCTTATGCAATTACTACCAATAAAGTATAAGGAATTCAGATTGAAAGACTTTCACCACATCAAGGAGGCAAGATTCACCAAGCCCCCAGTAGACTTTAGGATCTTACGACTTCAATGATAAGATAAAATGGAAGATCATGAGAGAGAGAGAGAACCATGACTACAACTAGTAAGGTTCTCTTGCTATGAGTCATGAAAAGAATACCAAAAATTACAAAGCAAAGACAAAGTTCGCTAAATAACTTTAAGTATTACAAGAGAGAATCATGAGCGGAGGGTATGCCCACATGTTAAAGAAATTGTGTATGCCTTATCGAGAGAAATTTATTTAAGGTAGGATACACCCAAAGAAGACAAGCATGTTATCACAATAGTTTAGCCCCCAAGAGAGGATAATGAACACAAAACACAAAGCACAAGGTGGTTTCACCTAACTTTAGAGTTAGTATGCTTTTCATGATAACTCATGTATATCATGTATATATATGCATAGAATCATCCTCATCCCTCAAAGAAAGGAAACCACCATGGAAGAAGGGAATGCATGTGGCCTTTGAGTCAACATGGGAGAGACAAAAAGAGATCTCAATTCTTTTCATCATCCTCAAGTAGGCAACACTAGGGACAAAAAATGGAAGAATAGGGAGAACAAATAAAAGAATAGTACAAATAAGCAAGAGAGGAGAGAGAGAGAGAGTCTACATTGCTAATGGAGCTAATAAAGAACGTCGTCCTCCCTCGATCTTGTTGATCATTATTTTGGGAAGGTGGACAACATGCAAGAGGATCCACATTGAGCATAGTAGATGGAGCTATTGCAAGTTCCAAACAATGACCATTCTCTAATGATAAGTCACTTTATTCATTACTAGGAGCTAGGATTAATGCTTTTGAAAAGTTTGAGAGATAAGTCATCGTCAACGTCAACATATTCATATTCATCATCAAAAATATTAGGATTAATATTTTCATCATTAAAAACATTTTCACCTATTTCTTCATCAAGATTAATAAGAATAGGAGCTCTAATAGGAATAGAACTTGAGCCATCATTTGTTTCAAGCATTTTGCATCTTGGAGAATTAGGTTGGAGAATTAGGTTGAACATCATGTTGAGGAGAAAATAGAATCATGTCAAAAGTTGGTGTTTTGGGAGAAGAAATGGTTTGGGAAGCAACTTCACAAGCTCTAGCATGATGTCTCCATCGATGTTCTCTCACACAACTATTTCGTCTAGTCTTGGCTAAAGGTTGGGGAAGGTTAGGCTCATTAGGTATAATATTTGTCTCATCTTTTAAGGAAGGATGAATGGGTTGAGGTCTTTTAGGTTGGATAATAGGAGAGGCTTGTTTATTCTCTCTATAAGACAAAGGAGGAGGAACCACACCATATAAAGGAGGAATGGAAGGTGTAGGAAGGAGACCAGGTCCATCATGAGGAGGAGGGATAATTTTTTTTAGGAGGAAGAGTTTTTCTACCTTTGGGAGGAAGAGTGGACTCATCCATAGGAGAAGGAATGGATTCTTCTTTAGGAAGATAAATATCTATTTTCTTGGGTGAAAGGATACTCTTCTCTTTAGGAGAAGGAATAGATGCCTCCTTGGGAAGAAGATTATTTCTTTCCTTGGGAGGAAGAAAATCTTATCCTCAAGAAGGGGTATATGATCATCAAGAGGAATGCTAAGTGTTGGATTTCTAGGTTTACTCAAGGATAAAATCCTTTCATTTTTCTAGTTTTGATATGATCTAAAAAGAGCATCACTTCTAGGTTCAAGAGGCTTGAATTGTTTAGACCAAAAATAATCAAGACAAATATCTCCATGCCTTAGTGTAGGTTGAAATATGCTATGATTTATAGTTATGATTTTATCATTATGAGGAAATTTCAAGCACTTGTGAACAGTAGAAGTGATCGCTTTCATGGAAGAGAGCCAAGGACATCCCAACTTCACATTAAATTGATCTGATGTAGGAATGATATCAAATTTAACATCTAAGCATTTAGTGACAACATCAATAGGAAGTGTTATAGAACCAATAATAGGACAAGAGAAGCCATAAAAAACTTTAACTATCACATCAGTGTCATCATATACCACTTGATGCAATTGCAAAGTATAAAGAAATTCTTCAGTTATAACATTAACCATGCAAGAAGGATCAATAAGAACTCCTCTAGTAGGTATAACTGTGATTTTTTCACTTATGTATAATGGGCCATCGGGTGCCTTAATGATATCACTAGGATCAAATATTATGCATAAATCCTTAGGAGGTTATTATTAATCTACAAGGTTCACCACATTTTTAGATTCAATGGTCACATCATTGGGAGAGAAAGCAAGATGATCAGTCTCAATCACATTATTGGAATGGGATGGTAAAGGATCAGTGAAAATTTGAAGGTTCTGATTAGGAGGAGCTACAATTTTTTCCTTTATCATTCACACCTGCCATAGATATGGTATTGGTATCAACCAATCCTTGAATCTTATTTCTCAATGATTTTTTTTTTTCAATATCATGACCAGGTTGACGATGATAGTGACAAAAAGATTTAGCATCAAAGTAAGGGGATGTTGTTTTAGATGGATCAATTGGTTTGATTTGGGGAAGTTTGAAGACATTCTTTTGTATTAATTGAGACATAATGCTATGCAAAGATTCATTCAAAGAAGTAAACTCTTTTTCTCTTTAAAGAATTTAGACAAAGGAGGCACACCTATAGCACCTATGAATTGACTGTTGTTGTTGTTGTCGTTGAATTTGATGAATGCTTTGTTTGGTTTGAAATTTGCAAATGGTTGTTGAGCACTATCAACCTTATCACTCGGAGCCATGGAAGGAGATGATTGTTCTAATTGACTCACACTCAGTTGATAATTGTGAAGTACTGCGCACAACTACAAAAAGGAAGTAAACTTAGTTAAGAGAAGTTTATCCCTAATGTATTTTTATAAATTAGCAATGAAAATCCTTTGAATGTCTTGAACACACACATGAAAAGAAATTTGAGATTATAAATGCTTATATCTACCAATAAAATCAGTCACTTTTTCTTTAACACCTTGTTTACAATGCATAAAATCAGTCAAAGTAACTTTAGGACCAATGTTATTATGAAATTGTTGAATGAAAGCATTAACCAGTTGTTGAAAAGAAGTAATAGAATAAGGGGGAAAAAACAATACCATTGCAAAGTTCTATCCCTTAATGTTGTGTTATCACTGTTTTTAAAATTGGGTTCTTCTTTCCCCATAATTGGCTATGGTACCTTGAAAATTTTCTGAATGAGGTGTAATCCTAAGTGCTTCAGCTTTGTTCTAAACCTTAGGGGTTTAAGGGCTTTAATTTTTTAGACTCTTTCCTTGTTAAGCCCTCTGGTTTCTATTCTACCATTACTTTATTTCACTTAAGTCATGGGTCATGGGGTCGTAGGAAGTGTCCCCCCTTGTTATTTACCTAGGCGGTTATGTTGATTATTTGAAAAATTTTTGCCTTGTATTATTTCATTCTAAAGTGTCGGGCCCAGTAAACGCTGATCAACTTGAGAAAGGATCCGACGGTCGGTGCTATTTCGCAAGGGTTAAGTGCTCACCCTTTAAAGCCATGAAATAGCGAGAATGAATGTCAGTCGTCCATGTGTCATGACGGAGGAAGTAAAAGGTATAGCTGTCAGAGGTAGTTGGAGCCCCGTGGCTTTCTTCTGGCATATTAAAAGGTAGCACGTGGCACAAGTCACCATAGTCAACGGGTCAGGACCAAGGGTTCAAAAGTGGGCCCCCAAGATGAGTCGGCTCATAGGTGGAGATGACCTGGTAGGGACAACTCTTACAATTTATTGAGACCCCGTGGCTCCTTCCAGCAAATGAAAAATTGACAAGTCAGCTCCGAAAGTGACAAGGCGCCAGGTGTCCATGATGTGTCTGTGGTCCCACCATCTCTGAGAGCCTTCTTAAGGGGTTAAATATCAATCGACTGTAGAGATGATCTGATGGTCGGCACTATTTCGCAAGGGTAAAGTGCTCACCCTTTAAACCCGCAAAATAGCGAGAATGAATATCAGCCGTCCACGTGTCTTGATGATGACATAAGAGACAGACCTGTTGAGATGAAAGTGGGACCCCCCATGGTTCTTCTTCTGGACAGTGACAGAGCGACAAATCAGCACAGCAGGTGACTAGGTGCCAGGTGTTAGTGACGACTCAGCGGGCCCACCATTCCTGAGGACCTTTTCGAAGGATTAAAAGGTGATCAACTTGAAGGATGATCCGACGGTCGGCGCTATTTCGCAAGGGTGAGGTGCTCACTTATTAAACCCGCGAAATAGTGAGAGTTAACGAGGGCCGTCCACGTGTCATGATGATGACATGGCCAAAAAGGGAAACTATGGGCCCACCATAGTATAAAGGGAGACATTCGGCCAGTATCAAAACAGAATGCGAAGGGATTTTCTAAGCCAATGGTCGGATGCCACGTGGTATTATGTAGCCAATAGAAAGACGGGACCCAGACTAAAGACAAAGCCGTCAAAATGAAATTAACAGTGAGACACTTGCAGGAAGGCTGCGACCCATTGGAGCTAAAATATGAATTCTCATATGAATTCGATTTTGAAGGGACGGCCGAAGCATGCGGAATCAATGTTATAGTTAAGGCCCAGAGTACAAGCATTTGATTTCCTAACAACCAAGTGTAGATATCTTTTAAAAGATTTTGCAGAAGAATAACGTAGAGTTATCTTTTTCAAATACAGAGAAGGTGAATCCATTGCAGAGTGAATTCCTTCAAGCAAGCATCAGGTTCTTTCTTATTTTGTAGCTATTCTTGTGTGGTGTAATAAGTGAAATTATTCTCATGTTACAGGAGTGTTTAAGAAGTGATATTCATCTTGTTGCATTTTCAAATGGCTCCTAAAAGGGAATTTTTTGGCAAGGTTGATTATTTAGAAAGAAGTGTATGTGATGACTTTTTAGAGTAGTTGACGATGTCAACTAACCAGGCATCTAAGGCCAAAGAGTTAGTACCCAGGGCTCCCCGTCTGAAGATTGGAGAAGGATAATATGACAAAGGTAATTGGTTGAGAGACCCACAGGTTGGAATGTCCGGGTTGGGGCTGTTTAGAGTCGGATTTGGAATGAGAAATTCTCCTGCTCCTCAAAACAGTGTTTGGGAACTAGATGTTGGGAAATTAGTAGTCCCAGGAGTATTCATGGATACAGACTTGCTAACCCAAATGGCATTAAATTATGATTCAATCACAAGGTGCATCCGGGATGTAAATGGGAAAACCCTCATGGAAATCAATGCAGAAGAACTGAGAACAGCGTTTGGGCTCAGTGAGTTTACAAACTTCTTGGAACCCATAAACTTCACACAATTAGCCCAGGTGTACAGTGCACAGAGGAGTCATCTTAGGAATGGGCTTCTTAAAGAACTTTTTTTGAAAATAGGAGGGTTAACAGTTGTAGGGCCCAACACGCAAGAGCCTTTTTCATTGAGTATGTTTACCTTGAGGGCGAAAGGGATGTATTGGGCACTTTGCCAAGTTCTAGGAGAGGATGCTGAATCAAATATGCCAAACCATTACTTGTTAATGATTGTTCAAATTTTGAATCCTTCTCTTGCTATTACATTTGATTATGCTTCTTATGTTGCTAATGCTATCCATGGTGGGTTGATAGGAGTAAAAAATGGGAAGGTGGATAGGCCATTCGGATGGTACTCACTCTTGATGCACCTTTTTCTCTTCAAAGGTGGTGATTATTTCACCAGTGGAATGGACCTGGTAAAAGAGAAGGAAGGAGAGAAGATGCCAGTACAACTATGGAGTACTGTGTTGTCATGGGACAGAGAGGATGCTAGTTTTCTAAAATTCGATAAATATTTTGCATCCAAAATAAGGACTCTCCTTTGCTCTAATAACCCAAGAGTCCCCAAGGTTCTTCTGGAATTCTTAAGGCCAAAAGAATTCGCAGAGAATATCAAGATAGTTCATAACTGGGGTGATATGTACTTATATCCAGTCTCCATAGTTTTCAGAGTTTTTGGTTTCAGAGGCACCCCATTTTTGTTACCCTACCAGGTCCCCCTCAAAGTGGGAACAGCTGAGATCGTTAGACAAATTGGTGGCCTACAAGAGGCAGAGCTAACAGGCAGAGGCAAAGGGACAATTTTCCCTGCAGCTACAGTAGCCCACCAATTTGTAATTACAAAGGGAGGCTGGAATTGTTTTGAGGATTTCCTCAAACCCTACCATTTATCCACTGCAATGTCTAGATGTGCTGATCCATAGGACTTCTACAATGGTGTGTTCCGGAAGAAGGTAGCATGCAGAGGTAGGCCTCATCAATTCCACTTTCCTGAACACCTCATCAGGAATGAATTTGATTTAGATGAACAGGAGTTGAGGAAAGAAAAATGGGTGGCTTACAAGAAAGCCCTAGATTTTGTGCATCAATTTGATGCAAGCTATGACCCATTGTCTAGCTTCTTCCCATTGGAAGAGAAAATAAAATTTTTGATAGTGTGCTTTGAAGATGTGATGCAAACACTAAAGGAGAAGAGGGAAGCTGTAATTAAGAATAACCCTGAAAAGGCAAGAATGATTTTAGGCAAGTCAGCTTCCACTAAAGCAATCCCTCCTGGTGACTACACCCTGCATAAGAAATCAGGTTACAGTGTGCTGGTGTCTACAACAAGGGAGCCCTCTTCATCCAAAGGAAAGAGGAAGGTACAAGATGTCATTGACATCCAGGACAGCCCAAAGAAGCAAAGGGTGGGGAAGGAAGTGCAATCAGATACACCCTTGTATTCCCCATCCCAATCCCCTATCCACATAGGAGATGAACAAGCAGCAACTGAATACCTCTCTCAGTTGGGCAGCTTGGGAGAGATTGCATACACTTATGATGAGGTGGAAGAAGGGATGCCAGAAGAGCCCACTGAAGCACAAATGGACATCACCTCAACTGAACTTAAAGGCCAAGAGTGGGATCCTGAGATAAAGAAGGCCAGTAGTGCCTTTTTAGCTGATGATAGCTTTGTCACATCTGAAGCATTCATGCAATTTATCTGGAAGCAGCATATAGATAAATATAATGCTAGATGTGAAGCAAGAAAGGCAGAGCAGCCTAATAAAGATCCAGCCTCAGTGGAGGAAGAAATAAAATAGGAGATGATGGAAGAATTCAAAACCATCACTCCTGAACAGGGAAGGGATCTAGCAGCACAAGCTGGAGTGCTCATTTTACCAGAATGGAATGTTGCTGATGCTCTGGTGCTAGATGTAGTAAGAAAAGAGACTAAACCCATGGAAGGGGTTACATTCAGTAAGGACAATGCTGCACTAGTCATGTGGTCCCTCAAAAGAAATGAGGACAAGAAAGGTAAAGACACCTCAGGGACAACGCCAACAAGGTGAGTCTTCAACATTGATGATCGCCTCTTCTCCTGCAAGACCCCCACCTACTAGCCCCATTATTGAGCTCCCACCATCTCCTGCGCCTTCCAGCTCTCAAATGATTGAGATAACTCCCCAAGAATTGGAGAACCTAAAGCAAACTCAGGCCTTTTATGTGGGGAAGTATGAGGAGAAAATAAAAGCCACAATCTCCAGTTTTGCAGACACTATAAATGCCTCACTGCTTCACAATAGTGTGGGAAAGATCATGGAGATATGGAATGAATTAAGGAGAGATAAGGCCATTTTGACACCCATTTTTGACAGATGGAGGCCTAGGGAGCAAGACTTAGAGTTCATGTGTGTTTCCTGTGATGAAGAAAGGGCCAATCCCATTATAAAATCTACCTCTGATGTTGCTAAAGTTTTAATGCAATTGGCTACAGATGTAGACAATGTGGATAGGAAGATCAATTTATGTAAGAAGGAATACACTGATCAGGTTTTTGAGTTGCTCCCAAGAATTTTTGCTAATCCAGATCAGCTTAAAGATAAGCAAACATGGCTCAATGAGATAGAAGCCAAGTTGTCAGCAAGGGTCAAGGGAATCATTGATTTGGATGATACCTCTTTCTTTGTTATAACTATACAGGAAATAGAAAGAATTAAATCACATTATAGTTTTCTTAACTCAGAAGTCAACAAACTGAGAAATTCTTGGAAAAGGTTGACTAAAGTTAAAAATGATGTGATTAGTTTTTCATGGCCGACAGAAGAGACATATAATGAGTGGGGAGTTAAATATTCCACCCATGATCTGGAGTAGTTGGAGAGTGCCCCTGAAGAGCCAGAAGAGGTTGCAACCGAACAACCTGTTGAACAGACTGCGGAAGCTAAAAAAGCACATAACTGCTTTACGCAAAAAATTGTAACCACATCAATTTTGGAAATAATTGTAACAAAATCTCCTCGAGAAGTCCGAAGCTTTGTGCATCCATGTTGTTATAAATGGATACCAGGACTAGAGGGGAAGGGATCACAAAATTTTGTAAGAAAACTCTGCAGAAATATTATTTGAGCTTTTCCAAAGTTCAATGGAGAATCAGAATTTTTGTAAAATTTCTTCAAATGAATGTCAATATACAAGCCGTCAGTTTTGAGTAAAACTCTGTGTCATCTTCAATTTTGTCCACAAGTTTATTTACTATTTTCATTCTGAATAATCCAGGATTTTTCTGTTTGATTGAAATTGTAAGGCAATCTCAGTATGGGTGTTTTTTTAGCTTTCTCTTTAGGAGGGAAATTAAATATGCATAATCACTCTTACCAGTAAATTCTTTGGGAGAAACTTTGAATTTTGAGGACCATAGTTTAGTTTGAAGTGATTGAATTCTTGTAGGTGTTAGGCATTTGCAAGGATTAGTGAAAACCAAGCTGATGGGAAGCATAAAGATATTTTGTTTTAGGAGTTTTATTTGAGTTTAGGTGACTCTGTAACCTTGGATAAGGCACTGGTATTAATCGAAGCTGTTTATTGCATGCTTTGTTGATCAGATATGCTGAAGTTAAGTATTGTTTCATCCTTTGTTTTCAGTTGCTTTCAAGGTGAATAAATCCACTGGTTTTCTGGACTGGTTTGCTGTGGGTTTGTTGTTTAAAAGTGTGAAGTTAATTCACAAAAGGTATACCCACCTGGGCTCTAAGAAAAGCCCGAAGTGTAGAAGGTCTAACCAAACCTTGTCATATGTTGTCTCTGGAATCTCCTTATCCTTGATGTCTTCTCGGCACCCATTTTAGATCATATTATTCTAAGGGCATTGAAGGGAATCAGATTTTGAGAACAACATGTTGTAGTAAACAATTTTGCTAACAACCTTTGATCATGAGAAAAGTCACTACACAAAGTTTGGAATGTTTTAACATGAGTTAAGGGATCACCTTTTCAATTATAAAGTTCCAATTGAGGGACTTCTATATGTTTAGGAGGAATGGCTCTAACCATGTCATGAGATAATGGGCTCGTCGCATAAAATGTGGGTACATTATACTTTGATTAATTCATGGAAGCTATTTGTTGTTGTAAGGAAGATACTTTTTGGGAAAGACTATTGATTTTAGCTTTGGTACAAGGGTTGAAATTAGACATGTTAGATTGAGAGAGAGGAGTAACATTGTTGAATGAAGGAAGAGGTTGCGAATAAGGAGGTGGAACACTGTGATAAGTGGGTAATGGGGAAGATTGGGTATCACATGGAAGATTCATGGGAGGAATGAAGGAATTGTGATTAAAGGATTTGCCCCCTTGACTAACATGTATAGGTGGTGAATGTGATTGGGTAACAAGGGGAACACTTATGGTAGGAGGAATGAAAGAAGAGGTATTTCCCCCATGACTAACATTTGTAGGTATGACATTTTGTGTAGAAGTAACCATGATGTTTGATGTAAAGGTAGGAACACTAGTCATGGAAGTTGTCAAAGGAATAAAATGATTAATTTGGCTAGGAGGTTGTGTATAACCTAGGTTTTCAGCACAACTCTTCATAGGAATGATATTAGAATCAACAATATGAGAAATACCATGCAAGATATCAACACCACATTTATCACTTTGAATCATTCTTTTTAATCCTTCAATCAATGGGAGAGCTTCACTTTTTGGGTATTCTTGACTCATCCATTGTTGAAGATTGTCAAATTGATTGTCCATCTTCACCAATTGATCAACGGATACCCTAGTTAGTGATTCTTTGTCATTGTGAGAATTATCAAGAGGATAAATGGGAATATCTAAAGGATGGGAAGAAGCACCCATATCCTCATTAAAAACGCTAGCCAAATTAGGCTCCATTTCCTCAGTAATTAAACCTTGGGTACCCTTAATTCTATAACTTCTCCTAACGGGGATACTATAGGTAGGATTAATAGTAGTAAAACTCATGCACTAGAGAAGAGAAATTGGAAAGAATAATGCAATCTTCTAGGAATTTGAAATTTAAAATTAGGGCTTGAAAATGACCTATTAATTTTAAAAGGAGGGAAAATCAAAATTAAAATTAAAGTTGTCCAAATTTAACCTCTTAATTTAAATTTTAAGATTTAGAATGTTGAAATATTGAACAAATAAATTTAATTTTAAAAATTAGGGTACATATAGTGGACAACTTAATTTTAAAATATCAATTAAAAATGGAAATGTTAAAATTAAGATTTGTTTGTTGGTATTATGGATATGTTGCATTGGTTTTATCATTGATGTCAACACTTATCAACACTTATCCTTCTGGAGATCTTTGGTTATGTTCACCGGCAATTTCAGTGACTTATGCACAGTCACCAATATTTGGTTCACCGGCAGGTTATATTGTTCATCGACACTGAGGATGACTTGTTATCATCTAGAGATCACTTGGTTATGTCGAAGACATGGTTTGGACACTTGGTTTTGGAGATTTGGTTATTGGCCTAATTGGGTTGACATATTTGTTGTTACCGGCAAATTGGTCTAAGTTATGGAACGACATGCATTATCTATTCCAGATCAGCAGGACACGTTATGGAGATGGTTTAATCAATTAATATTGTTGTTGAGCCGACATGATGCATCGCATCTTGACTTGTCGTAATTGATTTTATTGTATTATTCTTAATAAGCTGACCTACACATTTGGTCTTAGGTTTTGCTATATATGTAAGATCTCAATTGTGAGATTGAAAAGGTGATATGTGGTGAGGTATTATAGGGTTGTGATATTTGATATATGCGAATATATGTAGAGCTACTCATGCAGACATCATTTGAAGATTCAAGAAAGGTTTGAAGAAGACAATTAGAGCTTAACCAGTACTGAATCTAGCATTAAAGATGCTACTTTGAGTAGTACATTATCATTGGATTTAATCATCCAATTGTAGTTAGTGTGACTCCTATTTTGTGATTGAGCAGTGAGCTCTAGGCAGCTAGCCTTTCTACATGTGCAGACCCCATTTGTAAACACATACTATCTGCAGTAGTATCATCTGATTGTGGGTAAGGTTTCTCACTGTGGTTTTTCCCCTTATAGGGTTTCCACATACAAATCTTTGTGTTATGTGTTGTGGATATTGTTTCTCTTTTTGTTTCATGCATTAAGTTTCATCAGTATTAATAATAACTATTAATCTGCTTACCAGAATTAAGTTTGGTTTACCAGTATTAAGTATCAAGTTTGGTTAAGTTGTATTTGAGATAAAATTATTAGACAACTGATTCACCCCCCCCCCCCTCCCCTCCCCTGTCTCAGTTGCCTCCGGGTCCTAACAATTAGTATTAGAGCTAAGTCCTCTTTTTGTAGAAGTTTAACAACTTGAGGAGATTCTATGACAACTAACTATTTCAGGAAGGACAGTCTGAAGCTTGATGGAACTAACTATGGTATATGGAAGATCAGAATGAAGACACATCTAAATTACATTGGAAGAGACATATGGGATGTTACATAGAATGGTTATGTTGGTTCTACAACAGGTCAACCTAATCTACCTACATTGGCTAAGGATCAAGAGAATGATTGCAAAGCAAGAGAAGCACTTTTGAGCGCCTTGTCAGATCAGCAAATCATGGGATTATTTGACCGATCTACTGCTAAAGCTATTTGGGATAAATTGGAAACATTGAATGAAGGAGATACCACTGTCAAAATTGCAAAACTGGAATGTTTCCGAGTCAGGTATGAAAATTTGAAAATGGATGACTATGAATTTTTTTTTTGCTTTTATGGAAAGTGTTATTGAAATTATTTTGGGAATACAATGTTGTGGAGGTTCCTTAAGTGAAGATGAAATTGTTTCTAAAGTTTTAAGAGAATTTCCACCGACATACAAAATGAAAGTAACTGCTATTAATGAGTTATAATACATCAGTATCTAGAGATACCTTGGTTGGAAAATTTTTAACATTTGAGCTTGAGGAATTTGGTCCTATTGCTACAATTAAGACAAATTTAGCTTTCAAAGCATCATCATCTGCAACATCTTCATCATCAACTGATAAATCTGATTGGAAAGCACTTTATGCAAGAGAACTTGAAGACATCAGAAGGGAAAATGAAGAACTTGAAGAGATTGATGCACTATTTGCAAGGAAAATGCCTAAAGGTCCTCTTGGAAGTAAGTATGAAGGTAAAGCACCTTTTAAATGTTTTAACTGCAATAAAATTGGTCATATGGCATCTAGATGTTTGGATAGACATGAAGATTGAGAGAAGAAGCTAAAAGAACATATAAGCCTAACCTTGAATATCAGAGATATAGATTTAAGAAGAATAGACACAAATCTTGTTACTATGTTGATGAAGGAGTTACTGATGATTCTAATGAAGAACCAGGAGACAATGGATGGGATTTTATTGCAATAACAGAAGATCAACCGACACCTACTATTCCACCGATAGACCAAGCCCTGGCAGCTAAAATTGAAGAAAAGGATGAATGGATTATAGATTCCGGATGTTCACATCATATGACTAGTGATAAAAGTAAATTCTTATCTTTTCAGGAATACAATGGAGGTCTAGTAAGATTTGGAGATGACAAATCTTGTTTGATAAGAGGAAAAGGCACTATATCTTTTGATGGTAAGAACAATACTAACAATGTTTATTATGGTGAAGGTTTGAAGCATAATCTTTTGAGTGTTGGTCAATTAGTTGAAAAGGGATTTTAGTTACAATTCAAGAATGGTAAATGCAAAATCATGAAAAGAACCAGTTTGGAAATTGCAACCAGTAATCAGACTAGAGGTAATATCTTTCATTTGAATAACATTGAAAAGACATGCTTGATTGCACACATTGATGAAAGTTGGTTATGGCACAAAAGACTCTGTCATGTAAATTTTGATTGCATTGTGAAGATTAGTTCATTTAGGCAGTAAGGGATTTACCTAAGGTTGTAAAACCTCGTAATCTGGTATGTAAGGAATGTCAAATGGGAAAGCAAGTTAGAATAACTTTCAAAAGTATTTTTGAGAAAACCAATGATGTTCTTGATTTAATTCATATTGACTTATATGGTCCAGAAAGAAGAAGAAGTCTACATGGCGATAGATACTTTATGCTAATCATTGATGATTATTCTAGAATGTGCTGAGTTACTTTTCTCGGGGAGAAATCAGAAGCCTTTGGGAAATTCAAATTATTCAAGGCACTTATAGAGAATGAAACTGGCAAGAAAATCAAATATTTAAGATTAGATCAAGGAGGTGAATTTACATCTAAGGAGCTCAATACATTTTGCGAAGTGAATGGAATCAGAAGACAACTATCAGCACCCCGGACACCTCAACAAAATGGAGTTGTGGAAAGGAAGAACATAACTATTCTGGATGCAGCTAGAAGCATGATATTAGAAGAAAATCTACCTCATGTGTATTGGAGAGAAGCAGTGAATATATCGGTTTACACTTTCAACAGAGTTCACATCAAAGGTGAAATCGGTAAGACACCCTATGAATTATGGTTTGGTAATATTCCTACTCTTAAGTATTTCAGAATATTTGGAAGCAAATGTTACATTAGGAGAGATGAGTATATTGGTAAATTTGATCCTAGAAGTGATGAAGGAATATTTCTTGGGTATTCATCTAAAAGAAAATCATATAGATGTTTTAATAAAAGATTGCAGAAAATCATTGAGAGTGCAAATGTGAAGATTGATGAATACTTTAGAAGAAATTCAAGGTCTATGGATTATGAACCAACAGTTGAGATAATCACAAATGAACCTATGCATAGTGCACTAGTATAGAATGTTGATCCAGTCACACCGGCATCATCAGAGAATTCCACAGTGACTAAAGAACATCAGCAAGTGAACACACCCAGGTATGTAAGATTGAATCACTCTGAAAGTTAGATGATTGGGAATAAGTATCAAGGAGTTATGACAAGAGGAAGACTCACAAATGAAGAGGTATGTCTAATTTATCAAATTGAACCAGCATCTGTCATTGAGGCATGTGAAGATAAACATTGGATTAAGGCTATGGAAGATGAATTGGAACAAATTGAAAAGAACAATACATGGACATTGGTTCCCTGGCCTTAAAAAAAATGTAATTGGAACTAAATGGGTATTCAGAAATAAACTTAATGAAGATGGTAAGGTAATCAGAAACAATGCAAGATTAGTGTGTAAGGGATATTCATAGAAAAAAGGAATTGATTACAATGAAACCTTTGCACCGGTAGCTAGAATTGAGGCAGACAAACTATTTCTTGCATTTGCAACACACAAAAACTATAAAGTATATCAAATGGATGTCAAATGTGCATTTCTAAATGGTGATCTTGAAGAGGAAGTTTAAATTGAACAACTTGATGGGTTTTCATTGACAAATGATAAAGATATGGTTTGCAGATTAAGGAAAGCTTTATATGGATTGAAGCAAGCTCCTAGAGCTTGGTATGCCAGATTGGACAAATATCTTATGAAGCTTGGTTACATTAAAGGTAATGCTGACATGAACTTATATTTCAAAGTGACTAATGAAGAAATTTTGGTTATTGAAGTTTTTGTTGATGACATCATTTTTGGAGGAGAAGATGGATTGTGTAAAGACTTTTCTAACAAGATGCAGGAAGAATTTGAAATGTCTATGATTTGGAAGATAAAATTCTTTTTAGGATTGCAGATTTCATAGACTAATAAAGGTATATTCTTATGTCAATAAAAGTATTTAAAGGAATTATTGAAGAAATTTGGTATGGAAAACTCTAAACCGGTAAGTACTCCTATGACTACAACTGATAAACTATCATTGAAGGATGATTCAACTCCTGTTAATCCGACAAGATACAAATCTATGATTGGAGGTTTACTGTATTTGACACAAACAAGACCTGATATAATGAATGCAGTATGTATTGTTTCAATATTTCAGAGTAATCCTAGAGAAAATCATGAATCAATAGTAAAAAGGATTTTCTAGTATTTACAAGGCACAACAAATCTTGGTTTATGGTATCCTAAAGATGAAAATTTTGAGTTATTTGCATACACTGATGATAATTGGGTAGGAGATGTAGATGACAGAAAGAGCACCACCGGCGGGGCATTCTTTCTTAGTAGTAGATTGATTTCATGGTTAAGCAAGAAACAGAGTTGTACATCATTATCAACAGTAGAATCAGAATATGTTGCAACAACAACCAATTGTACTCAGGTATTATGGATTAAGAAAATGTTGAAGGACATAAAAGTAAAATGCAAAGAACCTATAATCATCTATTGTGATAATTTAGCATCAATTGATATATCTAAGAATCCAGTATTTCACTCTAAAACTAAACATGTTTCTATCAAATACAATTTTCTGAAAAAGAATGTTGAAGCAAAAAAAGTGAGATTGGTTTATGTGAATACTAAAGAGCAGATTGCAGACATCTTTACTAAGCCTTTTCCTAAAGAAACTTTTGAATATCTTAGAGAACAGCTTGGGGTCATACCCTCATCGGTAGAGACTATTCATTGGGGGAGAGATTTTTACTTTCTACATCTATATTTTGATTTCTAGTATTGATCTATTTTGGAGATTGTTGGTTTTTGGTTTATTGACATTTCTGCTTTGGCACTTAGATGGTTTTTCCATCTTGTGTTGCCATCAATGCCAAAGGGGGAGATTGTTGGTATTATGGATATGTTGCATTGGTTTTTTCATTGATGTCAACACTTATCAACACTTATCCTTCTCAAGATCTTTGGTTATGTTCACCAACAAGTTCAGTGACTTATGCACAGTCACCAGTATTTGGTTCATTGGCAGGTTATATTGTTCACCAGCACTGAGGATGACTTGTTATCATCTGGAGATCACTTGGTTATGTCAAAGACATGGTTTGGACACTTGGTTTTGGAGATTTGGTTATTGGTCTAATCGGGTTGACATATTTGTTGGCGGCGGCAAATTGGTCTAGGTTATGGACCGGCATGCGTTATCTATTCCAGATCAGCACGACACGTTATGGAGATGGTTTGATCAATTAATATTGTTGTTGAGCTGACATGATGCATCACATCTTGACTTGTTGTAATTGATTTTATTGTATTATTCTTAGTAAGCCAACCTACACATTTGGTCTTAGGTTTTGCTATATATGTAAGATCTCAATTGTGAGATTGAAAAGGTGATATGTGGTAAGGTATTATAAGGTTGTGATATTTGGTATATGAGAATATAAGTAGAGCTACTCATGTAGACATCATTTGAAGATTCAAGAAAGGTTTCAAGAAGACAATTAGAGCTTAACGGGTATTGAATCCAGCATTGAGGATGCTACTTTGAGCAATACTTTAGCATTGGATTTAATCATCCAATTGTAGTCAATGTGACTCCTATTTTGCAATTGAGCAATGAGCTCTAGGTAGCTAGCCTTTCTGCATGTGCAGACCCCATTTGTAAACACATACTATCTGCAGTAGTATCATCTGATTGTGGGTAAGGTTTCCCACCATGGTTTTTCCCCTTACAGGGTTTCCACGTACAAATCTCTGTGTTATGTGTTGTGGATATTGTTTCTCTTTTTATTTCATGCATTAAGTTTCACCGGTATTAATATTAACTGTTAATCTGCTTACCAACATTAAGTTTGGTTTACCGGTATTAAGTATCAAGCTTGGTTAAGTTGTATTTGAGATAAAATTATTAGACAACTGATTCACCCCCCCCCCCCCCCCCCACCCTCTCAATTGCCTCTGGGTCCTAACATTTTTTTCAACCTTAGGGTTACCTAAAATTAATAAAATTTCACAAATCTATGGAATTGTGCAGTAAAATATAGTCAAAACAAGCTCCCAAAATTTGAGCAGAAAAAGTCAAGACCAAGTAGGTAGCGACTTGGTCCGAACACACTGTCCGACCAATTTTTTTCCTTTTTTTTGGGGAAGCAAGATATTGTGATTTTTATGCGAGTTCCAGAAGGATATGGAAATTGCAGATGTTGGGATATGCAAAATTAATCCTTGAAGGTCATAATAGGACACACTTAGAATGTTTGGTAAAAGGATTAATTGAAAGGACAACAAAAAGGGCACACTTAAGGGCCACCTTTTTATGATGTTTAAAAAGACAATGAGAAGCTTTAGATTTAATTGAGCCAATTAAACTCTTAAAGGGAAATTTGAATTTACACAAGATTAATTTAATTTTAAAAATTAGGGTTTGTTGCATAAACCACTTAATTTTAAAAATTTAAATTTGAAAATTTGAATGTTGGAAGGAGGGAAAATGAATTTTGAAATTGAAGCAAAGACCCAAATTTGAAAATTAATTCAAGATCCACACAATCCCCAATGTCAATTTTAAAATTAGTAATTAGGGTTTTGTAATTTAATCACTTGATTTTAAAAAAAATTAAAATTGAAAGTGTAAATGAATACTTGAATTGCAAAATTGAAAAGTTCTCAGATCTGAAACTATCAATCCAATTTAGACAAATGACAAGCTCAATTTTGAATCTAAAAATTAGAGTTTTGTGAATTCAACCTCTAAATTTTTAAAAATTGCAAGGAAATTAAACTTGTAAATGAAAATTTGAATTTTAAATTGCATACATTCAGATATAAGAACAAAAATCAAAAGCAAGTATAAGACACATCAGATTCACCAAAATGTAAAGTGGAAAATTGGAGAACCTTAGCCAATTCTCCACGAGGAAGAAGAGAACTTAACTAAGGTCAATTTTCACTTAGGGGACTATACATTCAAAAGAGGGGGATGAATCTACTAGATCCAATCCCAAAGGATGCAAGGATTAAATACTAAGTAGATTGGAATTGAATTAACCCTCTTTTGTAAGTTGATTGATTGAATTAAGACAAAGTGCTCAACATGGAGACAAAGTATGCGAAAACAGTGAGCTACAGATTTGGGATTCAGCCCTGCACCTGGATCTGAGAAATTTGAGATGATTTCTATGAAATATGATAAAAGTTGCAGGGACCGTGTGTCCTAATAGGGGTGCCCTCCTATCGGTCCTCCAAGCTTTTCACGCGTCGAAAAGGGTTTTTCCATTTATGCGAATAAAGTTTAATTCCAGAAGTACAACTACACACCTGTTTCCTACACATACAAAGAAAGGGAAATGTGTTGGAAATAGGGGTTTTTCTTTAGATCAAACCCCAGTTTTGGAATTAACCAAGTGGTTGAAATAATGTAAATGACATGACTCAAAGTAAAAATCCTCCTCTTTAAGGGGATGTTGAATTGAATGAAATTGAAATGCTTATACCTCCTTGTGAGGTTTTGCTTGCCTCCACATGAAATTAGGGTTTCATGAAGTAGAATGTTGATCTACTCTTCAATGCTTGAAATATTGTCTCTATTGTTGCTCCAAAACTTGAAGGAAGATTGAAAATGCTCAATTTCTCTTGAATGCTTGAATGTTTTATCTCTTGAATTCTCAGGTGCTTGATAATAATTGTGGATGGATGTCAAATGAGAGGGGAAATCCCTCTTATATACTTGCTAGTGGGTTTAATTGACTGATTTTTTGACTTGGGCCAACATAGGGGGATTTTCCCGCTCTAATTTGATATGAGCATAAGGGAGGGACCCCAAAATAGGTCCCAAATAGGGGATCCCAGGGTGCCATGCCCTAGTCCCAGTAGATCCTAGGGCACCACGCCCTGGTCCTGCCCTATTTTGGGGCAGGATCAAGGTGTGGGCATAGTGCAAGGTTGAATTGCAATGTATTTTTGATGTGTATTAGCATATTCAGGTCTCCAATCAGGCCAAGGGGTGCAAATACTAAGGCAAAGACCCAAATGCAGTCAAAATTTGTAAGGGGTGTAATTTTAGGATGTTACACAACCTTTCTCCTTACTAGGTGCAACTTTCCCTTTGAGTAATTATCTTAGAGCTGATTTTAAAATATTTAATTTTAATCACCTTAATCTTCATACTAATATTCCTCGTGGTAAATTTCTGCTCATATGTGATACCTTTATCCACTTCAATAATTATCCCATCTTCGATGAAAACACTCACCTTTTTACCTTTGTTTATAAAAAATAATTACTTTGTTTCCATGCCTTAGTTTTCGTCCCTTTGCCTTTCTCGTGAGCAAATACATTAGGTTGTATATCACTCTTTACCTCCATTATTATTTAGATAAAATCATTTTCCTTATAATCTTCTTATACACATAATTTCACCCTAATGAAAAGCTTTATTAAATTTTATTCCTTAGGGTTTTCCACTGATAACTTCACATGAGCCTTTCACTTTTAACCAATCTCATTTACCATTGTGTATAAAACTATTTTCATTGATAAACATAATAGTTGGACCGGTTATGTATCTTTATCCAATATATCTTAATTCTCTTCATGTGAGAATAATTTATTCTGTTGGAAGTAATTATTTGACTAATATAATTCTACTTCACAAATACTTCAATTATCCATTTCATCCTATTTTGATTCCTTAACATTCACCTTATACTTGTTGGAATCCAAGAACACTGAGAGGGGGGGGTGAATCAGTGTTCTGTCAGTTAGAGTAATTTTAACCTTGTCAACAAATGCACTTATTAACCGGTATGCATAAAAGAAAGTAACAACAAGTGATATCAATGCAACCACATGAATCAACACCATAACTCAAAGAGGAAAAACCACGGTGGGATTGGTGACCCACAATATCTATCCACTAGCCAAATGAATAAATATTACAAGAGGGGACTGCACATGCAAGAAGGCACACTACCTAGAGCACATTGCTCATCACAAAAGGAGCCTCATTGACAACAGTTCCAAACACAGGATTACAAACAAAAAATGAACTCATAATGTAAATCTTCTATGCTGGATGAGTTCTGGTTATAGCATTGTCTATACCGGTTATACTATAGCCTCCCTTACCAATATCTTAGAATGCTTCCCAATCCTCTAGACCAATAATCAACACTAATTGCAGATCTTTACATTTGTATTCTATCAATCAAGATAACATCACAAAACCTTTTGCATCACTTATCTATTATATCTCCCATATATCCACATCATACAAAATGACTTAACCCAGACTGACTTATATACCCATTTACATGAATAAACACAAATGCCTTATGTCGGCTTATAAACATATCACAAAAGATAAGACACATGTCAGCCCAGATAAAATATAAACATAAAACAATATGAACATTGCCGCTTCCATGCTTGTCGGATCAATCTCCTATGTCGGACTTAGAATACCGGTTCCAAGTTTACCAGTTTCCTAAATGTCGGTTCCTTGAATGTCAGTGTAGTGAATGTTGGTTACCTTGATTTTCAGATCTCCCATGAAGTGTGTTGCCATCAATGACAATACTTATAACTCGCATGAGTGTCAATTTCCAACAATCTCCCCCTTTGGCATTGATGGCAACACTCATGTGAAAAATGAATCGCTGAAGTGATGTACCTGTTCCCATCCAAAAATTGATCTCCCAAAACTAATCTCAGAAGATTTTTCCCCTTGATCTATACATTAATTCTTATGTCCCTAGACATTTTTCACATCCACCTCTCCCCGTTTGACAGCAATGCCAAAGATCGGGGCAAAAACAATTAGAATTGAAATTATGTACAAATCAAAATGTGATTACCGGATCTAGATATACTTGAAGCTATCTGGATAAGAACCCTTCAAAAATGCCAAATAAGTATCCCAGATGGATTTCAAAGTTCCCAAAACATATACAAACCTATTCAGAATGTAAGCGTGTAGTTCTTCCTCCTTTAGGGTTGCTGGTGTGGGAAAACTCATCTATTCCATACATTCTCACTCATGAAGTAACAAAGTATTTAGTCAGGGACTTACCAAACCTCTCAACTCTCTTGCCCACTAGATTAACTTGTCTTATTCTTTCTCCAGGGATGAAATTTCAAATTCTAAAAGAAAAATATGACCATCAACCATGCTGGTCAATGATTCAGTACCATCAAAACTGACTACAAGTTGTTCCAACTTGTCCTTATCCTCCTTAACTTTATTATCCAAGTCTGTTGTTAGTTTTGTTGTGCTAGTACAAGACTGGTATATTCAACTGCATTGATGAAGAGCCTCATCAATCCTTTTCATCTCATTTGTCAGCTTAGCCTTATTGAATGTGATTATATTATCACAAGTGACCTTCCTAGCTACATTATACCTTTCCACCAACTGTCGGTTTGACACTTGTTGTAGAGTTATATACTCTTTGTCAATGTGCTCAGTCAAACCTTTCAACTTATTAGATGGACTAGCTACCTGATCAATCTTGCATTCCGGTGCAAGCTGCTACAAAATAGGAATAGCTTGCTCAATAACCTGCTTATCTTCTAACCCTTCCTTCTTTAATTTCTGAGTTGCAACAAACATCAATTCAAAACTGCTCAACTGCTCAATGTTCTTATTTCCAAGATGACCAAAATATTCTTGATTGGATGAGTCAAGTGCCAACAATGAGGGACCAACAGTTGATGAAGGTGTTGGTACTCAACCTTAGTCTGATCAACCTAACCTTCTGCCTTCTAATCTACTTTATCCTTTACCTCCCCAACACCGATGGCTTCTCCACTTGGTGCAGTTATTTCCCCAGTCTCAACCTCATGAACTTCAACTGTATCAACATCAATTACCAAAGGATTATCTACCGGTTTATTAATATCAACATCCTGTACAAGTGTAACTACCAGTGGAATGTCCTTAGATGTTTTTTCATTCCAAGACTGGTGGATCTCCACCTAGTATACCTTTACCTTTAGCATCAACCAGGACGTCTGGAATGTCAAACTTAGGCATAATATACAATGATGTAAAGAAACCTGGTTTATCCGCAAAGAATTTAACCCAAGCCTCATGAGTTTCCTTCACAATTTCATTTACTCTTCCCATCATAAGACTTATATGATGGTGTCTACTCCAGAAAATTGTTTTATTAGTAGACTCTAGACATTGTTGCATCTTTTCATCAGTTATAGCATCACAAAGAGTTAGCAATTCTTGAATCTTAATATGCTTATCCTCCTCAATAGTCGATAACCTCCTAGCACCTAACTTATTATACAAATATGTCAGTATTTGAGTCTCAATTTTGATTAAATCTTTCTTATATATGTTTAAATATAACAAAATTGATTCCTCAATCTCCTTTTGTTCCTTATCATCCATATCACCATAAGAGTGTTGTATGTTACTCAAAATACCATCCTTTGTGATCTGATCAATCAATTCAACAACAGAAAGAGGAGCAATAACCTTTACACTTTTACCAGATTCAAGAGCAATATTTAAATCTGATCTCTTCTTCTTACCGGGGTTGGGAGCAGACTCCTTGGCCAGTTTCTTTTTCTCAGTAGGCTTCCTCTCCTTCAAATTTTTTTCTAAGCTATCGGAGGAGTGACTATGGATTTCTACAGCTTCCCTTCCTCGAGCTTCTTCCTCTGCATCTTCATATAGATCTTATGAATCTTCAATATTTCTTCCTCACTCTCAGAACCAGATTCAATAGCAGCAATATATGTTTCTGCTTTCTTCCTCTTAGATAAACCCTTACCAGTTCCTACTGTCAGAGAAGCTTGAACAACTGCCAAAGGAGATGTCTCTGCCAAACCAATGATTTGTTTGATTTCAGAGGACATCTTCTGGACAACCTATCCAACCTTCTTGATTTTTCCTTCCCTTTTCTTCTTGCCAAAACCAATATTCACCTCAAATTACAAATTATAGGGGCCTGCACTTATAGGAAGGCTTACATCCTAGAGCACACTTCTCAATCAAAAAAGGAGCCTCACTAACTATATATAAATCTAGAGTACAATCTAGATAAATGAATGAACTGCTAAGATAGCATCTTTTATGCCAGAATACAGTTCCAGTTAAGCTCTGTCTATTCCAGTCTGAAACCCTATACCAAAATAACCCTTTACAAAAAATATTCTCTCATACATAATCTCTCTCATATATTTCGCATCTGCTATCCATCCATATTCACATCCCTATCATCATCATCATCATATATCAAAATGATCTAATCCAACTGACCTATATACCCTATACAATTTATCATGCCTTATGTCGGCTTACAAAGATAATTACAATATCAATATATATGTCGGCTAGATAACATAAATACATGAATATAAAAAATAATTATCGATGCCGAATCCAAAAGATGTCGGCCTCCAAAATTGATAACCTTATTCTAAACCATGTCGGCCTGCATTGCCGGTAACCAAAGAAATTCTTCCATCCTGCTAGTGTCGCTATCGGTGAAGTGCCTATCGGTACACAACTGAACCAAAACATGAAGCCGAAACAGGATACCATGTTGCCATCAATGACAACATAGTGAAACCAACCAATTGAGTGTCAACTACCAACAATCTCCCTATTTAGCATTGATGGCAACACTCGTATGAAAAATGATCATGGTTTCGTCTGCCGGTTTCATCCTGAGCCTGCCCCCCTGAGCTGAATATCCATCAATACAAAACACTCCATACTTCCATACTTCCATATCTCCCCCTAATGTATAAAAATTCCTTTTTCTTTTTCACATCAATATCTCTCCCCCTTTGACATCAATACCATCAAAAATTCCAAAAAGAGTACCAAAAATCCAAAACTGGGATGAAGAATGAAAAGACTGTACAATGAATATCCCAAAAATACCTTACCGGAGCTAAATATATTTGAAAATATCTAGATAGGCCTTCTCCAAAAGCTCTAGATAAGTATCCCAACCAGATTTGAAAGTACCAAAAATAGATACAAGTCCATTTAGCATATGGGTAAATGACTCTTTCTCATTTAACTCTGTCAGTGTGGGCTTACCAACCAGATCTATACACTCATTCTTATGTACACTGAGTGAATCCAACCAGGGACTCACCAAACCTCTAAGACTTCTGGCTCTTCTTATGACTTTGTCTTTTTCTTTCTCAAGAACAGAAATTTGGGCTTCCAAAACCAAAATCTAGCCATCGATGGATGTAGTCAATGAATTCAATCCATCAAAAGAATTGGCTATACCTGCAATTTTCTCATGAGATTTGTTAATCCTCTTATCCAAATTAAATGTAAGAACATCTGTGTTACAACATACTCTATAAATATTTGTACACTTCTTTAAAGAATTATCTATCAACTTCAACTTATCATTGATTTCCTTCCTTTCAATCACTTGATCAAATGTAGCTCTCTTTGCCTGTGTGAACCTCTCCAATGCTTGTCGGTTTGATATTTGCTGCAAGGATTGAAAGTCCTTTGAAATGTGCTCTGTAATTGTCTTAAGCTTACCAAATGGGCTCACTTCTCTATCATACTTGCACTCTGGGACTAGTCTATGCAAAACAGTAATAGACTGACCAATAATCCCTTTATGCATAGATCCCTCCTTCATCATTTTCTATGCAGCCATCATCATGAGTTCAGTAGAGCTCATGTCAGTTATGTTTTTCTTTCAACCTGTGAGGTGTCAATTGACAACAATGATGGACTCACTACTGGTTCCCTGCCAGATTCCCCTTTCTTCTCCTTTTATGTTTTAACCTTTATAGCTTCCTCACTTGCACCGGTGCCTTCGCCATTTGGTGCAGTCTCAGTAACTACCGGTTCCTCCCTAGGAACTGTAACCTCATCCTATACATTTATATTTGGAGGACTGCTGTCCTCAACATTAGTATCATGTACATTATCAACCTTTACACTCTCTGTATATTCCGGTATCTCAACATTTTCATGTACATTTGTATCTACCAAGGGCTTAATTTCCACTATCTTAATGTTTTTCAAAAATTGAGGGTGAAGTACCCATGATACCCTTTCCTTTTCCTTCAACCGGGATGTTTGCAGTATCTATTTTTTATTCTGATGAAGTATAAAAACCATGGTTCTCTTCAAATAACTTAACCCATGCCTTGTGGGTCTCCTTGATTATCTCATTTACTCTACCTAACATAAGACAAATTATTCTATGTTTGTTGTTAAATATTTTCCTATCTGCAACCTCAAGTGTCTTATCCATCTCCTCTGGAGCAATAGAAACATAGAAAGATAACAACTCTTGTATCTTTATATTCTTGTCTTCTTCCATTGCTGATAGTCTCCTAGCATCTAACATATCATACAATTGTGTCGATATTTGGTTTTCAATTTCTATCAAGGCTTTCTTATAAATATCCAAATATAACAATATTTCTTCCTTTGCCTCTCTTTGTTCATCATCCTCTAAATGTTCATAATAAAACTGTACATTCTTTAAAATACCATCCTTATTAATCTTATTAACTAACTCTGCACAAGTATTTGGTGGAATGATAGTTACATTACCAGATTCAATTTCTAGATCAATGTCACCCTTCTTCTTCCTTCTTCTAGTACCAGATGGAGTTGAAGGTGTTATTTTTGGTTCTTTCTTCTATGCTGGTAACTTGAATGTAACTTTCCTAATGGGTTGCTTTTTAGCCTCTACCTTGGTTTCTTTTGTTTTCTTCCTTATTACCCTTTTGAATGCCAGGGGTGTGTCATCTTCATATTTAGACTCTGTTGCAATAGGTTCAATGAATACTTCTAGTTCTTTTCTCTTCCTGCCTTTCTTCGAGACAACATTAATCAATGCTTTGATGTCCTGTGAAACCTTTTCAACAAATTTAATTGTCTTTCCTTCTTGCTTCTCTCTCTTCTTCCGGTTGAAAATAGTTTCAACCTCTTGTGTCTTCTACTTAGTAGTACCACAAGGTTTCTCAGCTTCATCAATAGGTTCATCAATCAACATCTTTGCATAAGCATCTAAAATATATGTACCAACTTCATAGCCCATCTCCTCAATCCAGATCTTTTGGGGTTTGACCACTTCCATGAGTGTTTCATCTTTCTTCACCATGAAATATATGTTAGTTGAGTATTTCTCAACAATGTGCTTAGGAATACTTTCTCTAGATTTCATACCCTTTTGGAATGCCTTAAAATAACCCCATACTTTGTCATCTCTTTGACTACCTAATGTAGCAATAGACTGTTTTAGTTGCCTCCCTACCGAGATATCAAATGCCCTTTGTCTCTTTCCAAAACCAGGAGTCTCATTGATGAAAAATAGCATTAAACATATAATTAGGTTACCATACTGGAAAGTCCCTTTCTTTTCTCCTTTAATCTTTCCTAGGTTTATCAACAGTTCATCCAACATCCAACCACATAGATCTAGTTTCTCATTTTATCTCATCATCTTATAAGCTGCAAAAATGCAGGAGCTAGAAATAGAATTCAGTCAGTTTGATTGAGTTACCTTGTAACCGATGACCATGCTACCGAATCTAATGTCTATGTCAGTGATAGTATTGATTCTCATAGATCGCCTATCCAAAGTTGCATCGGTAATCTTGTTGACATGATCATTAGAGACCTTCTTATCCAAACGCTACCCAGCCTATGGAAAACTGGTGATTGCCCTGATGGCCTTCTTTGAAATCTTATATGGTCTATCTAACCAGATAAACTCTCCATTCACTCTTCTCAAAACATACCTAATAATTTCATCTTCGAATTATGGAATGTCCAAAATGCCGGTAAACCCTAAATCCTCAATGTGCTTGTACTCGGGCTTAATCTTTCCAAAATCTCCCATTAGCTCATTCATGTACATTCTTTTGATATCAGTTGTTCCCAAATCCTCAATGTGACAATGGATGTAAGCTCTTACATCTTCAACATATACGACTCCTTCTGGGACACGGGAAAAAGTGCCAACCAAATCATCCAGGGTAGCAACATGTGGATATCACTTGAAAGTTGGCATGGGATGGTCCTTGACCTCAACAACAGTCAGATTTGCAATAAAGATTTGTACAGATGATGATCCCGCTTCCATGATCAAAGATAAATACATGTGAATCACTACTGGTGAGAAACCCTAAAGACTTCTTCCAATAGCTAGTGAAATCACTCAAGAAGATATCTGATTGCACTGAATCGCCCTTAATCACTCTTAATCACTTTGAATGCAAGGTGATCAGAAATGAAGTAGATTCAACCTTTTATCCACCAAAAAAAACCCTAATCTTTCATTGACATCAATGACTTCTGGTGAAAGATATCGGAACTCGAACAAACATTTTCGTGCCAGATAAGCATCTCCAATATTTGGAACATCTTCTAGAACCTCTTCCTGGGGCATATGCAACATCTTCATGAATTTTTTCCTACCCCTAAGGCATTTTCCTCAGTTACTGGATGAGATTTCTATCAGTGCAGGAGCAACCTCATCTATCAAATAAGTAACCAGTACATTCCCATCTGCAGATTGTCTTCTGACTTCCTGGCCCATCTCTGGGTATGATCTTTCCAGATTTCATTAACCTTTTCTTTCCCTTTCTCATTTGATCCTCCATTACCAACTGGTGGATTATGCTTCGACAAAATTTAGCAATATGTCCAACCTCATTACATGCATAACATGTAACATTGTGCTTTTGAATTGCTTTGCTAAAACTGGTATAATTGCTTGACCTGCATTGATTAGCCATATGTCCAAATTTTCCACATGCATTACATTTTACATTCATTCTACAATCTTCTGTTTTATTACCATTCTTATTGCATTTAGAACATTGATTGGGAGAAGAATTATTGTTCTAATTTTCTCTATTTCTACTTTGCCTAGCCATGTGACCAAATTTATTGCAAACAAAGCATCTACCATTAAATTTATAAGCATTGAACTGCCTTACCAATGCCTTATGGTTTTTGATCTTCATTAGCAGTATCAGAACTCTGTCCTTGTTCAAATCCAAGTCCACTGGAATCTCCATTCTTCCTTTGTCTCTTCAATAACTCATCTAGTTATGTTGAACTAATCGTAATTTTTTCTCTATACTCACTTGCAATAGTTAGATCATCTCTCAGAATTATCATTTGTCTCTCAAGATCTTGTTCATTACTATAGGATTGTACTAAATTAGTTCTCAACATATCATTCTCATGAAACAACCTACCACATTCTTCAAATTTGTTCTTCAGAGATACAACAAGATTTTCTTCCTTTTTCTTTTGGTCTTCAATCTCCTTAGACATTCTCATAGTTATAGCTTGCATTTCATTTCTCATAACCATGTTCTCCTAACTCAGCTTTTGACATTGTTCCTTAAGTGCATCTTTCTCTTCATCATCTTGATTTTGCAAAATTTCCTTCCCCCTAGCTTGAGCAGATGACATCCTCTCATGTAGGACAAGAATAAATTTCTGAGCAGAATTCAATTCATTTTGTAACTTCAAGTTTATTATCCTTTCAACATCATAATATTCAAGTGCCATCTCAAGTTGCTTTTCCAAACCCATATCCATGGATTCTGGATTCAAGATCTCCCTCAAGCTGTTAAAATTCCTTTGAGACACAAGGCTCTGATACCAATTATTGGAATCCAAGAACACTAAGAGGGGGGGGTGAATCAGTGTTCTACCAGAATGATCAATTTTAGCCTTAATAAAACATGCATACACCAACAGCTATACCAATACATATAGAATTGAAAGAAGTAAAGAAACCAATAAGCCAATCACATAAATGAATACCATAACACATAGAGTTATATGTGGAAAACCTCAAAGAGGAAAAACCACGGTGGGATTTATGACCCACAATATCAATCCACTAGCCATATGAGATATTACAAAATATAGGGGCCTACACTTGTAGGAAGGCTTACAACCTAGAGCACATTTGTCAATCACAAAAGGAGCCTCACTGACTACAAATAAATCTAGACTACAATCCGGAGAAATGAATGAACTACTAAGATAGCATCTTCTATGCCAGAATACAATTCCAGTTAAGCTCTATTTGTTTCGGTCTGAAACCCTTTACAAAAAATATTCTCTCATATGTAATCTCTCTCATATATTTTGCATCTTCTATCCATTCATATTTGCATCCCTATCATCATCATCATCATCATCATCATCATCATCAAAATGATGTAATCCAACTGACCTATATACCCTATACAATTTATCATGCCTTATATCACCTTACAAAGATAATTATAATATCAATATACATGTTGGCTAGATAACATAAATACATGAATATCAAAATTTTTTTTTATGTTGGATCCAAAAGATGTCAGCCTTCAATACCGATAACCTTATTCTAAACCATGCCGGCCTGCATTTCTGGTAACCAAAGAAATCCTTCCATCCTGCCAGTGTTGGTGTCGGTGCCAGTGAAGTGCCTGTCGGTACACAACTGAACCAAAACATGAAGCCGAAACAAGATACCATTTTGCCATCACTGACAACATAGTGAAACCAACCAATTGAGTGTCAATTGCCAACATCTATTCACTGGCCAAATGAATAAATATTACAAGAGGGGCCTGCACATGCAAGAAGGCACACTGTTGGTATTATGGATGTGTTGCATTAGTTTTGTCATTGATGTCAACACTTATCCTTTTGGAGATATAAATTGTTGATTTAGAATTATGGTTATATTGGTTTACTATTCAACCGACACATTGTGTTCACCGGCAAGGTTGACGACTTATGCACAGTCATCGATATATGCTCACCGGCAGGTTATATGGTTCGCTGACACTAATGATGACTTGTTATCATCTGGAGATCACTTGATTATGTCAAAGACATGGTTTGGATACTTGGTTTTGGTGTTTTTCGTTATTGGTCTAATCGGGTTGACATATTTGTTGTTACCGGCAGATTGGTCTAGGTTATGGACCGGTATGCATTGTCTATTCCAGATCAGCATGACATGTTATGGAGATGATTTATTGATTGAATATTGTTGTAAATGTTTTGAGCTGACATGATGCATTGCATCAAGACTTATTTGTAATTGATTTTATTGTAATATTCTTAGTAAGCTGACCTACACATTTGGTCTTAGGTTTTCTATATATGTAAGATCTCATTTGTGAGATGATAGAGAAGATATGGTCATGGTATGGTATTGTAACACGATATGTGCGAATATTGAATATCATATGAGAAGACCATAGAGAGGGTTCAAGGAAGGTTTGAAGGTGTTTATCAGAGCTTAACTGATATGGAATCCAATGTTGGAGATGCTATTTTCATAATTACATTATTCTAGGATTTAACCATCATATTGTAGTCATTGCGACTCCTATTTGAGCAATGTACTCTAGGCAGTTGGTCTTTCTGCATGTCCAGACCCCATTTGTATACACATACTATCTACAGTAGTATCATCTGACTGTGGGTAAGGTTTCCCACCATGGTTTTTCCCCTTACAGGGTTTCCATGTCAAAATCTTTGTGTTATGTGTTGTGGATGTTGTTTCTCTTTCTATTTCATACATTAAGTTTCACTGGTATTGATATTAACTGCTAATCTGTTAACCGACAATAAGTTTGGTTTACCGGTATTAAGTATCAAGTTTTATTAAGTTATAATTGAGTTGAAATTCATTGACAACTAATCCACCCCCCCTCTCAGTTCCCCTTCCAGTTCCTAACAATGGGTATCAGAGCCAAGTCCTCTTTTAGCAAAAGCCTAACAGCTTGAGGAGATCTTATGGCAACAAATATTTTTAGGAAGGAGAGTCCTAAACTTGATGGAACTAACTATGGTATATGGAAGATCAGAATGGAGACACATCTGACTTGCATTGGAAGAGACATATGGGAAGTTACAAAGAATGGCTATGTTGGTGCTACTCAGAATCAACCTAATCCACCAACATTGGGTAAAGATCAAGAAAATAATTACAAAGCAAGAGAATCACTTCTGAGCATATTATCAGATCAACGAATCATGGGATTATCAGATCAATCTATTACTAAAGATATTTGGGATAAATTGGAGACATTCAATGAAGGAGATACTACTGTCAAAATTGCAAAGCTGGAATGTTACATGGCCAAGTATGAAAATGGAAGAAGATGAAAGAATCTCTGCTTTTATGGAAAGAATTAATGAAATTGTTTTAGGAATACAATATTGTGGAGGATCCTTAAGTGAAGATGAAATTGTTTCAAAAGTTTTAAGATCTTTTCCACCGGCATACAAAATGAAAGTAATTGCTATTAATGAGTTGAGAACAATGCCTAATACATCAGTATCTAGAGATACCTTGGTTGGAAAACTTTTAGCATTTGAGCTTGAGGAATTTAGTCCTGTTGCTACAATTAAGATAGATTTAGCCTTCAGAGCATCATCATCTGCAACATCATCATCACCATCGGACAAATCTGATTGGAAATCACTTTATGCAAAAGAACTTGAAGATATCAGGATGGAAAATGAAGAACTTCAAGCACCATTTGCAAGGAAAATTCCTAAAGGTCCAGTTGGGAGTAAGTATGAAGGTAAAGCACTATTTAAATGTTTTAATTGCAATAAAGTTGGTCATATAGCATCTAGATGTCTTGATAGACATGCAAGATTGAGAGAGGAAGCTAAAAGAACATATAAGCCTAACCCTAAATATCAGAGATACAGATTTAAGAAGAACAAAGATAAATCATGTTACTATGCTGGTGAAGGAGTTATAGATGATTGTGATGAAGAACCGAGAGATAATGGATGGGCATTTGTTGCAATAAAAGAAGATCAACCAACACCTATTGTTCCACCGGTAGAGTAGGCCCTGGTAGCTAAAATTGAAGAAAACGATGAATGGATCATTGATAGTGGATGTTCACATCATATGATTGGTAATAAAAGTAAATTCTTATCTTTTCAGGAATATAATGGAGCTCTAGTAAGATTTGGTGATGATAAAACTTGTTTAATCAAAGGAAAAGGCACTATATCTTTGGATGGTAAGCACAATACTAACAATGTTTATTATGTTGAAGGTTTGAAGCATAATCTTTTGAGTGTTGGTCAATTAGTTGAAAAGGGATTTCAGTTACAATTCAAGAATGGTAAATGCAAAATCATGAACAAAACTGGATTGGAGATTGCAACCGGTAATCATACTAAAGGTAATATCTTTCATTTGATAGCAGTGATAATACATGCTTGATTGCACATATTGATGAAAGTTGGTTATGGCATAAGAGACTTTGTCGTGTAAATTTTGATTGCATTGTAAAGATCAATTCAACTAAGGCAGTAAGGGATTTGCCTAAGATTGTGAAACCTCATAATCCGGTATGTAAGGAATATCAAATGGGAAAGCAAGTTAGAACAACCTTCAAGAGTATTTCTGAGAAATCCAATAATGTTCTTGATTTAATTCATAATGACTTGTGTGGTCTGGCAAGAACAAGAAGTCTACAGGGAGATAGATATTTTATGCTAATTATTGATGATTATTCTAAAATATGTTGGGTTACTTTACTCAAGGAGAAATTAGAAGGTTTTGGAAAATTCAAGTTATACAAGGCAATGGTAAAGAATGAAACCGGTAAGAAAATGAAATGTTTGAGATCTGATCAAGGAGGATAATTTACATCTAAGGAATTTAATACATTCTGTGAAGTGAATGGAATTAAAAGACAACTATCAGCACCCCAGATAACTTAGCAGAATGGAATTGTGGAAAGGAAGAACATAACTATTCTGGAAGCAACTAGAAGCATGGTATTGGAAGCAAATCTACCTCATGTGTACTGGAGAGAAGTAGTGAATACAACGTTTTACACTTTCAACAGAGTTCACATCAAAGGAGAAACCGGTAAGACCCCTTATGAACAAGGTTTTGGTAATACTCCTACTCTTAAATACTTTAGAATATTTGGAAGCAAATACTATATTAGGAGAGATGAGTATGTTGGTAAATTTGATCCTAGAAGTGATGAAGGAATATTTCTTTGTTATTCATCTAAGAAAAAGGTATATAGATATTTTAATAAAAGATGGCAGGAGATCATTGAAAGTGCTAATGTGAAGATAGATGAAAACTTTAGAGGAAATTCAAGGTCTGTAGATTCTGAACTGGTAGTTGAGATGATCATAAATGAACCAATACAGAGTGCACTAGTATAGAATATGGATCTAGTCACACTGGCATCATCAGAGAATTCCACAGTGATTGAAGAACAACAACATGTGAATAAACCCAAGTATGTAAGACTCAATCACTCAAAAAATTAGATAATTGGGAATAAGTATCAAGGTGTTGTGACAAGAGGAAGACTGGAAAATATAGAGGTATGCTTAACTTCTCAAATTCAACCATCTGTTATTGAAGCATGTCAAGATGAACATTGGATAAAAGCAATGGAAGATGAATTAGAATAGATTGTAAAGAACAATACTTGGACATTAGTTCCTCGACCTAAAGAAAAAAATGTAATTGGAACTAAATGGGTATTCAGAAATAAACTTAATGAAGATTGTAAGGTAATCAACAACAAAGCAAGATTAGTGTGTAAAGGATATTCACAGAAAGAGGGAATTGATTATAATAAAACCTGTAGACGTCTAAAAATGGTCAACGCTTGTGGAGTCATACTTTAACATCTGTGCATTGCCTTATTTTAGGGTTTTTGCATCACATTAACATTTCTCCTATGTTACGCACTTGGTCTTTATCATTTGCAAGCATCGAGTCCTTCTTCTGCATTCTTCATTTGTCTCGCTTTTGAATTTGGTCTTGTCGATAACAATCTTCAGTCATGATTTTGATCGATCTTATCCTGTTGCATCAATGTGCGTGCTCATTTGTCATCATTTTGGACATCGTCAAATCCTAATTAGGGTTTTGTCCTCTTTTCAATCTTGTTGTTTTGCGATCGATTTGTCATCAATCGTTGTCCTCTTTTCAATCTTGTCGACTTGTGATCGATTTGTCATCGATCGTTGTTGTTTTCAATCTTGTCATCTTGCGATCAATTTGTCATCGATCCTTGTCTTTGTCAATCTCGTCAATTTTGCGATCGATTTGTCATCGATCCTTTTCCTCTTCAATCATGTCAATTGGCGCATATCAATTTGGTCTCTTTATCAATATTGGTCAATTTGTCAACCAATTTCAATTGTTTATCAACATTAATCATTTATTAATTCAAAATCATGATCGAATCGACATCAAATCAATCTTACATGAAGACGTAATTGTCATCCTTGCATTTCTAATTTATCTTCTAAGGTTTCATGACTTATTCATTTAGCCTTGTTTTTCATTTTCTCTCCATTTTCTCTTTAGGATAAATGATTTATTTATTTATCCTAAGTCTTCTTGTCACAATTAAATGTTTATTTAATTGGATAATTAATTCCTCCTATTTTTGTAAATTAATTAATGAATGAGAAATTATTAATTAATTTACCTAATTTGCATCAATTTCCTAATTTCCAAGTCATCATTTCTAACTTAATTTTCTAATTTCTCCTAAATTCCTAAATGTCTATTTCTATTTCAAATTCTTGTCATAAATCCTTGCATAGCAATTTGTCATACACTTGTCATAATTTTGCTATTCCTGATTTAAATTTCCATTCGAATCATCTTCATGCTAATCTTGTATTTTCTCCAATTTGTCTATAAATTGGATGAATTTCTTCAATCAAAGTCCCTAGTCGAATCAATCACGCTTCTAGTATTCTTGCGCTACCATCTTGTCTACTTGCTTTCACATCATGCTTATGCACTAGTAGGTGAGATCCACAAACAAAGCTATTTGAAGGAGAAAGAAGGAAAATGGAGCCACATGAAGGAGACATTCAAGTTTGCAATGGTTTGTGTTTGAATTGATGTCTTGTTTTCATGTCTTTATTGAGTGTTTTTAGGATTGTTATCACTGCATTTTAGTTTTCGTGATTGAACTAGGCTAATGTTTACTTTGCTTTGATGATTTCTAGATTCCTATCAACATTAATTGGTGAACCTGACATGAAATAACCCCCTAACCATGCTTTTGAGATGATTTGCAGGTGAAAAACCCAAGAAACAGGGTAATGTAGGGCTTTTTGGGCACTTCTGCGCCTGTGTAGGAGAGTTCTGCACCTATGTCAAGCAATCTGCGCTGGTGTCAAGGACTTTTGTGCCTGTGTCAAAGGGATCTACGCCTGTTTTACTGCATTCTGCACCTGTGTGAGACATTTTGCGCCTGTGTAAGGCCAGAAACAGAGGTAAAAGGCACTGTTTTTACTTGCAAATTGTTTTGTTTTGCATTCTGTTTCTGCTTTTTGGTTTTTTGGTACTGATTCTTTGTGTAGCACCTTGGCATTATGCATGGAAAAGAAAAAGATGAAACTACTAATGAATTTTATGTAGGTTTGCTAGTCAAAGATCAAACAAATCAAACTTCTGACTTGGTGGTTTTCCAGGTTGCCTTGGACTCCAACTAAACTTTGTGTTTGTAATTCCTAATTAGGCACCTAGTATGATTGCTAAATAGGATGGAATGAACATGTGTTTGCTTTGATTGTTGAGTTTGACATTGGAGTAGGAGAGTATTCTCTCATCCTTCTTAGGGTGATCAAAAATCCAGATCTTCGATACCATTCTCTTGGTTCAAATTGTTTTGTTACCTTTAGAGGGCCTGCCTTCCCGACCATTTTCTTTCTTTTGCAAGCAAGTGACAATAATTAGAAGGGAACAACCCAAAGTGAGTACACCTAGAATACCTTGGCATTCTAACTCACTATCAATAAATACCTGATGGGCGAAAGCTTTGAAGGAAGGGTTAATGGGAATTGTAGTTACTTGGGAAGTGATGACCCTTGGACTCTTTCTCATATCAACACCTAAGTAGGGCCTCAAGGTCTAAATCATGCTTGCACGACTACATTTGTTTGGTATCTTGGTGGGCTTAATGTCTCAATCATGCTTGCATGACACCAAGGAGTAATGCTTAACAAAAATCCTTACTGAACACCTTGTATTTAGAGGCCAAAAATCCTTCTAGTTGCTTGAGAAGGACAAGTTCGAATACTTGGAAGAGATACTAAGTTCGCCATGGGGAGATTTCCATGGGGACTGATGCTTGGCTTCCCTGAGAAGTGAGTGTCATGAAGGGGAGCCCATGGGGTCAAGCATCTATGTATTCTCCTTGAATCTCATAATGAGTCTACCTCTCAAGTACCTACTGTCCTCGCCATCCATAAGAAATGTGTGAATGAGCATGATTGTCTTGAGTCTAAGTTGAATGATCTTGTCTTCTTTTCTTGTCAAAAGTTGAGTTGTGTCTCATTTCAAAAACAAGACAAATTGATTCAAAACAAGGTTAAACACAAGAGTATTTCATTCAACAAAGTTCAAAAACACCTTCAAACATGGTTGTCAAACATTTTTCAAAATCTTGTCTCAACATTCATGTCACTTAGATTTAGGTTCATCCTAGGTTTGCATTTTGCAAATTCATTGTCAATTACCAAGGTTAAGTTTCACCTTAGTCATACTCCTTTGCATATCAATAAGGGTCATCCATTTTGCATGTGTCCTCTTGCATTAGAGTAATACCATTTCATAATTCAACCTTAGGTTTTGTCTTAGGTTGACATTGTCATACATTTGCATTTACATCCTTGTCCTCATAACATTAGGTCACATTTGCATACCCTAGGTTTCTTCATTAAGCTTAGGTCATTATCATATCATACTAGGGTCACTTGCATAGTAATTGTCCCTTAGCATATAGTGCCAAAACTAGGTTTTGTCATACTTGAGTAATCCAAATCTTTGATAAACCCTAAGTCATTGTTAGGAAGTCTAGACCTTATCAAACTTTTGTCTTTTTGTCATCAATTTCATTTGGTCAAACCTAGCTTAGTATCCAAACATATAGGTGAGACATTGTCATTTTGTCCTATTGTCACTTGGTCCTTTTGTCCTTTAAGGTCTAGACATCATTTCAATTTCCTAAGCGTCTCATTTTTAATTGCATTCATGAGTTTGTCAAAATCTTGAAAAACAACAAAAACATAGGTTGCATTCTTGCCATAGATTGCATTTTCATCTATTTAGGTTGCATTTAGTTGCATATCATACATCATCCTTTTAAAATCAAAAAATCCCAAAAACATTGCATAGTGACATGTCTATTGAAACAAGGTTTCAAGCACCAATGATGCAACAAAGTTTGACATATCAACCGACAATGCAATCACAATTCTATCCAACCCAACAACAAAGCAACATTGATCAAACTTTTTATGATGAAACAAGTCTCCAAATACAAAAACTAGAGGAGAAACTAGCTCAAGAAGAGGAGATATTGGAACAAAGAGTGAAAAACATTGAGAAGAATAGATCACAAATGTCCAAAATGTTTCCAAAATTTCCAAGTCGAAATCCAAAGATTGAGCCAATTGAGGTAAGATCTCTTCTTAAACGATCAGACATACCAGCTCTCCTCTCCCAAATAGAGATGATGAAACAATTTCAAGAAAAGAGACAACATCAATTTCAACATTATGTGCCTCCACATCAAGAACAAGAAGGTGTTTACTATCAATCATATTTTCAAACATCACAACCAATTGTTCAACAGCTCCAACATTTCCAACAGATACAACCAATGGTTCAACCAATTGTTCAACATATACAACCAACACAACCAATGGTTCAATTTCAACAATATGTCCAACCAACTATACAATGTCCACAAATAGTTCAACCAATGGTGGAATATCAACAAGTTCAATCAACATATCAATGTCAACAACCACAATCACAAATTCAAAAACAAAGGTTGCAGCATGCACCAAGCCAAATTTTGAACATGTCACACCAATTTGATCAACATCTAGTTCAATATCAAAACATGACATCAAACCAAGACCAAATTCTTTCCAAACAAGTTCAAATTCCAGATACAACTATGTCAAAACCTTGAAAGAAAGGTGGCTTTATTGCAAGGATCTTAAGGAACCTACCAAGTGAGTTCTTTGAGGAAGATCAAGATCCTGAAACCTTATCATCCCATCCAATTGTTGACCAGGACCCCATGTTCCCAGACACTCACGATGATTCCCCTATTCTTGTCTATCCTATCCAAAGTCCTATTGACACTCCATTCCTCGAGCAAGATCAAGATATCCCAGTCCATCCAATCCCAAACGATCCCCTTCCATTTCATGAAAAAAATGTCCTTTCAAATCCCATTGACATCCACTTCCTAAGAAAGATCAAGATATCCCTTCCATCCTTTCCGATGATCCCATTAAAAGTCAAGCGCAAAGAAACTTTAAAGAGGATTCCAATGATCTTCTTCCTTGTCAAGATCAAATTATTCCTTTAAATTCTCCACAAGATCTACTTGTTCCTCCATCTCCTTGTCTTAATCCTCCATACACACTCCAAGATCCCATTTCTTGTGATGATCCCATTATTTATCCCATTCCATCTCTTGAAGAGCCTATCATTGATCCATGTCCACCACACAATCCTAGATCCCCTCATGATCCTAATCCCCCTCATGATTCTAACATGTCAGTGCAAGATGTTTATGAACCCTCGACATGCATAATGGGTTCTTCCTCTTTGGTGCAATCCGATCCACTTCAAGATCTCATTATTTCTCTCATATCATATCCACCTCATAATGGACTCACGTCTTCTTCCCATAGAAAAGAGTATCCTACAAGTCAAGATATTCATTAAGGAAAAGGAGTAGATCTCCATAAGCAAGAATCCCTTCATGTTAAAGAAAATATTAAGGGTCATGGCCTCAGTGAAATTCCTCAAGACGTTGGTATCCCTCCATCAAAATCAAAACATACACCTTCCCCATCATACTTTCCATCCATCTTAGGTCCTTATATCCCTTTGTCCTCTATGCAAGGTCAGCAAAGGCACACATCCTTGAGTCAATTTCATCAATCCAAAAGAACTCCACTTCATTCCTATCCATCCATGCATTCCTTTCCCCCTCCAAGAAATTTGGATGCCAAGCATAAAAGTCATAAGTCTAGAAATCCACATGTATTCAAGGATCAACATGTCCAATATAATCGACATGTCAAAACAAAGAACAATATGATCTATAAAGAAAAAGAAATATCCAAAAGGCCACAAAGGCCCATTGCTCAAAAACAAAAGTCAAAATATATATGGGTTCCTAAATCCCTTGTGTTGGCAATGCACTCTAACGAACCACAAAAGCATGAAAAATCAAAAACCATGTGGATCCCTAAGCGTCTCCTTGAAGCACAAAAGCCTAAAGAAACATCAAAATTGGCATCTAAAATTGCTATTCCTCCATCTAAACTTTCCAAGTCTATTCCTCCATCACCTTCTTCATCTATTTTGGGCCTTTATGTCCCAAAATCTATAGCCTTTCCTCTGTCAAAATCTCATTATCCAAAATACATCTTTCCTCCATCAGTCCATCACCCCTCAAGGTGTGTGCCAATGTCAATCTTGCCAAAATTTCCACCCACTGAAGCCCAATTCTTCCAATACCCTATCCATTATCCAATGCATATTTTTCATCCTTTGATCCCTTTGATCCAATCCTTTACATAAATCCTTGCCTTAATTTCATCTCTTTTCCATGTCCTTATCCTACCAATGTCTTTGAGCATACTTTTAAAGGTCATGGTCCATTTTTTTTTCAAGGCTACTATCCAAACAAAAATATGTCTAAGTCCTTCTTCCATCTCCTATCATGTGTCCATCTTCTATTGAAAAAGTCAAAATACAAAAAAAAAGTGAAAAAAAAAGACAAAAGAAAAAAATAAAGCAAAAATAATTCGTCCACTAGTGAAAACCTGGCAAACAGGTGCCTTGGGCAAGTACCGTGATGAAAACCTGGCAAACAGGCATCATGCGTAATCTATGAACTTCTTGCACACCACACTTGGGGGCAGGTTTCCTCCTTCATATCCTATTGCCCTTCATTATCCTATCATACCATGTCATACTCCTCCATTATCCTATTGTCCCTCATGTCCATTTCCTCTTTCCACCTTTGATCTTGACAAGGCTGAGGATCGTCATGAGCATCATGCATCTTGTTTGTAGCTTTTAGTCTATCATAGCTTTTGGTCTTTATACATTTGCTTATTATAACTTTTCATCCATATTCCCTAGCTTATTGCAACTTTCTGCCACTATCCCTTAGCCTACCCCGACCTTCAGTCCATGTCCCTTATCCATTCTTGGTCTTGCTTATCCTATCCATATCTTATCACTATCCATACACTCTTTCTGTCCCTTGATCTTGATCTGACATAAGGACGCAAAATTTAAACATAGTTTCAAAAACCTCTTGACATGTCCCTCATGCCATGTTCTTGCTTTACATTGTCATATCCAGTCGCTTGTCCCATTGTCTCTATAATAAAAAGCCTTTGTCTTTCCTCTATCCACCAACATTTCAGAAAGCCTATTTATTCACCTGTCATATTCCTTGCCTTACTAGACACTGGGGGCAAAATCATAAAAATTGAAAAAAAAAAAAATCCAAAAAAAAAATGAAAAATGTCCTGAAAAAATCCAAAAAAATTGAAAAATGTCTTGAAAAAATCCCTAAAAATAAAAAAATGTCCTGAATTAAATCCCTAAAATGTCAAATAAAGTCCTAAAAAAATGAACGCAAAAAAATTATAAAACTCACAAAAAAAAAGAAGAAAATATCCCCTTTGTGCATAGACAGATCGTTGAGCATCCCTCCAACGACACGCAATCACACACTGTGCTTAATCAAATCACGCATTAACAAGATGAAATTTTTCAATCAAACTAGACATTCAAACTGATTAAAATTGTCTTATCAATCAAACATCAACATCAATATCATTTGTCCTTGTCCCTACTATCATGGGTCTTATACGGGGTGTGGTATACTCGAAACCAGACTGTGTCCTACCTTAGACGGGGTACTGCATTCCCTGCAACCAGACAACATGACCGTCCTATCAACACTTTCAACTTTTGACAATGAAGATCAAGATGTTTGTTGGACTTGTTGGAATTAACGAGTCTTATCATTTATTGATTTATCTTTGATCATGTTCCTATGTTGCTCGATGATGTCACTGAGTGATTTAGAGTGACCGAGATGGTTCATGGTCCCTTTCTTTTTTGTTGTGATTGTTGTTTGTGGAATCTTTGTCACAAACTGGGGCAACTATATCATTGGGTGTCTTACGTTCACTTTGTGAACGCTGCACATACCTCGACCCTTGATGTATGCACTCTAGTATGCTTCACTCATTCCTTGTGTGTGATGTGTCTGTCTTTTGCAAGAAGGGTTGCATTTCAGCTCTGGCCTTCAATGCCATGATGCTACACATCCATTTTGCTACATTAAATAAAGGTTCTCACCTACAAAGTGCATTAGTGAAAGCAAGTTTTCTTCGTCTCTAACTGTCCTTTGTCTCATTTCTTCTTACTAACATTTCTTCCGTCAGTTCGGGTAGTCAGTTTAGTCTAGTTCTCTTATTCCCCCAAACACATATGCTGCATCCTACATCCATTTGGTTAGTACATTTGCATTACATCAAGCATCACATCAAGCATTTTATCCATTTCATATTATAAATGCATCAAAAATACATCAAAATGTATCCATACATGTTCCATAATAAACAATGCATATGATATCCATGCATGGAAAGTAAACATATGTCATTACACATTGCATCCCATCATATTGATGCATATCATATCATATATCAAAATAAAATCAGAGTACAAAATTGGACTGTCTGTCCTAAGTATGGCCCGCAGGCTGACTATATAATATCACACTACATAATGTCAATTGTCTCTATCATGCGGAGTACATGCCTCTGTCACTGGGTGCTCCCTTTGTCCTCCTCATCCCTGCCATGTCTCAAGGATTATGTCCCTCCTGTCCAAGGTCTTGGCTGTGGTGGTCTCATAGGTCCACTCACCCCCATGCTGCTCACTGACCTCCGAGAGTGTGCCCTGCTCTCTATCCTCGATCGTGCTCGATATGACACTGCTCTCTGCTCTGGTGGAACTGCACTCTGATATAGTGTCCTCCAATGGCGTATCTCCTCTCTGGTCTCTACCAACATCTATGCCATCTCACATGCACTGGCATCCCTAATTGACCCAATATACTCGGTGACTCTCTGTTCTTCTCGCTATGCCTGAGCTATTGCTGTATCTCAAGCCATTGTAAGTCTAGCTATCTTTACTTTGAATTGATCATGCTCTGTCCTCAAGATAGCATTCTGTCTCTCTAATGTCACAATGTGATCATGCTGACTCGCTATGGTCGCCCTGCACATCTCCATCTCCTCTATGCTAGCTATCTTCGGCTCTATGGGTATATCTTGCAATGACTCTTGATCGGCTAAGTCTGGCTCATAATCATCATCCCCCTCATCATCATCTCCATCCTCATCATCCCTCTCATCCTCATCACCGCCCTCATCCTCCTCATCCTCATCATCTCCCTCCTCCTCTCCTATGAGTGGGAAGTCCTCCTGTCTCCTTGGTACTAGAATATCAGGATCTGTCAATGGCACTGGCCGTCGTCATGCAAACCATCTCTCATACTCCTTTGTCATCCCGATGTTCACCACATCTGATCTCCAATCCCACTGTCTCTATTGTAGCTATGTGAAATTGGCATAGGCTATGTGTGGCTGAATCATCCTCCCCCACTGACTCGTCTCTCTATGAGATCGGGCAAAGTGTGCAGTCCCTCTAGGTACATCCTGCCTCTCTCCAAACTGTCGTCTGACTCTCTCTAGCAAGTACATCTCAATCACTCTCTGGCAATTCACTGGTCACCCAATCAGGTATCTCTCCTGTCTACAATATGATAGCTCATCACTATCATCTGACCATCCAGGGCAATCAAGATATGGCCTCCATGTGAACTCTCTCAATCTGTCTAGCTCGTGTCGCCAATACAGTATGTATACAAAAGGACCCTGTCTCAGTGCTCCCCCATAGTAGTACACATATGGTCAGTGTGGTACTACCCGTCTCTCTACAATCGATCGACATATGGCTATGTGCTCAAATGCCCATACCTGTAATAGTGTGACTCCACAGCTCAATGTCTGCACTCCCTGATATGCTATCTCATGCAGCTGAAAATATAGCATAGCTAGTACACATGGTCCCCATGCGTACACAGTCCCCTCTGTCGCCATCCACTCTAGCACTCTTCCCCATCCAATAGGGAATCCATGTCCTCATCTATCTCCTGCTAGTAGGCATGCTATAACCACTGCTATCACCACATATCGCCGATCATACTCTGATGCCATGGTCTCCCAGTCGATCTCCCTCTCTACAATATCCAGATCATCTGCGTCGCACTCAAATAATCTACACAAATCATCTCTCCCTATCACTGGGTCATACTCTATCATCTCTCCATGAATCAGAATGCGGAGGATACGCCATACATCCTCTAGTGTCACAATCACCTCTCCAGTCGCCAGATGGAATGAGGTCTCTGAATGCCATCACTCTACTAGTGCAGTGAGTAGTCCTGTGTTTTCCCTAATCTTAGGCATGAATGTGATATAGTATATTCCAAGTCTTGCTAATGTATCTCTGTTTGTGCTCCTGAGTCTATGTCGTAACATGAAGCAGTCAGGTCGGTTCTCCCACGTGATCAATGGATACTGTCGACTCTGCATCACAATTGGGGCACATTTTGTCAGTTTTAGGGTTTCCATCTATGGGCTGCATTTCCTTGTTTCATGTCCAAATCAGGGTGTTTCTCATCTATTTTGACCTATCCTATTCTTATCCCCCCTTTTCGGATCATTCGCATGTTGTTTTTGGCCAAATTAGGGTTCCCAATGCACAACTGCACCTGTGTGATAAGTCTTACACGTCTTACACCTGTGTAGCAACAACTTGCACTTGTGTACCCTACACAAGCACAGGATGCGCTCACACAAGCGCAAAAGTTAGTTTCTGCATTCCCTGTGGTCCCCGCAATGTCCAGCAAGAGATCAAAATTCATAAAATTGACAATATGGGTTTTTGAGATACATACCGCTGCTCCCATGTCATCCAGTCGTCTGTAGGTGTGTACATGTTCTCTGAGGTGATCTGCCATTGGAATGTTCGCCATCTCTCTGCAAGTGTCCTTTTCTAGAGCAACAAATGCTCCTCTTTGGCTAGTGCAAATGAGCACTTTTCACTCTCTTTGTCTCATTTATAGATCTTTGTCAGTGCATAGATGGACATGCACCCTCTCCATCTTATGCTGGTCATGGTCTTTTGCACCATCAATTGCTTGTCCTTCGTGCATCCGGTCTCCGATTGTCAGTTTGTTTGCTCCTATCATGTTCTATCATTATTATCGATCAATTGGCCTCTTTTCTGGATGTTTCCGGCCAATTCCTCGAGGGGGCATGCATATGTCATTGTTATTGTCTAGGGCATTTTCATTATTGTTCTTTGAAACAACACTTGAAATCGCATTGTCTCGAAGAGGGGCAAAATGTAGATGTCTAAAAATGGTCAACGCTTGCAGAGTCATACTTTAACATTTGCGCATTGCCTTATTTTAGGGTTTTTGCATCACATTAACATTTCTCCTATGTTACGCACTTGGTCTTTATCATTTGTGAGCATCGAGTCCTTCTTTTGCATTCTTCATTTGTCTCGCTTTCGAATTTGGTCTTGTCGATAACAATCTTCAGTCATGATTTTGATCGATCTTATCCTGTCGCATCAATGTGCGTGCTCATTTGTCATCATTTTGGACATCGTCAAATCCTAATTAGGGTTTTGTCCTCTTTTCAATCTTGTCATTTTGCGATCGATTTATCATCGATTGTTGTCCTCTTTTCAATCTTGTCGACTTGCGATCGATTTGTCATCGATCATTGTTGTTTTCAATCTTGTCCTCTTGCGATCAATTTGTCATCGATCCTTGTCTTTGTCAATCTCGTCAATTTTGCGATCGATTTGTCATCGATCCTTTTCCTCTTCAATCATGTCAATTGGCGCATATCAATTTGGTCTCTTTATCAATATTGGTCAATTTGTCAACCAATTTCAATTGTTTATCAACATTAATCATTTATTAATTCAAAACCGTGATCGAATCGCCATCAAATCAATCTTACATCAAGACCTAATTGTCGTCCTTGCATTTCTAATTTATCTTCTAGGGTTTCATGATTTATTCATTTAACCTTGTTTGTCATTTTCTCTCCATTTTCTCTTTAGGATAAATGATTTATTTATTTATCCTAAGTCTTCTTGTCACAATTAAATGTTTATTTAATTGGCTAATTAATTCCTCCTATTTTTGTAAATTAATTAATGAATGAGAAATTATTAATTAATTTACCTAATTTGCATCAATTTCCTAATTTCCAAGTCATCATTTCTAACTTAATTTTCTAATTTCTCCTAAATTCCTAAATGTCTATTTCTATTTCAAATTCTTGTCATAAATCCTTGCATAGCAATTTGTCATAAATTGTCATAAATTGTCTTAAATCCTTGCATAGCAATTTGTCATACACTTGTCATAATTTTGCTATTCCTGATTTGAATTTCCATTCGAATCATCTTCATGCTAATCTTGTCTTTTCTCCAATTTGTCTATAAATTGGATGAATTTCTTCAATCAAAGTCCCTGGTTGATTCAATCACACTTCTAGTATTCTTGCGCTACCATCTTGTCTACTTGCTTTCACATCATGCTTATGCACTAGTAGGTGAGATCCACAAACAAAGCTATTTGAAGGAGAAAGAAGGAAAATGGAGCCACATGAAGGAGACATTCAAGTTTGCAATGGTTTGCATTTGAATTGATGTCTTGTCTTCATGTCTTTATTGAGTGTTTTTAGGATTGTTATCACTGCATTTTAGTTTTCATGATTGAACTAGGCTAATGTTTACATTGCTTTGATGATTTCCAGATTCCTATCAACAAAATCTTTGCATCGATAGCTATAATTGAGGCAGTAAGATTATTTCTTGCATTTGTAGTTCATAAGAACTATAAAGTATATCAAAGGGATGTAAAATGTGCATTTCTGAATGGTGATCTTGAAGAGGAAGTTTACATTGAACAGCCTAATGGATTTTCATTGAAAAATGTTAAATATATGGTTTGCAAATTAAGAAAAGCTTTGTATGGATTGAAGTAAGCTCCTAGAGCTTGGTATGCTAGATTGGACAAATATCTTTTGAAGCTTGGGTACAGTAAAGGTAATGCTGACAACAACTTATATTTCAAAGTAACTAATGATGACATCTTGGTTATTGAAGTTTTTGTTGATAATATCATTTTTGGAGGAGAAGATGGATTGTGTAAGGACTTTTCTAACAAGATGCAGGAAAAATTTGAAATGTCTATGATTCGGGAGATAAAATTATTTTTAGGATTGCAGATTTCACAAATTGATAGAGGTATATTCATATGTCAAACAAAATACTTGAAGGAACTACTAAAGAAATTTGGTATGGAAAACTCTAAACTGGTAAGTACTCATATGACTACAACTGATAAATTGACATTGAAAGATGATTCAGCCCCTATTAATCCAACAAGATACAAATCTATGATTGGAGGTTTACTGTATCTGACACAAACCAGACTTGATATAATGAATGCATTATGTATTATTTCAAGATTTTAGAGTAATCCTAAAGAAAATCATGAATCAATAGTAAAAAGGATTTTCCGGTATCTACAAGGCACAACAAATCTTAGTTTATGATATCCTAAAGATGAAAATTTTGATTTATATGCAAACACCGATGCAAATTGGGCAGGAGATGTAGATGACTAGAAGAGTACCATTGGTAGAGAATTATTTCTTGGTAGCAGATTGATTTCATGGATAAGCAAGAAGCAGAGTTGTACATCATTATCAATAGCAAAATCAGAATATGTTGTAGCAACAACTAATTGTACTCAGGTATATTATGGATTAAGCAAATGTTGAAGGACATAAAGGTAAAATGCAAAGAACCTATAATCATTTGTTGTGACAATTCAACAATAATGGATATATCAAAGAATTCGGTATTTCACTCTAAGACTAAGCATGTTTCTATCAAATATAATTTTCTGAAAGAGAATATTGAAGTAAAAGAAGTAAGATTGGTTTATGTGAATACTAAAGAGCAAATTGCAGATATCTTTACAAAGCCTTTACCTAAGGAATTTTTTGAATATCTCAAAGAGAAGCTTGGGGTAATACCCTCACTGGTAGAGACTTAGATGATTGAAGATTGGCATCAAACCGACAGAAACCAACAAAGAAATATTTTTTCTGGCTTTGATGGAGGAGAGCTACTTCTCAGGGGCACTAGTACATTCGGAGCTGATTTTCGACAGTCATTTGTTAGATTTGCGACAAATTTTCATCAGAGTGCTGACAAAATCAATAGTCAAAAACTCGGCATCGGATTGTTCGACGATGCCATGCCCGTCGGAAATACGACAATCCAATGGACTCTGTCAATGTTGTATGTCCACCGATTACATCATCAGTCGAAAGCTTGGTATTCGTCGTAATTCTGACGATGATATTTTTTATCAAAAAAAATAATTATTATCGATGTCGGCGTTTCCTTCCTTCGATGGCTCTTTTATATCGATGAGACATCGCTGGGTCTCATCGATACCTTTTGAATTCAGATCGATGAGACCCAGTGATGTCTCATCGATATAAAAGAGCCATCCAAAGGAAGGAAATTGTAGCGTCGTAAATTGTACGCACTTGCTAGGGTGGTACAATTTCACACCTAGTTTAGCACCCGCCTTGGCGCATTTTGCATTTTGCATTGCATTTCCCCTTTAGCACTTAATTAATCAAATTAATTAGGTCTAAGGTTTTATTTCATCATCTTCCACATCATAAAGTTGGGCCCTTTCATTAAAGTGTGCCCTTTTCATTTTATTCCTCCTATACATCATTTAATCAAAAACCCTAATTAGGTCCTATTTTAAACTTGGGGGCTTGGTTTTGGGGGTCAAAACATCTCGAAATCACCTGTAACTTCGGGATTCTCTCTAAAATCATCATATCCGATGGCCCTAAAAATTTGGTGAAAAGTTGCCGGGACCGTGGCGCCCGGTGCACATGGTCCCGGACATTTTTCCCGAAATTTTGGGAGCACGATCCAATCATAAAATAAAGCTTAACCCCAAGAAATTGGTGGGATATTCAATCTCTAGGTCGGCCAAAAGATAGAATTACGACCTAGGGTTTCATATATAAGAGCTCTCTTTCTTCATTTGAAAGGATCCGATTTTTGTTTTGAGGAACCTCATATGCAGCGAAAGAGCAGATCTTTGAAGACTTCAACAACATTCAACATCCTTCTATCAAGCATTTATCAATTTCATTCATCCATTTAGGGCTTGGAAGACATTGAAGAACAATAGGAGATTACCGACTGAAGATTGGCTTGTACTCCTCCCTTGAGGGTTGGGTATGATTTCATGTTGTTTTCATGTCTTTGCATAAGCTTCAATATATCCTTTATTCATGCTTTAGATCACTTTGCATCTTGATTTAGAGCATTTACATTATCATTTACAAGCAATTAGGGTTTACTTTCTAGGTTGCTCTAGTTTGCTTTCTTGCATTTTAGGACCTTGCACACACACTAGGTCTGCACACACAATACATTTTACAATACAAATTGGCTATTCATGGAGGTGGAAATCACCGAAGCGGGGGTTTGACTAAGGCAAAACCCTATATAGCTGCCCACAACACCTTTTCAGATATAAGTGCAGGTTTCAGGACTCGGACGATGCCGCAAGTTACAGATCCGGAAGAAGCAGACTGAGACCGACCTTCCCACCAAATTTCAGAGCAAAAGACCAGGACAGGGGCGTGGGGCGCCCTGGTCCTGCCAGGACAGGGGCGCTGGGTGCCCTGGTCCCTGGGACAGGGGCGCTGGGCGCCCTGGTCCTCCTGATAGACAGTAGTTTTTCAGCATTTTTTGACAGCTTTCCAGGTTGCAAAACAGCAGTTTCCAGAGCAGTTTCAGGGGTAGAATCAGGACAGTGGCGCCCGCGCCCCCGTCCCGAACATTTTCAGTCAGATTTTAACTCCAGGTACGCATTTGCATTCTTGTCTTGTCCTTGTGTTTACAGCTTTCCATTATTTAAGTTCAATTCTGCAATCTTGTTATTAGTTCATACTTGCACTTTGGGGTTAGGGATTGAACTTGCATCATTTCATCTTTCAATTACAACAAAGGAATAGAAATCCTAATAGGTAGCCCGTGGCTCTCTCTTCCACAAGAAGAAGTAGCCAATTGTGTGATACCTCTAGGCTCTTTCGTATTCCACAAGTGTGTGGTTGACAGTGAGATTAGGGCATGTTTGCTTAGTGTCACTTTTTCCCCCACACAGAAATGTCGATGAATTCCAGAAAGGACTCACCAAAGATAATAACTTCATCGACAAAAGATTCGAAGAAAGCAGAGAGGGTCTTCATCGATGGGAAAAGTTCTCGAGGAAATAATACTATCAGTGCAACATAAAAAGGACCCACCAAAAGGAGCATTTTCATCGAAAGAATAATATCGATCAGACAAAAGGAAGCTACATCAATAAAAGATATCGATGAGGATATAGGTTTCGAGGAGGTTAAAAGGCATGTTCTTGATATGCGTGGTTTTGCCGATGTAACTTTATCGATGAGATAATAGACTCATTCATCGATGGGGCATAGTGATATCGATGAAAGAAGTATTTCGATGGAAAAATAAAGGACATCGAATCCCAAGGTTTCTCTGACATAAGACCCGATGGATATCAGATATGTTTTGATGAGGAGACAGCCATACTGACCGAATATAGTATTTCGATGAAGGGAAAAAATACTTGATCGAAGTAATATTCAAAACAAAAGTATTATCGATAGAAACAAAGAGATCGATGGACTAAAGAAACAAATGATCAAAAGACATATCCTCATCGAAATGATTATTGATTGCTGCAAAAATCAGAAACAAATCCCACGAAAGGTCACATCGCCATTAAATTCGAACGTGTGCCTGAGTGACCATTGTCCAAAATGGCCATTACTAACTGATTAAATATGCCATAAGTAGTGGATCAACATCAAAGGACACAGCATTAAGGAATTCATAGGCGATGAACTAAAAGAAGGAATTGGGTGAATTCACAGATAAAGCTCAGTAATTCCAAGTAAGTTGTTTGCACATAGACCTCTTTTTTAAAATTCAAATGGAATCATCATCTAAAACTAATAAGACCAGAAAGGGAAAAGAACCTATCGTTGTAGAAGAAAAACCTAAAAGATAGAAAAGGGAAGGGCATTCTTTGGCCCAGGACCTGATTGACCAGTGTGCATCATCCAGTTTGAGGTCCAAGAATATTAGAGCTAATGAGGAAGGCCTGGAGGACTGGTTTGAGGATCTTGGAGACATATGGAAATAATTGAGAGGGTATGAATTATTCATATATGGGTACAATAGAAGAGTTTCCCCTCAACCTATCAACAATTTATGGTGATTGAATTTAGGAAGGTTAGTTGTGGCTAATGTATTCATGAATGTGGAGCTCATAAAGGCATTGGCAAACAATTATGATCCTAAAACCAGGACCATATATAACTACATGGGTGAGACAATTCTTGCAATCAAAAAGGAGGTTATTGACACCGTGTTCGAGTTGGATTGGGGATTTGAAGAATTGATTGACCTCAAGAAGTTAACAAGTGAATATTTTAACCTAGAGCACATTTACAAAATGTGGAGACTCCCTATACATAGACCTAGGAATGCAGGGTCCTTAGTGCCTCTAGGTCAGGATGACAAAGCTCCCTATGATGTCAACTCTTTCCATCCATATTTCAAGTATACCTATTACTGTGTTTCCCAAGTGCTAGGGATAAAATCCCATCCTTTGATGGATATTTCAGCCATGGTTATTTGTGTCGATTTGTAGTCTAAGGACCCCCGCTTCTTTAATTTTTTTGCTTATTTGGTTGAGGTTTAGAATCATGGGTTAGAAAAGTTAAAGGGGGATGTCATCAATGTTCATTTCAAGCATTATTCCTTACTTATGCATATGCTATTGTATGTGGGCCAAGATGAAGGGTTATGGCTAGAAGAGTTATGTGTCAGGACATATGACAATGTTGGGATGAGAAAACTAGTGCAACTATGGGTTTCTTCATGGGACCAGAGGTATGTGAATAATCAATATTGGCATTTTGAGGAGTTCTTTGTGAAGCCATTATATAGACTGTTGGGATGCCTGTGCGATCATGCCCTTGCACCAGAGGTTCAAAGATTCCTAAGACCAAAATATTTCACTGAAGATCCCTCAATTGAACACAATTGGGGAGATTGGTATTGTTTTTCAGACTGCACACAATTCAGGGTATACGGGTTCAAAGGGAGACCATACTTACTACCACTTACAGTCCCTAACAAAGTGGCTTGTCTAGAAATTGTGAGGCAACTATCAATAGTGAGTACCGAACATTTGACAAGCCATAGGAAACAATCAATTGTACTTGGGTTGTTAGTATTTTCAAGTTTTATTGTGAAAAGTTCAAAGAGTTATGGCCTGCTGCAGACAAAATTGGATTATTATGGCATGGCTATGGGGGATCCAAGGCCCAATTTCGATCCTCAAGGATACATAAGAATAGCCTGGTCATCACAAAAGCTGAAGGCTGGAGAGCATAAATCTTACCTAATGGATGACCTCATTAAGAACATTGGCAGAGAAGAGGCCAGAGTGAAGCGAATAAAGTTTGAGAAAGAAATGCAGGCTTATAAATGGAAGGTTTTTAGAAGGAAAATGGATGAGAACGTGCTACAAAAGATTGAAGACCCCTTGGAGTTGGCCAACAAACTTGTGGAGCATGAATTGGAAATACTTGAGGGAGTCCCATCTCATGTTTTTAGGGATTACATTGATATTATTAGGAATACAAAGCCTTTGGCTCATATGTCTCCTGCTTCCACAACTGGCATCATTCCATTCACTCCTCGAGAGGATTACCCCCCTAGTTATGAAGAGGATACATCGATAGACTTGGAAATAGGACAACTGAATGTCCCAGAAGTGGCTAACATCAAATTCCTGGAGCATGAGGATTTCATTGCTGATAGTGACTTCATTGCTTCCATTAGGAGTTCACCGCATTCCTCTATCAACATAAAGGATCTCAAATTAGGAATAACATGAGAAATAGTGAAGAAGAGAAACAACTTCAAAAGTTACAAGAGGAGATGGATCTTGTGATGAGAGAAATGACACTTGAGAAGGGAAGACAATTGCTTAATTGCTTAAGGAAGCTAGTGTGCTATTATACTCTGGGTGGGACATGAACTCTGCCTTGTTTTTGATGGATTCCTCAAGAAATAGGACCCAAGTAGGCAAATGATGCCAAAAGAGATTGATAAACTCTTTAGAGGATCAAGATATGATCTAGATCAGAAGGCTCTTCTACAGTGGGCTATCTATCCCTAAGATAAAAGACCTATATTGGTTGATACAGAAGAAGCTTTTGGACATTTGATGGTGCAGCAGGTTGGAAAGACTGACCTAGAACAACTGCCAAACTAAATTTGGATGTCGCTAAACTGAACCAAGATTAGATAGAGTTTTTGGTCTAAGAAAATTCTACATACAAAAGCCTATATGAGAAAACCGATGAAGAAAAACAGAGGCTGCAAGAAAGATTGCTTTAGATTGATATAGGTACCAATCAAACAGGGATGACATATGGTGTTGACAGAGATGCCATGGATGCCTTGACAGATGCTATGTATTGGAGGAACAGGGCCGAAAAGACATCTCGGCAAGTAGAAAAGGTACAACAAAAGATGGATAAGTTGATTCTGTAGATCATTGAACATAGGTTCAGAAGTATGATGCAAGTTTCATAAATCTATTGGAAAACATACATTGGAATAGTTAGAGCTTTGAAAGAGCATGAAAGGCCCAGGTCTCGATTGGAAGACATGATGAATGACAATAGTCTAAATAATCTAGGTGAGAAAATTGAAGTCGAGGCTTACTTGAAGTCCCATGATGAATTGGTAAATCAATTAAGGAAAGAGCTTCAGAGGCTGGACGATGGGAATACCCCTAGGGTGCCCTCTTTTTATAGTAATGGTGAGTTACTATCGTTGGAACAATGGAAACAAGAGTTCAGTGATGAGAAGAATCGAGTAGTAGCAGAGTTGGATCGGGACAAAGAATTGTCACTCTATGTTAACCATATTCTATCCAATCATTTCCAGATAGAAAGCGACATGAGGACACTAAACAATGACATTCTAATGTATAAAGATGATAAGTACATTAAACACATAGGAATGTTGAACTTGTTTATCTCCTAGTTTGTTAACAAAAGTGCTAATTAATAGTTATGTGCTGAAAAGCCATGATGGTTGGTGACAATGTATACCCTCATATAAATGAGGGAAATTTTGTAACAATAAGGATCATTAGAGAAGAAGTAGAATATAGCCTCGGGCTTACTATTGTACCATTTTGCAAACATACATAATATAATCAGTCATCTTTCCTTTGTGTATATGTTGTGGATTACTGCATCTTTCTATAGGCAGTTGCTTTTGATATTATCTAAAGGAGATAAGGTTACTTGTGTTCTTCCAGTAAAACTATGTGTTTCATATTGTGGATTTGAATAAAAGATTTACTTGCAAATATAGTTTTGTATATAGTGCGCCTACATATTATCTCAACCATGGTGCGCCTGCATAAGTATATAGTTTTGTTTATAGGTGGAAAGCCTAAGGTTCAATGTCAAACTTGGTTGCTCTGATACCATATGTAATATTCCATTAATTATATACTTAAAGAAAATAAATTGTGATCTATATTAAGATAAAAAATTGAGCATTTCAAAATAAAACATAACTACTTCAGTTGAAGGAGAAAACTAACTAAATGTTCTTCAACATAATAAGAATCTAACTAATTTATCTAAAAGGAAGGTAATCTTTTAACGATAAAAAAAATTGAACAAATATTATTAAGCTAATCAATATGAGAAAGGAATTCAAATGGCCAGTTTCATCACTTAGATAAAGCATCACCATCTTGGCCAAGGTTTTAACATTGCAAGCACCAATGCGTTGTTAGTGTTCACCTCCCTTGCTTGACTTGTACATCCAATTATTGAGCTCAACAAACTCACTAGCTACCAACCATCTAAACAAGCCATCTTCTTAATTTGCACTAACAATAATGGTTATTAACGACCATCATATGATAAATAGCATACACTTGAGACAACTAACTCACTGATTTACTAACCAACTATCTAGTGAATTGCTTAATGTCTACTACGAATAATGGTCATAAATGACCATCATAAGATAATTAACATACACTTGAGTCAGTTGATTCATTGGTTATAGAACTTCTAGGTTTAGCTGATCCAATTCGTTACATAACAGTCTCATGTCTACTGACATTAATGGTTTACAAGAACCTTCATGGTATTGTGACATAACCTAACAAGCCAACTGCTACAAATCCCCTATCTCTAACAAGTTTCAACTATCATCATGGAATTAAACCTAATACAACATTGCTTCCCTTATTTAGCTAAATTAACACAACATATTATGACTCAACAAAAAATACCGTTCTAATATTTTTTTTTGTCTTTCTATATTCCCAACAATATGCATCTAATTGATGATAAGAATCCTTCTTCAGGTCTTGCAACCATATAATCTAATTATAACCGATGTGCCTTGATTGCAAGATGAACCATATTTGGTTGAACTATGAGTTAAGAGTTGAAAACAAATAAACATAGAAAACAAATAAACATAGAATAGCTACAAATTATAGCAAGGTATTGTGACTGTAAGATAGAAACCATCCTAGGAGCCTCCAATATATCAAAAGTTGAGAAAGTAGCAATCTTACTGTACAAAGACAGTGATCACTATAAAGTTGTAGTCAAGTTCAAAGCATTGATTTGTGGGAACAAAGGGTTTTATATGGGGATAGAGAAGTCTCATGAAATATCATGACAGTCATAATCATAATCTAAAGAGTAGTCAAATCTTCAAGATAGATTGGTGATAGTGCAATCATTTTGTTGAGCATCAAATCTGAATTAAGCAGTCATTTTGTTGAGCATCAAATCTGAATTAAGTAAAATATCTTGATTTGAGAAATTAAATCATAGAAGCCATCTCTCTTTGGAAGAAATCATCATTTTCATTGATACCGTAATAACCCATAAGTTATCAAACAAGTCTAAAAGCATTCTATCGAAGTATCTAAGATTCAAATAGTATCGATGAGACCCAACGATGTCTCATCGATATAAAAGGGGCATCGAAGAAAGAAAATGTCGATCAACTTCAGAAAGGACTCATCAAAAATAGTAACTCCATTGATAAAAGATATCGAGGAAAGTGGAGATGGTTCTCATCGACAAGAAAAGGTCTTTGAGGATATAACACTATCAGTGCAAAAAGGCTCACCGAAAGAGATGGTCCCACCAACAAAAGCGTTGTGGTGTTTGACCTGCTATATGTCAAACATGTAAAATTTATTGTATTGTGAGTTGATAAACATATGGGTGATTAATAAATGTATACGTACCTATTTATCTCTTAAACCATATGCTTAACCAATTTCCCTTTGCGTAACATTAGAATCTCCATTACGATGTGCTTCTTTAACCAATGAAGCCACACCTTCCCATGTTAACGTGCATCCAGAATGTTGACAATATTCAATCCATACCGTCATCCAATCAAGATTGTTTGCAATATAAAAATGTAGTGCATCCCACTCTCGACCAACTGTACAAAAAATAAATAGACGTCTTACAATCAATTTATTTTGAAGATTAAGAATTAATTAACTACAATAACATCTTATAATTACCTCTCACTTTCCTCAATCTACCTTTCCTCGTCAAGT